>NC_090267.1:106736107-107045459 GCF_040414725.1 Anabrus simplex | reverse complement strand
AAAAAAAAAACAGAAAGAAAGAAAGAAAGAAAGCTGTTTAGATGTTATTGTACCTTAAGCATGATATTGGTCTAACCTGAAATTTCACTTTTCCTTTCTCGTTGCCTCTTATGACTTGCAGGGAATACAGTGGCACTCTTCTATAGCCCGGCAACACTTAGGGAATTAATAAACAGTATTATCTTGTGAAATAGTAAAAATGATGTTTGTTGATTGTTTAATGCACCATGTGTCCTTTCATACACAAGAAATTAATACGAAGCCAGATCAAATATAAATGGGAATTTGAATGTATTGCTGCTGTTAGTAATAATTCTGAGGTGGGGCTTTGCTAGGGTGTTGGTGGGGGTGTCTGGAGAAGGGGTTTGCACGTGCGAACAACGGTGGAGAGCTGGGCTGCTTCAGTATGCCATGAGCGAGGAAGAGGTGCACATGTCTGTTGTGCAATGCATCATTATAAAATTTCTCACAAAAAGAGGGCTTTTTAGATGAAGCAAAAGCTGCGTATCACAACAAGCGACGCCTGCAACCGATCAAAAACATCATTCTTCTCCATGACAATGCAAGGCCACATACTGCCGCTTTAACGCGGTAAAAACTGGAGGAAATTCACTGGACACCTCTGGAATACCCTCCGTATAGTCCAGATTTATCGCTCTGCGACTACCATTTGTTTGGACCACTCAAACAAGACCTAGGAGGACAGCGGTTCAATGATGCAAGTGTAGAAGAGTTTGTGCACATCTGGCTCCACACGTGTCCCTCTTCTATCTGTCAGGACAGCATCAAAAACTTACCAGTCCGATGGAGAAAATGTGCATCAAAGGCAGGACACTATGTAGAAAAGTGATATCGATATGTGTATTTTTTTTGGTTGATGCAATAAATTTTAAAAAATAATTCCCATTTATACACTGACGGACAGAGCAAATGCAACACTAAGAAGGAGTGGTTCGAAAGGGATGAAAGTTGGGGAAAAAACAGAGATGGCACGGACGAATAATTGATGTTTATTTCAAACCGATATGCAGGTTACACAATGCGCACGGCATCGACTCAGTAGGATGTAGGACCACCGCGAGCGGCGATGCACGCAGAAACACATCGAGGTACAGAGTCAATAAGAGTGCGGATGGTGTCCTGAGGAATGGTTCTCCATTCTCTGTCAACCATTTGCCACGGTTGGTCGTCCGTACGAGGCTGGGGCAGAGTTTGCAAACGGCGTCCAATGAGATCCCACACGTGTTCGATTGGTGAGAGATCCGGAGAGTACGCTGGCCACGGAAGCATCTGTACACCTCGTAGAGCCTGTTGGGAGATGCGAGCAGTGTGTGGGCGGGCATTATCCTGCTGAAACAGAGCATAGGGCAGCCCCTGCAGGTACGGGAGTGCCACCGGCCGCAGCACATGCTGCACGTAGCGGTGGGCATTTAACGTGCCTTGAATATGCACTAGAGGTGACGTGGAATCATACGCAATAGCGCCCCAAACCATGATGCCGCGTTGTCTAGCGGTAGGGCGCTCCACAGTTACTGCCGGATTTGACCTTTCTCCACGCCGACGCCACACTCGTCTGCGGTGACTATCACTGACAGAACAGAAGCGCGACTCATCGGAAAACACGACGTTCCGCCATTCCCTCATCCAAGTCGCTCTAGCCCGGCACCATGCCAGGCGTGCACGTCTATGCTGTGGAGTCAATGGTAGTCTTCTGAGCGGACGCCGGGAGTGCAGGCCTCCTTCAACCAATCGACGGGAAATTGTTCTGGTCGATATTGGAACAGCCAGGGTGTCTTGCACATGCTGAAGAATGGCGGTTGACGTGGCGTGCGGGGCTGCCACCGCTTGGCGGCGGATGCGCCGATCCTTGCGTGCTGACGTCACTCGGGCTGCGCCTGGACCCCTCGCACGTGCCACATGTCCCTGCGCCAACCATCTTCGCCACAGGCGCTGCACCGTGGACACATCCCTATGGGTATCGGCTGCGATTTGACGAAGCGACCAACCTGCCCTTCTCAGCCCGATCACCATACCCCTCGTAAAGTCGTCTGTCTGCTGGAAATGCCTCCGTTGACGGCGGCCTGGCATTCTTAGCTATACACGTGTCCTGTGGCACATGACAACACGTTCTACAATGACTGTCGGCTGAGAAATCACGGTACGAAGTGGGCCATTCGCCAACGCCGTGTCCCATTTATCGTTCGCTACGTGCGCAGCACAGCGGCGCATTTCACATCATGAGCATACCTCAGTGACGTCAGTCTACCCTGCAATTGGCATAAAGTTCTGACCACTCCTTCTTGGTGTTGCATTTGCTCTGTCAGTCAGTGTATTTGATCTGCCCTTGTAATACAGAGTATGATGATGTTCATACAAACTTTCAGGGATGATGGAGGATGGCAAATGGATCAATTTGAGATAAGTAACCATATTCCGGAAACGATCATATCAAACGAAAGTTTAGAACTACTCAACAGTTTAGATCAGAATATTAAATTCACTCTTATGTTTTTAATACATCATACGTGTCTTACTGAGGATGACCGCAATAACCTTCGTCTTAATTGGACGTAAAAAATATATAGTATTGACTAGGAGGATTAAAATAGTTCTTGTACAATTTTGTAAAAGCAAAGCAAAAGCAAAGCAAAGCAAAGTTATTTCCGTACAGGCCACGAAGGCCCTTGGAGGAGTGGAAGGTAAAGGCTTCCACCATTGTTAACCTCGGCACATGATGGGGTGGAGTGGTTAGCTTTACGCCCGGCCGCCTTTGCCCCCAGGAATTAACCTGGTACTCATTTTTGGTGTAGGCTGTGTGAACCTCAGGGCCATATGCATCTCCGGAAGTGGAAATCTCGTTTCTTAAATTTTACGACTTCCTGACGGGGATTCGAACCCACGTCCTTCCGGGCAAACCAAGCACGCCTTTACTGCCTCAGCCAGGCAGCCCCTTACAATTTTGTAAGAAAATAAAAATAATTTTGTCTCAGATGTTTCCAGACTTTAGCCAGTTGTAAAAAAAAAAAAAAAAAAGAATCTTGACACCTATGGCATTTGTTTAGTGACCATTTTCAGTTATTTAAATCAATGAATTTCACTGACGTTACGACTTGGATATCAAATGAGTTGGCTTTGTACAGTAGTATGGGTCTTGTAGCTATGTGCTTGGAGGAAGGTGGGTTTGAACTTCACAGTTGGTAGCCCTGAAGATGAGATTTTGTGTGGTTACCCATTTCCACACAGGGCAAATGTTGTATCTTATTAATACCATTGCTGCTTGTTTTCCCAGCCCTTTCCCATTCTTGCATGTATGGAGCCATGGTTCAGTTTCACAAGGATCTGTTAGAAAACAAAATAAAACTTGAAAGAAATTGCTTCATCTGGAAGGTATTCATAGTTCAGTGAGAAGGGTGGTTGTGAAATGCTCTGATGGGACTGATCCTGATATTGGCTCTTAGAACACTGAAATTTGATCATTATTATTAAAGTATTGATCCATTTTAAAAATTACAGCAAAATTATGTAGACTGTGATATTTTTTTTTGAATTTTGGCTAATAAGTATCATATTACTTTTGCCCATAGAGGGCGCCCTTTATCTTCATGGTGTTAATTTGGTATTTAATCTTTTTTCCATAAAGATAGAGAAAGGTGAGCTTAGGACCCTAATTATTGATTTCTTGAATTTGCATGTGCTTCTGCTACAGGCTTATTCGAGAGAAGAAATTCATAGAACAAGAACAAATTCAACAAAAAGCAATGATTCCAGCAAAAGAAGCAAAATTGCTCACGTATAAACTGTTGGAGGAAAATTTCATTCAAGTTCAAGAGCTCAGAAAGACGATGGCTGCCAATGGTCCCAACAAGTCCTTTTTCTTATTCCATATTGAGCATAGCCAGGTGAGCACTATTACTGACCCTCATAATTGTATTGGTATGGTATTCAATTACTTGCCCCATTTTTGGTGCATGTGAAAGTATATTAGTAGACTACTTACTTGTACTATAAGAGTTAATTTCACATTGTAATCTTTAGTACCAGGATTTATGTACAGTATTTATGCACCAAACAGGCCTGGTCCATTTAGTGATAAAACTTGCTTTCCCTAGTGATGCAGTAAAATAATATGCTTTGGAATTTATCTTATCATATGCCTCCTTATAATTAAAAAGGTGAAAAATATTCATAAGAGACTTGCTGAAGTAAAGTAAAATATGATGAAAAACTTGTACACCTAAGAATATGGTAAGCATTCAGTGCTTGGATGGGACTGGGAGGGAGGATATTGATTATCCCTTGAATAAAGCATAGTAATATAGAGCATACTATATTTTCTCTTGTACTTACCATATTTAACTGGGTAAGTTTCCTCCCTCACACATTTTTCTCACCTTTAATATTGAAATGAAAATTTGGGGGAAAATGAAAATTAGTATAATTTTCTTGCAATGACTATGTAAAAGTTTTCCATCATCAATGTATTTTCTATCAAATGCAGTGGCCGCACATGCCAACGCTCTATGGCTATGGAGCCAAGCTCTGCATTCAGGAGATGAGTAGGTTCGAGCCGTACCATTGGCTGTCCTGAGAATGATTTTCTGCGGTTTCCCATTTTCACTTCCACACAAATTCTAGGACAGTTCCTATTCATAGGCCACAGTCTATTCCTTTCACCTCCTTATCCAATTTCAGTCACCATTCATCTTCATTAGCTCCTCAACAGGCATTAGGAAGGGCATCCCGCAATAAAAATATGCCTTATAATTTGATCACATCTCATACCCTACCCTTTATCAGGAAACAGGACTAACTGGGGTAGATATAAATACAGTAGAACCTTGATAATTCAAAATCGGTTAATTCAAAATCCCACCTAATTCAAAGAAGCTCTCGTTCCTGGAAACATGAGATACAGTTTTGCATGTTATTTAAATTGTTTAAATCGAAATACAGATAATTCGTAATTCGAAGTACAATGTCGGCCCCATTACCGAAATTCAGACTTTTAATTGGAAACTGCCTTTACATTTTAAAACAACAGTATGTTACAGAGTAATTTCAACTAGAAATTTATCCGCGTCATAATAGTACGCGTGTTCCGTAACGTGGATGGGTAGTTTTGCGCACTTACACTCATTTCGGTGGGTCTACAGTGCGCTTTATGATTGCTAAGTTGAATGAAATTCGAATTCTTTTGTATTCAGCCTTTTAAGGAACGCCGTAATATCACGCAACAGGCAGTGTGCGGAAAAACAGGATCCGCGAACACTGGCGATGCCGACAGTTGACGAAAAAACGTGGCTCATATAATAAATTCGAAGGCACCGAACAATATTGTCATTGCCAACGAAACTGCATTGCTTTAATTAATTTAATAGCGCACAAATGTGCATTAATTTTTAATTGCTTTATTTTAATGCGAGCCCAAACGGTCTTATGGTTTTAAAGGAGAAAGTGCCAGCCGGAGAATCATACAAGGGTGGGGGATGGGGATATCTGTATTGCGTTGCAATGCATATGGAAGCGAGAAACTTTATCCCCTCGTCATAGGATAGTTCGATAAGCCACAATGTTTTAAGGGTGTTAGGCACTTCCCATGCCAGTACAAAGCGTCTAAAAATGCAAACAGTACAGAAATCCTAAAAATAATGCATTTGCACAGGGGAACCAGCATAATTTATCCTCGTGTTTGAATCGTGTAATTTTTTGTTTCTTTCGTTGCGTGAGGTTATGTTTGTCAGTGATTTATCCAAGTGCATTATTTGAACACTGTAAATGCACCTTGTTGGATACATTTTGGAAATAGTTTTTTTTCCATGGCATTTGAAAGGATTAAACTGTGAATAGAGGTGATTGCATGTATTAATAGGTCTTAGAATACTTTGTGACGTGGCAAGTGTTTACATTTCTGAAGTACGAGAGGAGTGCCATGGCGGGAAATCGTACAAGGGTAGAGTCATAGGAAAGTTTGATTTTAAGGGCATCGGGTACATTCTATGTAAATACAAGGCATCTAAAATACATACAGGATAGTAGTAATCCAATGAATAAAGCACTTGCACATGGAAGCCAGCATGGATTTCTCCTCGTCTTTGAATCGTGCCTTTTTTTTCTTTTGCAACGGCTGAGTGGCCTAGTAAGTGGTCCTGAGAGTCGGGATACCAGTTGCTATGGAATGGGAGTGGGCATCTCGGACATATTCTGAGTCGTGGCCCTCCTTGTGCTCAGGCGGCTAGGACTATACAATTCACTGGTGGTCCATAACCCGTTAGAGGAGAGATCCTCACTTGGACTATGTGCAAGTAGGGCAGCATCCTGCTTCATGAATTTACCGAGCTCAGAACACTTTAAGCAAGCCTTGGACCTATGGGAGTAATGGAGTCCCACTCCCATTTGACAGGCGAGGGACTCCTCGGAAACAACTTGGCGAACGAAATGGAATTCGATGGGGAGCTATCAATATCAATGGGGCTTATGGAAGAAAGAAGGTAGAAATGGCTGAGTCAGCAAAGAGGATGCATCTGGATGTGCTAGGAGTAAGTGATATTCGGGTAAGGGGAGATAATGAGGAAGAGATAGGAGATTATAAAGTGTACTTGATGGGTGTTAGAAAGGGAAGGGCAGAGTCTGGGGTAGGGCTCTTTATCAGGAATACCATTGTACGCAACATAGTTTCTGTTAGGCACCTAAATGAGCGAATGATGTGGGTAGATTTGTCAGTGGGAGGAATTAGGACAAGAATTGTGTCCGTGTATTCACCATGTGAGGGTGCAGATGAGGATGAAGTTGACAAGTTTTATGAAGCATTGAGTGACATCGTGGTCAGGGTCAACAGCAAGGATAGAATAGTGCTAATGGGCGATTTCAATGCGAGAGTTGGGAATAGAACTGAAGGATACGAAAGGGTGATTGGTAAATGTGGGGAAGATATGGAAGCTAATGGGAATGGGAAGCGTTTGTTGGACTTCTGTGCTAGTATGGGTTTAGCTGTTACGAATACATTCTTCAAGCATAAGACTATTCACCGCTACACATGGGAGGCTAGGGGTACCAGATCCATAATAGACTATATCTTAACAGACTTTGAATTCAGGAAATCTGTTAGGAATGTAAGAGTTTTTCGCGGATTTTTCGATGATACAGACCACTATCTGATCTGTAGTGAACTAAGTATCTCTAGGCCTAGGGTAGAGAAAGTGAAATCTGTCTGCAAACGAATAAGGGTAGAAAATCTCCAGGACAAGGAAATTAGACAGAAGTGCATGGATATGATTAGTGAGAAGTTTCGAACAGTAGACAGTAAGCAGGTTCAGGATATAGAAAGTGAATGGGTGGCATACAGGGATGCTGTAATAGAAACAGCAAGGAAATGCCTAGGAACAACGTATAGATGGGAAAAGGCGAACATCTCGGTGGAATGATGAAGTGAGAGCAGCCTGTAAACGTAAAAAGAAGGCTTATCAGAAATGGCTCCAAACAAGGGCCAAGGCAGACAGGGATTGGTACGTAGATGAAAGAAACAGAGCGAAACAAATAGTTGTTGAATCCAAAAAGAAGTCATGGGAGGATTTTGGTAATAACCTGGAAAGGCTAGGTCAGGCAGCAGGGAAACCTTTCTGGACAGTAATAAAGAATCTTAGGAAGGGAGGGAAAAAGGAAATGAACAGTGTTTTGAGTAATTCAGGTTAACTCATAATAGATCCCAGGGAATCACTGGAGAGGTGGAGGGAATATTTTGAACATCTTCTCAATGTAAAAGGAAATCATCATGGTGGTGTTGCAAACAGCCAAGCTCATGGGGAGGAGGAAAATGATGTTGGTGAAATTATGCTTGAGGAAGTGGAAAGGATAGTAAATAAACTCCATTGTCATAAGGCAGCAGGAATAGATTAAATTAGACCTGAAATGGTGAAGTACAGTGGGAAGGCAGGGATGAAATAGCTTCATAGAGTAGTAAAATTAGCGTGGAGTGTTGGTAAGGTACCTTCAGATTGGACAAAAGCAGTAATTGCACCTGTCTATAAGCAAGGGAACAGGAAGGATTGCAACAACTATTGAGGTATCTCATTGATTAGTATACCAGGCAAAGTATTCACTGGCATCCTGGAAGGGAGGGTGCGATCAGTCGTTGAGAGGAAGTTGGATTAAAACCAGTGTGGTTTCAGACCACAGAGAGGCTGTCAGGATCAGATTTTCAGTATGCGCCAGGTAATTGAAAAATGCTACGAGAGGAATAGGCAGTTGTGTTTATGTTTCGTAGATCTAGAGAAAGCATATGACAGGGTACCGAGGGAAAAGATGTTCGCCATACTGGGGACTATGGAATTAAAGGTAGATTATTAAAATCAATCAAAGGCATTTATGTTGACAATTGGGTTTCAGTGAGAATTGATGGTAGAATGAGTTCTTGGTTCAGGGTACTTACAGGAGTTAGACAAGGCTGTAATCTTTCACCTTTGCTGTTCATAGTTTACATGGATCATCTGCTGAAAGGTACAAAATGGCAGGGAGGTATTCAGTTAGGTGGAAATGTAGTAAGCAGTTTGGCCTATGCTGACGACTTGGTCTTAATGGCAGACTGTGCCGAAAGCCTGCAGTCTAATATCTTGGAACTTGAAAATAGGTGCAATGAGTATGGCATGATAATTAGCCTCTCGAAGACTAAATTGATGTCAGTAGGTAAGAAATTCAACAGAATCGAATGTCAGATTGGTGATACCGGTCGATAATTTCAAGTATTTAGGTTGTGTGTTCTCCCAGGATGGTAATATAGTAAGTGATATTGAATCAAGGTGTAGTAAAGCTAATCCAGTGAGCTCGCAGTTGCGATCAGCAGTATTCTGTATGAAGAAAGTCAGCTCCCAGACGAAACTATCTTTACATCGGTCTGTTTTCAGACCAACTTTGCTTTACGGGAGCGAAAGCTGGGTGGACTAAGGATATCTTATTCATAAGTTAGAAGTAACAGACATGAAAGTAGCGAGAATGATTGCTGGTACAAACAGGTGGGAACAATGGTAGGAGGGTACTCGGAATGAGGAGATAAAGGCTAATTTAGGAATGAACTCGATGGATGAAGCAGTACGCATAAACCGGCTTCGGTGGTGGGGTCATGTGAGGCGAATGGAGGAGGATAGGTTACCTAGGAGAATAATGGACTCTGTTATGGAGGGTAAGAGAAGTAGAGGGAGACCAAGACGGCGATGGTTAGACTCGGTTTCTAACGATTTAAAGATAAGAGGTATAGAACTATATGAGGCCACAACACTAGTTGCAAATCGAGGATTGTGGCGACGTTTAGTAAATTCTCAGAAGCTTGCAGACTGAACGCTGAAAGGCATAACAGTCTATAATGATAATGTATGTATGTATGTTCTTTCTTTCTTTCTTTCTTTCTTTCTTTCTTTCTTTCGTTGCGTGAGGTTATGTTTGCCAGTGAGATATACAAGTGCATTATATGAATATTGTAAATGCACCTTCTTGGATACATTTTTGGAAATAGTTCTTTTTTCATGGCATTTGAAAGGTATAAACTGTGAATCAAGGTTTACTGCATGCAATAACAGGGCCTTAGAATATTTTGTAACGCAGCAAGGGTTGGTACTTCTGAATTGCGAATTGGCGGTTAATTCGAAATCACGTAATTCGAAGTCCGATTTTTTAGTCCCAACGACTTTGATATAACGAGGTTTTACTGTATATACTGTTCTGTTACTTGTTGCAAAATGGGCAGTCGTAAAAATTTTAAGGTTAATGGTAGACAGGCACTTTTTAACATAACCTGTGTCCATTGAATAATGCAAGAAATATGAGTTGTGCAGTTGGACGTGGCTTGACACTTCAAGTTGAGCATACAGCATCAAAGTACAAATCTGCCCTCAAGTTCAAAATGCAGATGAATGGATTGTGGCCTATAATCTTGTGTTGTCTATTTATTTTTATTTTTCTGTGCAAAATATGTGGTCATGAAAACATGTATTGCTTCAGTGGCCAGTCATCGGTTTATAGGTGGTGACTGAGAAGCACAAGCTACAACTCTGCAATAATGGGATTCTCGGCAAGCTACGCTGTGCACACATAGATAGTATACTTGTAGTAACCACATCAGTCTACTTTAAAGGTATGGTCAAATGTTCCACCTGTACAATACTAAAACTTTATTATTTAATTATTTAAATAACATTTTAAAAACATATAATGGAACATGTTTCATCTTTCTTGTAGACATCATCAGCCGAAGATCAAGCATAAAGGACAAGGACAAAAATCAACACATTAAAATAATTCAGATTGCCGAATGCGTCAGTTAAAATACTGAAGTATGTGCTGGAATGTTCTGAGCGTAACACTTGAATACTGTTAAAAGTGAAATGAAAAATTCTACACATGCGATGATTCAATAAAATAGGTATTAAGGTCCTTCTTGACTTGATGGTGCTGTATTGACATACAGTATTCCGATGTGTCGGTAAAAA
The DNA here is from genome assembly GCF_040414725.1 of Anabrus simplex. NCBI lineage: Eukaryota > Metazoa > Arthropoda > Insecta > Orthoptera > Tettigoniidae > Anabrus > Anabrus simplex. The sequence goes on along the minus strand of NC_090267.1, from coordinate 107,034,984 downwards.
CTTGATAATAAGGAGCACAATTTTAGTTCCAGTAGAATAAAGATGATCGATAAACATGTGATAAACATGAGTAAGGAATCCAGTAAAACGATGTTGAGATCGTCTTATTGGTGTGATGATGTTGTCAATTCTTGTTAAGAAATTAAGCGGAATATCTGAACGTAATATTGTATGTAGAATATGCAGTAGAGGGCCCTAGAACGAGAATGACGGCTATTATTAATGTTAAAAGTAGGCAAGTTTTTAAAGTATCTTATAATTTGAAAGAAGAATGAATGAAAATAAAATGTGGCCTATCTGATTACTTACGTTCTCGCCTACCCAAGAATGACTAGTTCAGCGTGGTATGGATGTTAGTGGCTAACTGGAGGCGAACTATGGAGGTCGTGTGTGATGGGAGCTGGTATGAGGGGAGAGTAGGGGAGGGCTGGAACCAATAGGCGGAGAGCGACTGCGTGGAAGCTTGTTAGAAGGTTTGTCAAAATAGGAACTGTTGAGCAATGCCTCAAAAATTATGTTCACTGTTTCTGAAAATATCATTCAGATTGTAAGCAGGATTGCATTTTTGGTCTATATTAATAAAAATGTTTTCTAAAACGATGAGTAAATTGCCCTTGTTATGAAAATAAAGAATTTTTAAGTCCTGTTCTTTGGAAGTGAAGGAATGATTGGATTCTGTTATATGAGTGCTCTTGGCGGAGTATTGTTTGTGCTTGGCGGCGTTGACATGTTCTTTATATCTAATTAAAAAGCTTCTTCCAGTTTGCCCAATGTAGGTCGCGGAACATTGGTTGCAATTTAACTTATATACACCTGATTGTTGTATTTATTCACAGTGTTATTGATTTTATATTGGTTATAAAAGAAATTAGTATTATTGTTGACTGTTTTAAAGACAATATTGGCATTATGCTTCTTAAGAATATTGGTGATTTCGTAAATCCTGTTATTGGTGTAAGTGAATGTGGCGTAGTTATCTGTTTTCTTTTTTGTTTCTCTGAGAAGGGTTGAACTGGATTTGTTAACAATTTTTCTGACCATCCTACCTATGAAATGCCTGCCAAAACCATTTTTTCTCACTATTAAGTGGATGGTATTGAGTTCTTTTTTATGATTTTCATCAGATAAAGGGACGTGAAAAGCTCTGTGAATTAAGCTATAAAAGGTTGCTCTTTTTTGAGAGTCCGGATGCATCGAATCTTGACTAATGGTATTTACGGTTTGGGTGGGCTTCCTAAAGATAGTATAAGAAAATTTCTTGGAGCTATTGTTAATAGTGATATCTAAGAAGTTTAAAGAATTATTGACTTCAACTTCGGAAGTAAACTTGATCCATGGATCGACCGCATTTAACTGTTCAAGAACAATGTCGCCGTTAGAGATGTTGTGATCTATTAAGGCAAACTCGTATCATCAACATAGCGTGTCCAGAACCTTTAATTTTCTTAAGAATTTTGGAGTTTTCCAAGTGGTCTAAATAAATTTCTGCCATTATTCCTGAAGCCCATAGCAAGACTGTCCTGCTTGTAAATTTTTCCATTGAAAGTGAAATAGTTATTAGAAGTTACAAATTCTAAAATATTTAAGAACTCTTCTATTTCATGTGTGCTTAATTTATTATGTTTTTGAAAATTGTCCTTGATGATCTTTAAAGTTTTTTTGACCGGTATATTAGAATACATGTTTTTAATGTCAAAAGAGTACATTTTTTGTTGTGGTTGTAACACATTCTTCACTATTTTAACTGACGCATTCGGCAATCCGAATTATTTTAATGTGTTGTTTTTTGCCCTTGTCCTTTATGCTTGATCTTGAAACTTATCGGCTGATGATGTCTACAAGATAGATAAAACATGTTCCGTTATATTTTTTTAAAATGTTATTTAAATAATTAAATAATAAAACTTTTAGTATTGTAAAGGTGGAACATTTGACCATACCTTTAAAGTATACGTACGACAATACAGGCTGTATAATGAAATTCATTTTATGTAACCACATCAGTCTCCGCGCTAATTATTTTTACGTATGGTACTAAAGTTAATAGTGGTTAGTGATGGGTAAGAAAAACAGCAGTTACAACACATAGTTTAAATTAACAGTGATCACGTTCACAGAAAATAATAGCAATTGTGCTGCAGCTCATGAGTTTTGTGTAGAGCCATCTCCTGATGTAGCGTAAACAAAAAAGAACACTTGCTCTGAGCAAAAAAGACAGCCTTATCATTTCACGGACCAAAATCATACCAGTATCCAGAAATAGAACTGTTATAATGTGTAATTGTCTGTCTTCATAGCATAACGGTTAGTGTTATTAGCTGCCTTCCTCGGGGGTCCGGGTTCGATTCAATCAATCAATCAATCAATCAATCAATACTGATCTGCATTTAGGGCAGTCGCCCAGGTGGCAGATTCCCTATCTGTTGCTTTCCTAGCCTTTTCCCAAATGATTTCAAAGAAATTGGAAATTTATTGAACATCTCCCTTGGTAAGTTATTCCAATCCCTAACTCCCCTTCCTATAAATGAATATTTGCCCCAGTTTGTCCTCTTGAATTCCAACTTTATCTTCATATTGTGATCTTTCCTACTTTTATAAACGCCATTCAAACTTATTCGTCTACTAACGTCATTCCACGCCATCTCTCCGCTGACAGCTCGGAACATACCACTTAGTCGAGCAGCTCTTCTTCTGCCAGAAATTTAAGAATGGCAGGAGGGCTGGTATGTGGTTGAAATGGTACGTGCAGCTCACCTCCAATGGGGGTATGCCTGAAAAGAGCTGCACCACCTCAGGATGAGGACACAAGTCTGTCCAGCTCCATGGCTAAGTGGTTAACATGCTGGCATTTAGTCACAGGGGTCCCAAGTTCGATTTCCGGCAGGTTCGAGAATTTTAACCATAATTGGTTAATTCCTCTGGCACGGGGACTAGGTGTATTTGCCTTCTTCATCATTATTTCATCCTCATCACTACGCGCAGGTCACCTGCGGACTTCAAATCGATAAAGACCTGCACCAGGCATTTCCGGAGGCCACACAGCATTTCATTTCATCTGTAACTGGTTTTATGATGGCTTTTCAGTTTCACAAGAAATGCTACAGTTAAAGGCGCTGGAGATCACAAAGAAAAGCAATACAGGTATCTCACGGTTTAGAGCAAGCAGAGGGTGGCTGTGTAGATATATGAAGACTAACAACATTTCTCTCCAAAGAATGATATCTCTATGGCAGCAGTTACAAAGGACCATAACGAAAAAACCAGTCTAATTCCATCAGTATCAGTATTTCCCTTTATCCAGCTGTAGCCGGGTAGGGGCAAATATGGTTCCTCTCCACTTTCTTCGGTCTTTCCACCACTCCTCCTCCAGCACTGTGTCCCAGTCCAGGTTTCTTTCTATAATGCTGCGTTGGATTGTATCCTTCCATCTCAATCGTGGTCGTCCACGGCATCTCCTTCCTTGGATTTACATTTCCATCACCTTTTTTGGCATTCTTTCGTCACTCATTCGCTTTATGTGCCCAAACCATCTTAGTCGGCTCTTCTCTATTCTATCATTCATTTTTTCCACTCCAATTTCTTCCCGGATTTTCTCATTCCTTATTTTGTCTCTTCTAATCTTCTGTATCATACTCCTCAAGAACTTAATTTCGGCTGCTTGTATTCGACTCTCATCCTTCTTTGTCATTGTCCAAGTTTCTGCTCCGTAAGTTGTTATGGGTACGTAATACATCTTGTACATAGTATCCTTTGCTTCCATTGGCACATCTTTGTCCCATAACATGTTTCTTACACTATGATAGAAACAACTTCCAGCTTGAATCCTTTTACTAATCTCAGCATACAGTCAAGCATTCTCAATTAATTTACTCCCCAGGTATTTGAACGTTTCCACTACTTCGAGGGGCTTGTCTGCAAGTCTAATCTGAACTTTCCCTTCTTTCTCCCCTCTAGTCATAACAAGAGTTTTACTCTTTTCTACACTTATTTTCAATCCACATTCTTCTATCTTCCCATTCACCACATTCAACTGTTCTTGAACCTTCCTGTTGTCTTCTCCCCAAATCACAATATAATCTGCAAATAACATCATGTTCATTTCTCTTCCTCCATATGCTGCTTTTGCTGTTCTCATGATGTCATCCATTACTATTGTAAACAGGATTGGTGATAGAACACTTCCCTGTCACAGCCCACTAGTTATTTTGAACCAACTTGTCCTGCCAACTTGTGTTTGCACGCAACTACAACATTCCTTATACAATGCCATGATCATTTTTATTAATCCCTGTCCAATTCCTTTTTGGACCAGACTGTCCCAGACTTTAGTCCTGGGGCCACTGTCATATGCCTTTTCAATGTCAATGAAAGTCATCACCATATCATTCCCGTACTCCCATTGCTTTTCCATTAGTTGTCTCATAATGAAAATGGTCTCTATTGTTGATCTTCCACTTCTGAAACCGAACTGATTTTCCTGTATCTGATTATCAACCCTCAACCTTATTCTACTTTCCAGTATCCTTTTCATTATCTTAGCAACATGGGATATTAGAGTAATTCCCCTGTAGTTCTTCAAAACTTTCTTATCTCCTTTCTTGAAAATTGGGATGATTATTCCTTTTTGCCAATCTTCAGGGACCTCCTTATTCTCCCAGACATTCCTGAGAACCCGATATATCCACTGCAGGCCTACAGCTCCAGCTGCCTTTATCATCTCCACTGAAATTTCATCTATTCTAGTAGTTTTTCCATTCATCTTTTTTACTGCCATTTCAATTTCATTCATTGTAATTTCTTTATCCATATCTTCATCAACTAATTGCCTTTCCTGGTCGTCCATTGAATGACTGTCATCAGTCCTTATGTTCAGCAGCTTCTGAAAATATTCTCTCCATCTATTTCTTATTTCTTCTGGCTTTGTTAATATTATGCCACCTTTATCCTTCACAAATCTGGTGTTTACTTGAATTCTCTTTTTGTTTCTTAAGATACCATACAGTAATTTCTTGCTGCCCTGCATATCATCTCTCAATTTCTGTGTGAATAAGGCCCAGCTTTTCTTCCTCCACTACTTTCTTGGCCAAATTCATTGCCTCCACATATTTTCTTCTACTTTCTTCAGTCTTAGATGTTTTCCATGCTTTCCATGCCATTTTCTTTTCCTTCGCTTTAGTCTTTACCCTATCTTTCCACCAGTGTGTCTCTTTTTCTTTCACATTTCCTGATGTTCTACCACATACCTTTTCTGCACATCGAACCAGTGCTTCCTTAAATCTTTTCCATTCATCTGCAATATTCCCCACCTCCGTCCTGGGTACCAAGGGTATTATTTCCCTTTGAAATTCTTCTTGTATGCTTTTCTCCTTCAACTTCCATACTTTAATTCTTTTCTCTCTTCATAATGGGGGTTTTTCAATCTTTCCGACTTTCAATTTTCCTATCACAACTCTATGATCTCCACCAAAGGCTTCTTCAGGCATGGCTGTAACATCTAAAAGGTTCTTCCGGTGTTCTTTCTCTATGATTATATAATCAATCATGGTCTTTGTTCGTCTGTCTCCCCAACCATTCCTTGTAATCTTCTGACTGTTCTTCTTCCTAAACCAGGTGTTTCCAACAATCATTTGATTCCTCATGCAAAAATCCACCAACAACTTGCCTTCTGGATTTACATTTCCATATCCAAAGGGCCCTACAACATCTTCCTTTCCTTGTCTTTCCATTCCAGCTTGTGCATTTAGATCTCCCATCAATAGCACTTCCTTATCTTCTATCCATCAGTATATCATGTGAAAATGGTGTGAACACAACTATCTGCTTTCACTGTTGGAAAGTGAAATAAATTACTAGTTTTCTTTGATATGCTGAGGAACACCACAGTCAACAATAAAGGTCTGTCCAGTGTCATAATGTGAACAACAGGTGCACAGTTATGTTGGCCGTCACTGCAAACGGGCAAAATCTCTGTCCTTACGTGATATTTAAAAAGGAAAACCATTCCAAAAAGGAAGTTTCCATTTAAAAAGGAAAACCATCCCAAAAGGGAAGTTTCCTCCAGGCTACGTGTTCTTACACGAGGGAAAGGATGGATGGTGTCCGACCTAATGAAAGATTGAATGCATGTTGTGTGACGTACCCACTTGACCCACAGATGTTAGACAAAATTATAACATGGCGGGTCACTTTAATATTAAAAGTAAATAAATTATATCTCATTGTTTCTCCATAAACAATATCCCATGGGCGCCAGCCTTCAGGCTTATGGCTTGAAAACGAAAGTTGATAATTAATAATAATAATAATAATAATAATAATAATAATAATAATACGTAATGAGACTCAAAAAACTCCCAGGGGTAGGGTGACGGACACAAATCATTAAGTACACTAACTTGGAATTTAAGGATCATTAATAATAATTTCAGAACATACAAATTAAAACAGCTATTTATTAGGATGAAAAACGTGACGTAACGGCGTATTAACGAAATCTGAACTTACGGAAGCAAAATAAAAATTGAATGAAATTAACTGTAAGAAAATGAACTGTTGCGCGAAGACTTGCAGTAACTTATGCCATAAGCTCACCATATGTAGACTGTTGTCTTGAAGCCGATGATTAATGGATCTCTCGTACCGGCTGCCTCATCTGTTGTTGGATTCCAGTCCTACTTATGCTTTTCCTGCCTTTAACACTTCCTACTGTACTCCTTACATAAAGTCGTAATGAGTCCTAATTTTAAATGCAAAACCACCATGGGTTATGTTCATGGAGAGAATACACTTGTATTCTTCCGTATTACGGAACAGTAGCGTAGCTAAATTCATAATAAAAGCTCTCCTTCCCTGTACTAGTCAAAACCGGTCTCCCGTTGACTATACCTCTTGTCATTGAGATAACAAGATAACAAGAGTAACTTTTGAGTAGTATCCTACGCTACTACTCAGATGCGAAGTGAACTAAGTTAAAATATTCTCCGATGTGCAGACGTAGAATCGTAATAAGAGTGTCTTCCAAGAGTGAGAATCAGAATGTCCGAGTACAAGTGACAATCTGCTTACGAGTAAGAATAAGAATGTCCTCTCCAGCTCTTGTCTACGACGTATATAGGTTCAAAAGTCTCCTTCCATCAGCCATATCACATGGTCCAGTAAGATTCGAGGTCTCATCGCTTCTCCTATGTATTGCTGTGAATCCATCACGTTGCTTCATTACGTTCATTCACATAGGCTGAACTTTCCCGCTGAAATAAAGCGTCAGGTAGCGAAGTTCGAAAAGTGGACGTTTTTAATGTTTCAACTGTCTCTTCATGAGGTGGAGAGGGTAATACCTCTCGTAACCTAGATGACGTACTTTTCCTGGAAATGGGCTGAAATTAGCCTGCTGACTCTGGTCACCTCACAACGGTTATTGGAAAATTTACTGCAAGTTATTAATATGAATGATGTTGAAATACTTTACCCAATAATTTGTTCGTTCAGAATACGTTATAGCCGCAATACAAAGAAATGAAATGATGATTGAAATGGATGATAAAAACCCTATATATATATATATATATATATATTAATTTAAACATGACATATCAGTGATTAAATATATACATCTTATCAATTAATTATATAGTTCAATAATTGAAAACATGCAGTGATGTCCCAAACATCACAGTTGTATGGGGGAAATGTCCAGGCCATCTGTTGTATCATAGTACCTAAGTCTCCTGGTTTTGGGCAGCTTACATGGCCATCTTATTAAAGACATTTGACAAGAAATGTCAAAGAGGAACTCAGATCTGTCAATCTTTCCTCGTGGTTTAACATTGATTCTGCAGCCGCTTGATGTGAGAATTAATAAGCCATTTAAGGACCGTGTAGGGCAGGCTTACATGGAATGGATTGCTGAAGGATCTCATTGCTGAATTCAACCAGAAAAATCAAGAGGCCTTCCCTCAATTGATCTGTAATGGATTATCCAGGCGTGGGGTCTTATTTCACACGAGATCAATGTGACGACTTCCAAGACAGTGGAAATTGCAAACAAAATGGATGGCATGGAAGAAGACTGTATCTAGGAAAGGAATGATGACAGTGATGAATCATTGCAAGCAATGCTCAGTGAAAGCAATGAGCAATAGGCAGACCCTAATATGCATTTTATAGTTTATCAATTTTTATTTCACTCTTCAGACTCTTACTTTTTAATGGATCCATGCAGATGTTCAACAAGCGACACTCAGTGACTCACAGGCCCACTTCGTCTTTGTTATTAATATTCATTTATATTTTGTGTATCATATTTATTTGAACTTATTTTTGTAACATTTTGAAATATAATAACGTTAGTAAGTTCTAGTTTTGCATTTTTATTTTAGATTCAAAATTAAATTTACATAATTTTCCTTGCCCCCGATTTCTTGAGATTAAAAAAATGCTAAAACAGGAAAATATGCAAGTAATAAATACAGTGAAGCTTTTATATAATTCATAGACCTTGATTTTTTTTAAGTTCAAAGTGAGGAAATCATTATTGTATGTTTTATGCTCTTGTTTTTCTGAGTTGGTTTTGCTATATTTTAATTACTTCGGTAATTGTGAATCTGTTCTACTGACTGGGAATGCATTCATCACATAGGTCTGGGTGCATTTCAAAGTGCATTTGTGAATTAATAGCCTTCCTATTTTGAAACCTGGCATTCCAAATCATTACAATCATTATTTTGTGTGTCACAAAGCACTAGCTCAGTGGGTGAGTCAGCACTGACCTGATACAATGACACTATTCGACAAACATAAAATAGCAAATCTCAGAGTTTTTATTTCCTCTCCTTGAATTTGACTCTTTTCCCACATTTCTGTTTGACTTCCTTTACTGCCTTTTCTAAATGAACATTACAAAGAACAAACATATTTAATAAGTGCCTCACTTGAGTTAATTGACCTCCTTTTTTTTTTCATTCACAATGAGCAATCATTTGATTAATACAGTATCGTGTAAATTCATAGAGGTCATTTACACTGTGACACAAGGGTATGCTGACAGTGATGAATCATTGCAAGCGACCTCCAGCAAAAGCGACGACGTGTGATAGGCATACCCTAATAAAACAGTGAGTGCTTTCTAAGTATGACAACTACCTCATGTGTAAATTTTTTTTTTTTTTTTTTTTTTTTTTTAAACAAAAGAATGGCTAGACGAGTTGTAGCCAAGTTGGGAGATCAGTGTGGCTTCCAAAAACAATGTAGAAACATGTGAAGCAGTACTGACTACATCATATCTTAGAAGATGAAATTAAAAGGAAACTTATGTATAGTCTGTTCAAACTGCATTAATTAGAATTGAGGGATATGAAGAGAAGCACCTATAGTAAGAAGTAGCTATAGTAATATCTCATTAAGACGTTTCTGCAGAGGACAAGGAAAGAGATTGTGTTAAACGAGAAGATGTACTACTATTGAATGGAGGATACGCAAGTGTAAACCATCCAACAGGAATGTGGAGCCACTTGATACTTTTTTCTTTGACATGCGTGCATTGTACATTCATCTGTGGCAAAGGTTGTAGTGAAGTTGTGCTGCATAATGTATCAAACTAAATGCAAAAAGTATGCTTCTGTTGTGATTTCTGTTGGATGTTTATAGCTTATTTTGATGTGCTGACCTAGTGTTGGTATTATTTAGTAGTTTTACAATCTCTATTTGCTGTTATTAGGGTTATGTTTGTGAAAGTTGTATGCCCTAAGTGACAGCCATATTGGATTTCCTACAATCATTCCATAGCACCGCCGTCTCAATCTCTATATACTGCCTGCTCTGTGCCGCGAGAATTGCGTTTACAGCGACATTGCAGATGGCAGCACTTACCGTACCCAGAGCACATGCTGGTTAAATGATAGTTGGTCCGTAACACCAATATAAAATTAAAAATAATCCTTAGCATGTTACTATTTGAGAAGATAATGCACATACAGAAACTAATATTTCACATTTGAGCTTGGCGTAAAATATAGAAACGTAAAATATAAAAATCTTACCAGTTACAGTAGATATATCAGGATCATCCCATGCTGCGTGGTACATAAAAATTTCAGAATTTTCTCAACACGAGTAACGGAGCGGAGTACCTTTTTAGTCCTTTTCTTACTGTAATTTACCAACAGTGGTCGCAAAAAAAAAAAAAAAAAGATCACTATTTCGCTGACCCTTTGTTCATGACCAGATTTCAGGATATGTTTTATGGCACATAATGCAGTGCGTGCGTTCGTCATGTCATTGAATCCACCACCCAATTTCACTGAAGTAAATAGAGCTTCTATTTCGTCTCCAGAAAATCATCTAGTGAGAACATAAAATAACCGATTTGATAACAGATAAGACACACATTCCACTATAAATTTCACAGTTAGCAAGACAGCATCTGGCGTCTCATTAGTCAGACACTTCGGTTTTTCACATTTCGACTCCAACCTAATTATTTTAACGTACTCGATGAAATCATAATTTAACCACTGTAAGTATTTTATCTGCTGGTGAACAAAAATGCATACAATCTGGATTGTTTTGCCGAAAGGCATTACAGTAATCATTTCTGAACTAAAACGGATAGATCGGAGACTTCTAAGCTTTTAATAAGGAAGTAGGCAGCAGCACTAGAGAACTTATTTGAAAGTCGGATTACAAGAAAACACAACAGTTTATTGGCGAGAGCAGGAGATTTTACAATATCTGTGCCGCATGCACCTTCTACATTGACCACGCAAATGAACTTGTCACTGGTTCGGTTGTAGAGGAGCCGTACCTAATTAGCCATTTAATCGGCGATCACTGTTACACTCCTCTTTGTTGGTCCGAGAGTTTTACATTCAGCTCTTAAGTCTTTCCTTCACTAATTGGGAAATCCCGACAAACACTCTCAACATTTTCCCTTTAGGCTACCTGTCCAGAGTACTTTATGACGGAGCCGACACTAGACCAGGAGTCCTGCCATATTCGTAACCGTTTGAGATATTATTCTCCACGCCACATGGTACCGGGTGATTTGTTCTGACTTCCCGGATTCTGTCTTGTGAAAATTATGGATTTGATTTTTAAAAAGATTGTTTTTCCTTTATATTTAGCTGCTTCCTTTATTCAGACGATCAATTTCTGGGTTGTCTTCGAATTGTCTCTGTAGCCTTTTAACTTCATTATGGTTAGTCATCAGCTGTTATCGCAGTGTCAGAATTCTTGATCGGAGCCTCTAATGTCTGATTTTCTGATCACTGCTGTCATTCTTACTCGTTGGAATATTGACTTGGATTGATACATCGTTGTTCAAATGAATTTTGTACCCATCATCCAATGTAATCCCTGCGGTTGAAGAGCTTGTTTCATGACAGATTTCTTCCAAAGAAATATCCTGTTGCTGTTTGGTCTTTCATGGAGCTATTTTTCTGGTTTGAAGGTAATGGGGATAATTCGAAGACCGACTAGGCACGTTCTCTGGCTTCAATATATTTTTCTTTTAGTTTTATCCTTTATCTCCATCTCTAAAATTCAGGCTACAAACACGAGAATAATCGAATGAAATCAATTGATTACCCCTAGTTGATCCTTGCCTTGATATAGTGATAAGCCTATTTTCCCATAGTTCTTTACTTGGGGGGATAACAGGAATCCTCACACCTGAAGAATTTGGATTTCCTGCTTTGATATACAGAGAGGAACACAACAATTAATCATTTTACAACCAGAGACACGCTTATTTAAATCTTAAATTTATCTTATTTAAATCTCAGAAAACGTATTCCTTAATACCAGTTTTATATTCTTGTCGAGCTGAATACCGGACCTGTGAAGATTACAAGATTATTTTGTGCATCTACAGAATGGTGGTGTTAATGAAGCTATGTAATATAGAGAGAGACTTTCAAAGGTGGTTAAATGAAGAAGTTATATCATGTTCAAGATCATGCTTTCACATCTCTGCACAGTATTTAAAATACAATTTACCGTTGGTCTTTATAGCTATTGTTGAGAGTGAAGGAGAATTTCCTGTTGTGTATGTTTATCAGGAACTCAAGGGAGACTTCATTAGTTAGTTGGAACATAGAAAAAATGATGAACTCTTCTCAGAAGAACTCTTAAGGTTTCACCTTACTTTTTCCTGTCTGCTGGCTCTTCAGAAGTGTGTGCGCGTGCGTTTTGTATTCAGGAATCATTCAAGGCAAATATTTTCGCACTGCAAGATGTGTGGTTAAGGTTATTTTTAATATGTATAACTTTTGCTTTCTCAACGATGCATTTGTTTCTACATTCGTCCCTGTTTTTATCTCCTCGTAAGATGTATATTGTTTAATGTAACACCTTGTGTAAAAATTGGGTTAAATGAAGAAGTTATATCATGTTCAAGATCATGCTTTCACGTTTCTGCACAATATTTAAAATGAAATTTACCGTTGGTCTTTATAGCTATTGTTGAGAGTGAAGGAGAATTTCCTGTTGTGTATGTTTATCAGGAACTCAAGGGAGACTTCATTAGTTAGTCGGAACATAGAAAAAGTGTTGAACTCTTCTCAGAAGAACTCTTAAGGTTTCACTTTACTTTTTCCTGCCTGCTGGCTCCTCAGAAATGTGTGCGCGTGTGTTTTGTATTCAGGAATCATTCAAGGCGAATATTTTCGCACTGCAAGATGTGTGGTTAAGGTTATTTTTAATATGTATAACTTTTGCTTTCTCAACGATTCATTTGTTTCTATATTCGTCCCTGTTTTTATCTCCTTGTAAGATGTGTATTGTTTAATGTAACGCCTTGTGTAATATAAATGTCTACATGCTAGCCTATTTCACACATTTTGGCTGATGATGACGCCAAACAGCGTCGAAACTAGTTCCAAGTGCAAATATATGTTATAAATAAACTATAACATTTTTGTATTGAAAAGGTGGACCCTTTTAAGTTTTCCTATCTTCCAGAGACACGCACATAAATGCTCGATGCAAACGTACTGGAACGCAACAACGTGGGTACGGAGATAAGTTGGGTGTGTTAACTAGCGCCCCTAGCGGAGCTTCGTGAAACTAAGAGCTCACGCTGAGAAGCATGTTAACTGCATAGCATAGAGCAGGCAGTATATAGGATTGAGACGGCGGTGTTCCATAGATAACACTAGATAGAACGGCAATTTATTATATCTATCTATAGTCTCTTGCCCTAAGTGTCAGCCATCTTGTCCGATTCGACATAATTGCCATAGAAACCACGATTCATATAGGAACTCCACACTACGTACCCGGTGTTACCTCGACACAGAATCTGTTATGATATATGGAGTAGACCGTACAGCTAGTGTCTCAGTGCCAAATGTTGGGCGGCGGGAAGTAACCTGACCACACTAAAAGGCCAACCGCTTCGGGCGGTTGAGCCTTTAGGGAGGGATATGGTCCCTCAGTGGAGGAAATGCTACTGGAATCCATAATGACGAAGGGCAGCAGCTTCGCCATTAGTGCACGTTGGCGTCAGCCAAGGTATCGGCTGATACGGTGATGTGACGCGCATTTGGGATCGTAACCATAGTGATGTAAGCGGTCTCAAAACTGCGCGAGGAAGGCAACGAGAAACCCCCTCGTATTTAATCCCCAGGAGAATCTTTAGCATGACTGGAAAACATAAAATCAAGGCCTCCAGTCCCCGGCAGCCCTTCAGTGGGCAGGGGGTGCTAAGAATCTCCGGGCCAGTCATGAGAAGGATAGCAACGTGGAATGTTCGCAGCTTGTTTCAAAGTGGAAAGACTCATAACGCCATCAGAGAGATGGAGAGGCTCAAGATCGACGTTCTTGGCATTAGCGAAATGCGTTGGCCTCATTCAGGAAAGAGTGTGGTCAGTGGTTACCAAGTGTAGGTACTATTCTGTTTTTTTTTTTCAAAATGGCGCCCGGTAATGACGACGTAGTGTTTTATTCTCCGAGTAAATTAACCGTAAAATGTGACGAAAAGTGCGGAAAATGTCGAAAATTAATGAAAAATGGAATGTTGTGTGATTCATGTGATCGATGGTGGCATTATAAGTGCGGAAATTGCCCTAGAGACGTAAAAAATAATGAAAATGTTGACTGGATTTGTGAGCAGTGTGTTCGGAATGTTGTTGTTGGGGACGGCGTTGACGAAGCACCGAAAACAGTCGATGAGGAATATAAAAGTGCATTAGAAATTATAAACATTCTAAAACAGGACAATGAGACTCTTAAAGTTGAAAATCAAGAATTAAAAGAAAGACTGCGATCGCTAGAATTTGGGACTGACAATTCTTCGAGTGATATACCGGTACAAGTAACAAACTAGAGCACATGGTGTCAAGTAGTTCGTGGATGGCCGGCGAAGAAGAAATCTACAACTGAATTTCCGGAAATAAACATCAGAAATAGGTTTTCTGCCCTAAATAATTTAATTCTGGAAGAAAGTGATCGCGCGCGTGAAACCAAATCATCGCGATCCGCTGCCGTTGGCGTGCCGAGTTTAAAATTTAGGCCTAGAATTCAGATTCAAGACCCAGTTAGGCGTAAATCAGCGAAGGTAGCTGTGTTTGGTGGTAGCCAAGGAAGGGGAATTGCGGGAGTGATTAACGACGAGAATATAGCAGCAACCGGAGAAATATATCTAGGAGCTTCTATCAGCAGTGTTGTGGAAAACATAGAAGCAGCAACTACGAACTTTGGGAGCGGCGATGCAGTGCTTATCATCGGTGGGACGAACGACGTAGCTCGCGACGACGCCAAGAATGTAAGATCACAACTTAAACATACACTAGGGAAGCTGACCCACACTAACGTTTTTGTAGTGAACGTGCCCCACAGGCATGATTTGAGTAGAGACTCGTGTGTGAACATTGAAGTGGACAAGGTCAATACAGATATTGTTAAAATTTGTAAACATTTTCGCAATACTCAGGTTATTGATTGCAGCAGTTTTGAGAGATACTGTTATACAAAACATGGCCTCCATCTAAACAATTCAGGTAAACGAAAGATAGCAAATATTGTTCTAGATTTTATTAATCTTAAGATATGTACTGTAAAACAGACAACTTCCTTGAGTTATAATACTGACCAGGAAAACTAGTAGAAAGAGCCAGCTGTACTTCAAGCTGGCTCAGTCAACTAGAAAAAGAAACTCAGGATAGTAAGGAATTTCAAGTTACCCAATTGCACCAGTCAAGTTTTAGGGAGGAAGGGGGTCTGAGATTGCTCTTGGTAAACTGTCAAAGCGTAGTAAATAAACAATTAAAATTCGGTACATTGATGGAATCTTATGAGACTGATGTGGTGATAGGAGTGGAATCGTGGTTGAAAGAAGGGGTGGGTAATAGAGAAGTATTTCCAGAAGGGTACACAGTCTATCGTAGAGACCGAGGAGATAAAAAGGGAGGGGGGGTGTTTATTCTGGTGAAGGAAACTTACTGTTCACATGAATGGTTTACCGATGAAAGGGATGAAATATTAGGGATAAAATTAGTTTGGGATAATATGAAGGAGGTGGGAATTATAGGAACATACAGGCCTGGAAGAGAGGAAAGAGACATGGAAATCTTTGAAAAAATAATAGATTATACTCGTAAAAACAATAATAATGATATGGTAATAATTGGGGGAGATCTAAATTTGCCTGAAGTTGAATGGAAAGGAGCTGCAAGTGAAGCCCATGAACAGAAACTGGCAAATAAGTTAATTTGGGAGGGAGGATTTACACAAGTAGTACAAGAACCTACTCGTCTCAATAACTTACTAGATGTATTCTTGGTTAAACCATGGGAAATTGTTGATAAAACTGAGGTAATTGAAGGAATAGGTGACCATAAGGCTGTAATAATGGATGTAGGACTCGTACCAAAAAGGCTTAATAAGAGGGTTATGCAAGACAAGAAATTGTACAGAAAAACTAAAGTTGATGAATTTGGGACTTACCTTAAATCACAATTCAGTTGTTGGATAAGTGAAGGGAGTAACGTGGATACACTTTGGGCTAAATTTAAAGGAATTATTTGGGAAGGAGAGAAGAGATTTGTACCTGTTAAGAAGGGTAAAATGACCTCAGACCCTGTTTATTATACAAGGGAAATAAGAAAATTAAAAAGAAAATGTAGAATAGTAAACAGGAAAATCAAAGAGGGTAGGGAGAGTAGAGAAACTAGAAAACAGCTAATGAGGGAACTGAATAGAGTGGAAAAGGAAGCAAAAGAGAATTATATGAATGGCATACTTCAAGAGGGTAATGACCACAAAGGGAAATGGAAAAAGCTGTATTCATATATCAGGAATCAAAAAGGAAAAGGAATCCAAATTCCTACAATGGTGGGAGAAGGGGGTGAACACTATTTAACAGATACTGAGAAAGCAAACCTATTTAGTAGGGAATTTAGAGATTCAGTAGATGATTGTCAAGAGTTGGAAACCGAAACAGAAGATAGAGAGGGAGAGAGACAGATGGAAACAAGAAGCTTCTCATTCACAAACGAAGCTGTTTTCAGAGAAATCCAATTGCTTCAGCAAGGAAAAGCTGCAGGAAGTGATCAAATTACTGGGGAGGTATTAAAGACAATGGGGTGGTACATAGTGCCTTATTTAAAATTTCTCTTTGACTATGTCATAAATAATAGTGTAATACCAAAGGAATGGAAGGAATCTATAATAATACCAATTTATAAAGGAAAGGGTGATAAAAGGAAACCAGAGAACTACAGACCAATCAGCCTGACCAGTATAGTTTGTAAAATTCTGGAGAGTTTAATATCGAAGTACATCAGAGGGATATGTGATGATAAAAATTGGTTCATGAGGAGCCAGTATGGATTTAGAAAGAAATTTTCTTGTGAGGCACAACTGGTGGGATTTCAGCAGGACATATCAGATCAGTTGGATTCAGGAGGTCAGTTAGATTGCATAGCCATAGATCTTTCCAAAGCCTTTGATAGAGTGGAACATGCAATATTATTAAAGAAATTGGAGGGAATAGGATTGGACGTAAGGGTTACACGTTGGATAAAAGCATTTCTAAATTCAAGGGTTCAGAATGTCAAAGTAGGAAATATTGTATCTCAGGAAGAGAAAGTTTGGAAGGGAATTGCACAGGGTAGTATAATCGGTCCGTTACTTTTCTTAATATACGCAAATGATTTAGGGAACAATATAACATCAAAAATAAGATTGTATGCAGATGACATAATTGTTTATAGGGAAGTAAACAACATTGAGGATTGTTCAGAATTACAAAGGGACCTTGAAAGTATCCAACAATGGGTTGAAGAAAATAATATGAAGGTTAATGGAGGCAAATCAACTGTTACAACTTTTACAAACAGGAGCTTTAAGACTGATTTTGAATATACTTTGGATGAGGTAGTTATCCCAAAAGATGGCAAGTGCAAATACTTAGGTGTGAGATTTGAAAGCAATTTGCACTGGAAGGGTCATATTGATGACATTATTGGGAAAGCATACAGATCATTACATGTCATAATGAGGCTACTTAAAGGATGCAACAAAGAATTAAAAGAAAAAAGTTACTTGAGTATGGTTCGTCCATTATTGGAATATGCAAACAGTGTTTGGGATCCTCACCAAGAATACCTAATAAAAGAAATAGATAGTGTGCAGAGGAAAGCAGCAAGATTTGTAACAGGGGATTTTAGGAGAAAGAGTAGTGTATCAGAAATGTTAAAGGAACTTGGGTGGGAAACTTTAAGTAAGAGAAGGGAGAAAACTAGACTTATAGGATTATATAGAGCCTATACAGGAGAAGAAGCATGGGGAGATATCCATGAGAGGCTTCAGTTGGAAAATAATTATATCGGCAGGACTGACCACAAATATAAAATTAGAAGGAATTTTAGCAGAAGCGATTGGGGTAAATTTTCATTCATTGGGAAGTGTGTGAAGGAGTGGAACAGTTTACCAGGGGTAGTGTTTGATCCTTTTCCAAAATCTGTACAGATATTCAAGAAGAGAATAAACAGCAACAGAGAAAATAAATGAAGTGTTAGAGGGCATTCGACCAGTGCAGGTTATTGTAAATAAAAAAAAATGTGTGTGAATAAATTAATTCCATCCCCTGGTCTAAGGAGTTTGGACAGCCAAAGTAGGGGACTGCCTGTAGGGGTGAAGTACAGTGGGGACTTCGAGGGCCCTGGGACCGCTACGGTAGCTGTGAAGGCCCTTCAGGAACTCTGAAAAGTGGTGGCAAAAGGGGCTCTGGTTAAGACGCAGCAGTTCGGTATGCTACTTAGGATCCAGAACGGGTTAAAAAAAAAAAAAATTTAAATAAAGATATGCAATGTAAATAATTATGTTATACCAGTTGTATAGTGTCATTAGAAGTAATTCCACATACTGTATATCAGTTGACTATATTTGTAAGTAGTACAGGAGATATTATAAGTAGAATTTTGTAAACAATATAAATTTATTAAGGATGAGCTGTGTGTTTAATAGAAAACATTGTTAGCGTAAATTGTATAATATTGTATTATAGGAAAAATTTTCTTCTCTTGTTAATTTAATATTTAGTGCTTGACAATAATGTATTTTAGTGTACCATTTGCCACCGAGGTAGACACCTCATTTGCAAATAAAGAGATTTTGATTTGATTTTGATGACGATCCTCGCCATCTTAATGGCGTGGGTTTCATTGTACATCGAGATATCAGTAAGTCTGTGAAAAATTTTATACCAGTATCAGATAGGGTATGTTTATTACAGCTTAATATACGACCAATTTTAGTGGATATCATCCAAGTATATGCTCCAACATGTGATGCATCAGGCGTTGATATCGAAGATTTTTACACAAAAATCGAAGCAGCCCTGTCGTAATCCAAACCATTTGATTTAAACATTGTGATGGGCGATTTCAATGCTAAAGTCGGCCATGGTCGACGGGCTGATGTAGTCGGTGACTACGGATTAGGAGCAAGCAATACTCGAGGTGATCGACTGGTCCAGATGTGCCAGGAGGAGGGCCTTATTATAGCAAACACATATTTCCAGCTACCTCCACGTCGCCTCTATACGTGGATCTCTAATGCTGACAGCAGTATTAGGAACCAGATTGATTACATCACAATTAACAAGCAGTTCAGAAATTCTATCTAATGTTTGAAAACGTACCCTGGTGCTGATATCAACTCAGACCATAGCCTACTGTTTGCTTCAATGAATCTCAGGCTGAAGAAAGGTCATTTAAAGGGGAGTTTTAGTCGGATTGAGATTTAGAAGCTTCAAGACCAAGCACTGAAGGATGAAGTTCAGTCAGCCTTACGTGTAAAACTTGCAGAAGTTCAAAACAGCGTTAATGTAAATGATGTTGAAGGCAGTTGGAATCACATCAAATGTGCAATTAACGACGTAAGTCAAGTAAAATTAATGGATGCTTGAAGAAGGGAAAACAAGCTGTGGATGACAGAAGAAATCCTGAAGCTGATAGACCAGAGAAGGTCTTTTAAAAACAAAGATCCTATAAAGTACAAAAGTTTGCAGAATTTAATATGACAAAGAATAAGGAATGCAAGAGAACAACAACTCTCTGAGGAATGCAACGAAATAGAATTAATGAATTCAAAACACGATTTTTTCAACATGTACAAGAAAGTGAAACAAGTAACCGGTGCATATAACAAGAAGGGTAGTGGAGTCCTCCTTAATAAGAATGGTGTCATCTTAGCGAGCACAGAAGAGAAACTGAAGGAATGGATGGAATATGTACAAAATCTCTTCTTGGATCCTCAGAAATGTGGATCATGGTGCTTGGGTAGACGATGGTGTGGATATCACACGTGCAGAAGTAGAATATGCCATAAGAACAGCGAAGAATGGGAAGGCTCCAGGCCCTGATGAGATGTAGGCTGAGATACTGAAACTGCTTGAGAAAGAAAAATCCCTTTCATTATTAGTTGACCTATTCAATAGTAATATATAGATAAGAAAAGGTTCCACCTTATCAATACAATTTTATTATTACCTACAGGACCGGTTTCGACCCTAAACAGTCATCCATGGCTTCTCCATTTAGAAAAGCACATTAACAATTATTTGACATATGTAAAGGTATCAATGTACAGCTGATGAGACTGTTTAGGGTCGAAGCTGGTTCTGTAGTTAATAATAAAATTGTATTGATAAGGTGGAACGTTTTCTTATGTACATATTAGTGAACTATCAATATGGAAATGAAACTAGTAAATCAAGCTATTCAATAGTATTTGCCGCAGTGGAATCATTCCTCGAGACTGGCTCAAATCGACTTTCGTAATATTGCCTAAGAGAACCAATGCAAAATTCTGCAATGAATATAGAACCATTAGTTTGATGAGCCATGTTCTGAAAGTATTCCTAAAAGTCTTGCATGCGAGAATTTATCATAAATGTGAGGAGAATATCAGAACCTCGCAGTTTGGTTTCAGACATGGTTTTGGTACTAGAGAGGCATTATTCAGTCTGCAGGTATTAGTCCAATGGTGCCGAGATGTCAATGTCAATGTTTTTGCTTGTTTCATCGATTACAGAAAGGCCTTCGATACAGTCCGCCATGATGAACTTATGAACATTCTTTGAGAATTCGGACTTGATGGACGGGACATTCATATTATTGGTAATCTCTACTGGAACCATTGTGCTGACATAGAGTTGATCCTCATGTCTTGGAAGAAGTCTCAATTATGAAAGGAGTTCGCCAAGGCTGTATTCTTTCCCCCATGCTTTTCAACATCTATTCAAGAAAGATTTTTCGAGATGCTCTTTACGCAAAGACTCAAGGAGTTGTGGTTAATGGTTTCATCATAAATAACATCAGGTACGCCGATGACACTGTGCTACTTGCAACCAATCTACAGGAACTACTTAATGCTGTCACTGAAGCCAGCAGCGCACTGGGCTTGAAGCTTAATGTAAAGAAGACCAAGTGGATGGTTATAAGTAGGAAAGAAGATGGCATTCGAGGTCATCTCACAACAGCAAAGGAACAGATCGCGAGAGTGGCAACATTTAAATACCTGGGATGTCACATCAATGATGACCGGGACCTTACTCACAAGATCCAATGCAGAATTGAGCAGGCCAGAACTTCTTTTCAGAAACTTAGAAAACTTTTGACAAGCCGTGACCTTTCCATTTCACTACGGACATGACTACTCCGGTGCTACGTTTTCAGCATTCTGCTATACGGCACTGAGGCATGGACACTAACTGAAACCATGTGCAAGAAGTTGCAAGCATTTGAAATGTGAACGTACCAAAGGACCCTGAAGATACCTTAGACAGCTAAAATGACCAATATAAACGTTTTGCACCGTATGAAATTCTCACTACCATCAAGAGAAGGAAGCTAGAATACTTTCGTCATATGATGCGGAACTGTAAATACCACATTCTGCAAGTAATACTCCAAGGGAAAATTAATGGAAAACGTGGTCTGGGGGGAAGTAGGACATCATGGCTCGGCAACTTGAGCCAGTGGTCTGGGGTGACAAAGCTTAGTCTGTTCAGAACAGCTTTGAACAAACAACAGATCATGCTACTGATCGCCAACGTTCTGCGAGGACATGGCACATGAAGAAGAAGAAGTATATACGGGTACAATGAAAGGTGTGTCTACCGTTTCTAAAGACGAAAGGAGAGTATTAAAAGGTGTGAAAAATACACACATGTTCATAACAAAAAGAACGCCTTTGGAAGACTATATAGATAGGAAGTTCATATTCACAGGACATGTTCATTAGTATGTTCTGCACCGGGCGAGTTGGCCGTGCGTGTAGAGGCGCGCGGCTGTGAGCTTGCATCCGGGAGATCGTGGGTTCGAGCCCCACTGTCGGCAGCCCTGAAGATGGTTTTCCGTGGTTTCCCATTTTCACACCAGGCAAATGCTGGGGCTGTACCTTAATTAAGGCCACGGCCGCTTCCTTCCAACTCCTAGGCCTTTCCTATCCCATTGTCGCCATAAGACCTATCTGTGTCGGTGCGACGTAAAGCAACTAGCAAAAAAAAAAAAGATATGTTCTGCAGAAATGATTAGCATTTCAGTCACCTAGGTTCAGCATGTGTCCTGTTGCCTAGTAGGCACTGGGTCCTCCATGGGCACTGATAACTTGTCCCATGCATGATGGCATCGGCACATATAAGGCACGAATGGCGTTCTGGGGTCTATATCCCATCCATGCTGCATTCACCTGTTTCCACAGTTCGTCTTTGGTGGTTGGCATTGGGTCACAGCGCCGCACCCGTCGTTTCACCACATCCCACACATTTTTGATTGGCGACAAGTCTAGTGATTGGGCAGGCCAGGGCAACAGTCTGACATCCTATGACAACAAGAAGGCACGTGTTCGTGCAGCAACATGTGGCTGCGTATTGTCTTGCTGAAATATGGCGTCTGGGGTGTCGTGCAAAAAGGGTATGGCTAGGGGTCGCAGGATGTCATTCACGTAGGTCAAACTGGTCACAGTGCCCTGGACACGCTTGTATCCAATAGCACCTCATACCATAAGGCCTTGAGTTGGTGTTGTATGTCTGGTGCGAATTCAGTCAGTGTGATGCCTCTCCCACTGTTTGCATCAAACCAAAATGCAGTCATCATGTTCAAACAAACAGAATCTGGATTCGTCCGAAAACACTATCTGCTGCCATTCCTGTTCCCTGTGACATTGTTCCATACACCATGTCTAGCATGTTTATGCATATAAGTCAAAGGTAGGCAGAAAAGTGGACGACGCATCGGTAACCCAGACCATTATAAACGGCAACGGAATGTCACTCCTGATAGTGTACGATGTGTCACACTGTTCCACTGTTGCGCCAGAGCTGAGAAGGATGCAGATCTTTCTTGCAATGCCATTCAGATGAGGTGTCGATCTTCAAGGGGGTGGTCAGGGTGGTGTGACCAGACCCATCTCGTATTCTATGGCCTTCTGTGAACCATTCTGTACACACCCATTGCACTGCTGACATACTTCGTCCCACATGAGCAGCAATTTCCTGGATGGATGCATCACGTTCTTTCGTGCCAAAAATGCGCCCTTTTTCAAACTCACTCATTTGACGGTACGGTTTTTGCATACATCTGCGAGGCGTCATACACGTCTGTTTTTTTTTTTTTTTTTTCAAACTAATGTTCTTCGAAGCATTGGAAATGCACACAAAAATCAATAGTAGCAAGTCTTGTAATGTGTTGAGCTGTAGCGGGATAGCTAAATTGGTAAAACTATGCGCAACAAACTGTTGGAAACTTGAGCCCATAGGCACCATCCCGAGCTTACCTGATATGCAGAAAGTAACTTCCTGAGACAAACCAGCAAACAATCACACATTTGTCAGCAATGGATTGAAGATACTATATCCAAGTGTTGATGAAAACAAAGTGCTGCTCACCTACACAGACCGATGCCACAGCCTACATTCTTGCTGCAATGCAATGCATTTCTTACAGTGTTCCATCCTTTTTATATTACACTAGCTGTAGTACCTGTCATTGACGGGACAATCACGTAGCATGATTACATTTTGTCCACTCTTCGCATTGTTCCGTAGATTCTGAGGCACATAAGTGGGCATGCATCTCGCTGTGAGTAGCTTGTCATGATGTACTTGCTTCCTAGCTCTCTAGGGCCCTTCGCAGTTTCATATTCCTTTTCATTGTTGCTAATCTTGATTTGATCTCTTCCTTCCAGTATAAAAGAAAGCCAAATATCGGGTTCATATTTTTAAAAATACTGACACATGTACAAAGCCTTTAAAGTGTTGCCGAAACTATCTCAATCGTAAGCAATAAACTTACAAACGTGAAAGCAAGAGTTGAAAAGTTTCCATTCATGAATATTGAAGAGGTAGAAACATTTTAGCTCCTGCTTTCACATTTGTAAGTATCTCCATAGCAGCTCTCTTTACAGTCTGTAAGGCTAGTTACCGGTTGTAGGACTTACACGTGACTGCAGCTGATATTTACCTTGTTTTTCACTGTATTGGAAAAAGGTATAGAGCAAACTGAAATGTCGCAGTTAAAAGCAATGCTATCACATGAAATCCTTGATCAAATGAAAAACTTCACATTTTCTCACTTTTAACGAACAGTACTTCGCTGCCGTTCTAATAGTGCCAAGTTCCAGAGCTGGAATGACCAGGCCGCAGACAGCTGTGAACACTCCTCTACCATATTCCAATAAGTGTGCTCACTGCTCATTCCAATCAGCACCTCAGAGTAGGCATCGAAGAGCTGGTACCATGATGAACCAGTATGTTACGTACCAGTAGTTCTCAGAACATGTATGAACGAGAGGAATGGCATTTTAAAAAAGGAAGTTTTCTAACTCCCCCAGCTACTTCCCACCAATATTCAGGCAGGCTGTTTTACTCGGTATGCAGCAGTGTTATTACAACGTATTCCTTTGAATTGGTGTCAGCTGTAGGTATCTCAAACCTAATTTGGTGATGTATCCTTTTAGTTTCACAAATGAGATATAGCATGGCTTGAAATTACATTCACACTTCACAATCAACTTGACAAGTAATTCACTGATAACTGTTAGTCTGCATTACGATGACTCAATATACAATGCAACGACTCGATATTCGGCTGTCACCGAACTAACACAAGAACTCGACCGAACAGATACACGAAACACACTCTGAACATTTAATCCATTTAGTCACTGACGACTACATATCCATGTCACTGCACTATCTCAACTGACTGACTGACTGACCAACTGTGGCCTCACTCTCCAAATGACTATCCATCAATCAAGTTCCATCCAGTTGACTGTTCACCATCCGTCTCACAGACCGACTCACTGAGAGACCACTTCCATCTGACTACAACATTTCATGGCAATCCTCTCCATTCAACTGACTAGCCGCTATAGGATACTGCAGCTTATATAGACATTAGTTGTCACATGGTACAAGACCCATGTCATCTCTAAAACAGCCCGTGATGTCACTCCCACCCAACTCTCAAGTGTTACATATTATCGGCACACTTTATCTGGATGCATTTACACCCTAGTGCTGAATCGGTCGACCTCGGCAATCTTCGAGGTTCGTACTGGCAACCTTTGAAACACAAACTATGAATCGCTTAAGCATCGTTGGGCGACATCTGGCGTACACTTTACGTACTAGTACTGTTGTTGTTTACACAGCAAAGCCAAACTATAGAATTCATGCTAGGAACAAGATTCGCATTGAGAAATGTTATATAATGTTACGTTGCGACCCCATCGCCCAGTGGGAAACCACTGCAATCAGCCACCCGAGTATTGGCGGGAAAACCATACCTCATTGGGTTAGGAGGAAATGCCAACCCACAACCCTGAACATCTGGGGTTTTCCTCTGCGGTTAACAACCGTAGTTATAAATCGGAGCTTGTTCCACTCAAGGTTAACTACCTTCGAAAGTCAACCATGGAAAGGTCTTTTAGGAAAAAAATTCCACCATCTTGTCCAAGAAAGCAAGAGAAGGCTACATTGGATTCGGTGGGTAGCCACCTTGAAGACATCAACAAGTCGGAGCATTGGCAATCACCTATTCCTATGCCAGCACATAAAAACAGGATCAAACAAGATCAGATCAACTACATTGCAACTTATAATATTAATTCTCTACTTAAAGCAGGAAAACTAAAGAACTTGACGGACAAATTAGATAAACAGAAAATTTTAGTAGCAGGACTCCAGGAGATAAGAAATACTACAGAAGAACCATTCGAATCTCAAGGCTACAGAATTTACAATGGGAAACCTGGACTAAGGGTTATGAAACAATGCTCCCAATTTGGAACTGGGTTTATAGTCATTGTGAAAATAACAGATTCGATAATTGATTTTCAAGCCATCTCACCTAGAATTGCACCTTTGAGTTTAAAAGCATCCAACAAAATTTATACCATCATAAATGCCCATGCCCCTACTAATGAAAAGAATTTTCAGACAAACAGGAAAGAAGTGGAAACGTTTTGGGATTTCCTTGACCAAACTGTAAACTAAATAAATATTAATAACGTTAAGGTCCTGTTAGGGGACTTCAATGCCCAACTCGGAAGAGAAAAGAAATACCGAGATATCATTGGGAAATGGGCTCCACATAAACATACAAATAAGAATGGTCAAAGACTTGTTGAACTCTGCAGAGAACACAAACTAATCTCAAAGTCTACCTACTTCAAAAGGAGGCCCAACAAACTTAAAACTTGGAAACATCCTGAATGGAGAAAAGGGGAATGGCAGCTGGATCATGTATTTATGGACAGAACCTTCTACAGAGAAATCTACAATGTTAAAGTATTAAGTGGAGTAGATATAGGTTCAGATCATTACATAGTCAAAATCAAAATTAAGTTCACACCACTAAACAAGAAACCAAAATGCAGTAAACCAAAGAGGAACTTTGATCCACACCAGTTAATTAGGAATTATAAATATAGAGAAGTCACACAGAACATAAAACTGACAGATAACTTAAAAGAACTGGTTCCAATTCTCAGGCAGCAAGCTGAAAATTTAGCCCCATTGAACACACGTAAAAGACATGCCTGGTGGACCTCAGAATGTGACAAAATTCATGAAGAAAGACATCAGGCATGGTTAAAATTTCAAATACACAAAACAGAAGAAAGTGCAACCAACCTCAAAAATATTAGGAAAAAGTTCACACAAATTATCAGGCAAACCAAGAGACAATCACAGAAAGATTTAATCAACTCAATAGAAGAAAACTACCACAAAACCAATTCCAGAAACTTTTACAAAATGTTTGGAAGACAATTACAAAAATTTGCCCCTCCCACATTAATGCTGTAAAGTGAGGATGGAAAAACGACACATAATGACAAGGAAAATGCCAAAATCATGGCAAAAGCATTCATTAAACTTTTGAATTGTGAAGAACCCCAGGAACTTTTAGCAATTAATACAGACACGCCCATCAAAACCCCGCCTGAACTCATAAATCCCCCAACAATCCAAGAGGTGGAAACAGCACTCAAAGAGTTTAAAAATTATAAGGCATGTGGAAAAGACCAAGTTTTCGCAGAAATGTGGAAATATGCCAGTGATACAGTTCGAACATCCTTACACATGGCCCTAACAAAACTCTGGATAACAGAAAAGTTCCCCGAACATTGGACCACAGCCATAATCTACCCACTCCACAAAAAAGTAGATAAAAGCAATCCAGATAATTACAGAGGTATCTCTCTCTTAGACTGCACATACAAGAATTTCTCCAGAATCCTATACAGGAGGATCAGAGAGCAACTAGAGGAAGAATTAGGTGAATACCAAGGAGGCTTCAGACCTTGGAGAAGCTGTGCAGAACAAATCATCACTTTAAAATTAGCCATAGCATATTACAAGAAGCAAAACAAACCTCTTGTCATAACCTTCGTGGACTTTAAAAAAGCTTACGACTGTATCCATAGACCTTCAATGTTGAAAATATTAAGAAATTTCAGGCTCCATCCAAAATTAATCAAATTGATTGAACTCACCTTAACCAACACTAAATCAAAAGTCAAGTTCAGAGGGGAATTCTCTGAGCCATTCATCATAAAAACAGGCTTAAGACAAGGAGATTGCTTGTCACTACTGCTGTTCAACTGTGCCTTGGAATATATCATGAGGGAATGGTACAAGAGTAACCCAAAGAACATCCGAATTGGAAGACCCAAAGACAACATAAGTTTAAATTGCCTAGGTTTTGCCGATGACCTTGCTCTCTTGTCCAACAATATTCAGGAAACTAGACAACAAGTTATATCACTACAGGAAATAGCACAGAAAATTGGTATTTGAATATCTTTTGAAAAGACAGTAATCATGTTTACTGACCCACCACTGATAAACAAAATTGCCATAGGAAACCAAGAAATCAAAATTGTAGATAAATTTAAATATCTGGGAGAAATCATAACATATAACCTCAATGAAAAGCCAGCATGGCATAACAGAATAAATAAACTGACCAGAGCACAAGATGTCACCAAGAATACCTACAACAAAAAAGGCCTGTCAATAGCAAAAAAATTAAAACATTACAAAACAGTCATTCAACCAGAAATAGCATACGCAAGAGAAACCATCTTCAAAACAACTAACACTGCACAAATAGACAAAATACTCAAGATAGAGAGAAGAATCATTAGAACATGCATCAGCAAATCATACCAAAAAGATGGACACTGGAGAGTAGCTTATAATGAAACAGTCTGCAAGGAAATAGAACCAGTAATGAGCTCAATCAGGAAGAAACGCATTTCATTTTTTGGACATCTAATCAGGACACCAGAGAACAGGATCATCAGGAGAATAATAGAAAAATTATGGAATAGTAAGTGCAACATTAAGTGGATTACAGAAATCAAGGAAGATATGGATGAACTACAAATTACAGTGGAAGACCTAAGAAACAAAACCGACAAAATCAAGAAACTCACAGACAAACAAACCAGACTGCAAATCAGAATCAACAAACAGACAATAGGAAGGGTGATTTCCAATGAGGAAAGAAGGATAAGATCAGAGAGAATGAAGAAGTACTGGGCTGACAGGAAACTAAAAAATTATTTGTATAAAGTTGGCTAGAGTGGTCCAATGAAGGACATAAAATGTAAATAAATAAATAAATAAATGTATATGTGACACAGTTGTTGGCTTAAGATGATAACGGTTTAGAAACTTCATATCGATCGATCATATTCTCGATTCAATTCAGATTTCATTTTCATTCAGTTGGCAGCACTACCAGAATCGGGAGAGCTCCCCCCTTACTCCTCACCCCTGTACACAAATGCATCCAGATAAAGTGTGCCGATAATACTGTAACGAAATAGCCTCTGGCAAAGTAGGAACTCCCTAAATTATCTCATGGTTCTAAACACATACAATGACAGAGCAGTGACTCAACAGTTACTGTAACAGTATTACACCATATGTTGCAATGTTAAAATATTTCACAAAATATATCCATATCTGATATTAGGCAGCAACTCTCACTCTACATGATTTTAATGCTAACATTCACATACACACATATATATATATATACAATAAATGAACTACAGTGAAGCAAGCGATAATTAATACATAGCAAAATCAGATTATAGAATTGAATCTAATAATAATAATAATAATAATAATAATAATAATAATAATAATAATAATAATAATAATACAAATGAAATATTATTATTAATAATAATAATACAGATAAAACAATAATAATATAGAGGAATGCTTGTAATGGGATTTGAACCGTTACATGCCTATGGTATGAACTGAGCAGCAGAATAAGTACATGTAAATGGAACTCTTAGGTTAAGAAAGGTTTTGTTATGGCACCAAGGATACTGGCTTCCAGATGGAGTACATGATTAAAAGGTGCAGAGCATTACAGCAAACATTTCTTGTTGTTTGAGTCATCAATCCATATAGACTGGTTTGATGCAGCGCTCCACATCACCCTGTCCTGTGCCTTTTCATTTCTACATAACTACTACACCCCACATTTGCTCTAATCCACTTAGTCATATTCGTACCTTGGTGTACCGCTACTGGTCTTACCACCTACGCTCCTCTCAAAAACCTGCTGTACAAGTTCTGGGTGTCTTAAGATGTGTCCTGTCATTCTATCTCATCTTCTTGTCATATTTAGCCAAATTGATCTCTTCTCACCAATTCAATTCAGTATCTCTTCATTCATGATTCTATCTACCCATCTCACCTTCAGCATTCTTCTGTAAACCACATTTCAAAAGCTTCTATTCTCTTTCTTTCTGAACTAGATATCGTCCATGTTTCACTTCTATACAATGTCATGCTCCAGATGAAAGTCTTCAAAAATATCTTTCTAATTCCTATATCAATGTTCAATGGTGAACAAATTTCTTTTCTTAAGAAAGGCCTTCCTTGCTTTTCCTAGTCTGCATTGTATGTCCTCTTTAATGCTATCATCATTAGTTATTTTACTACCCCAGTAACAATATCTTCCTTTAAGACTTAATTTCCTAATCTAATATTTCCTCCATCACCTGACCTTGTTCGACCGCACTCCATTACTCTTGTTTTGGACTTATTTATTTTCATCGTATACTACTTCCCCCAAACTCTGTCTGTACAATTCAGCAATTTCTCCAGATCTTTTGCAGAGTCAGATAATATAACAATATCATCGGTATATTTCAGGGTTTTGATTTCCTCTTCTGGATTGTAATTCCCTTTTAAAATTCCTCTTTAACTTCCTTTATCACCTGTTCTGTGTAAACATTGGAAAGGAGAGGGGATAAACTGCAGCCTTACCTCACTCCTTTCTGGATTGCTGCCTCTTTTTCAAAGCTCTCGATTCTTACCACTGCTGACTAATTTTTGTACAGATTGTAGATAATTCTCCTTTCTCAGTATCTGATTCCAATCACCTTCAGAATCTCAAATAGCTTGGTCCAGTCAACAGTATCGAATGCCTTTTCCAGATTTACAATACCATGTTCATCGGCTTGTCTTTCTTGATTCAATCCTGTAAGATCAGACGTGTTCGTACATTTCTTCTGAAGCCGAACTGATCTCCCAACTCAGTTTCAATTTTTCTAACCATTCTTCTATAAATGCCAGCCCCGTGGTGTAGGGGTAGCGTGCCTGCCTCTTACCCAGAGGCCCCGGGTTCGATTCCCGACCAGGTCAGGGATTTTTACCTGGACCTGAGGGCTGGTTCGAGGTCCACTCAGCCTACGTGATTAGAATTGAGGAGCTATCTGACGGTCTAGAAAGCCAAGAATAACGGTCGAGAGGATTTGTCATGCTGACCACACGACACCTCGTAATCTGCAGGCCTTCGGGCTGAGCAGTGGTCGCTTGGTAGGCCAAGGCCCTTCAACGGCTGTAGTGCCATGGGTTTGGTTTCGTTTCGTTTCGTTTTGTTTTGTTTTGTTTTGTTTCGTTTCTTCTATAAATAATATACAGCAAACTCTCAGCTGTCCATGCTAATTACTAGATATATCCGCACGGATAACTGAAAACACAGATAATACTGATTTTATACCTTTTAATATGTTAATACAGAAAGTACAATACTCCTTGAAAATGCAATAATGACGAACAATTAACACATTCAATAGCCATTTGTATTAATAGACTAATATAAAAATTATTTACGTCTTTTGTTGATAAAATACTTCAGGTACCGATACAAAAGTATACAAAATCCCAATCCCATAATCATTCGCTAATTTCCTTACTGATTCTCCTTTCTGGAACTTTTCAGTTAATTCAAGCTTTTGTTTTAAAGTTAAAACCACTTTCTTTTGTGTCGTAGCTATGATTCCTATCACAGAACACCAACAAAAAACTGCTATACAGTACATTGTTTAGTGTTCTTGAACATGGCATGATTTCAGCAAACTTTAAGAGTCAAAAGTGCACTCAAATTTCAAGCTCGATTCGAAATGCTGTGACAGAAATAAAGGAAATAAAATAAGAATTAATAATACAATAAACCTCAGGTCTGCACGGATAACCCGTAAACCAGATAATCCGCACCCTGATTATCGGTAGTGTGCTGTATGTTAAAATTTTGCAGGCGTGAGATACTAAAGTGTTGGTGCAGTAGTTTTCACACTTGTCAGCACCAGATTTCTTGGGAATAGGTATAACAGCATTCTTACAATTTACGAACTTCATCATATAGATCCCTATTGATACAGTTTAAATTAAGAACTAGTGTTAGATTTAATAGTCCACCCAATCAATACACTTCACTTTACAAGTG
The DNA here is from genome assembly GCF_040414725.1 of Anabrus simplex. Lineage (NCBI taxonomy): Eukaryota > Metazoa > Arthropoda > Insecta > Orthoptera > Tettigoniidae > Anabrus > Anabrus simplex. Next base: position 107,003,212 of record NC_090267.1, on the reverse strand, counting down.
AAAACTATTTAATATAAAAATATATTAAACATACGTTGGAACATGTTTCGTCTCATTTGAGAATTCTTCAGCCATAACGTCTCATAGCAGATTACAATTCTCATTGTTGTTATCAATGATTTAATAATGAAAGAATCCATGTTCTTTGAGAATACACTAAATATAAAATATAAACATTATTTACATAAAATTGTCCATCACTTCTTGCAAAAAAAAAAAAAAAAAAAATTTCTTCAGTGTTAAAATTTGAATGACATTTCTGGAAAATATGACATGCCATCCGTAATGTCTCGTAGCAGATTACAATGCTCATTGTTTCTGTCTAATAATTTAAAAATGGAAGAACCCATGTCCTCTATGAACTGTTTGAGAATACACTCAAGACAAAATATGCACACTAGTTACATAAAATGTTCCTCACTTCTTGCAAAAAACAAAATTTTTCTTCAGTGTTAAAATTTGAATGACATTTCTTGAAAATATGGCATGCGGTGCTAGTAGCTGATAGCTTCAGTGTACTGACTGAGGGAGATTTGAATCTGGCCTCGGAATAGGAAAATGGGACCAAATCCTCATCAGAATATTTGAAATCTTTAATTCATATGGAAATTCCTTTCAAAAAATAAGCTATTTCTGGTAGAAGGAAATGTTTTACAAAAGGATAAGAGCCTGAGTGAACTGCACGCTGCAAATATTCTTTTGAGGAAATCCAGTGTAGTTGATTGCATTATTGAGTTCAACATGTGCCGAAAGTGAAGTTGATGTGGAATGCTCTTTTTGAACTTATAATCTGATTTTTTGACAAACACCATACTTTTCTTCTAGAAAACTTAAATAAGATTTTAGTAATTTATTGTGAAGCCAACTGTGGTGTGACCATTTGAAACAGTACATTGGTTCAATTTTTGGAAAGTTTTAAATTATTTTGTGTGTATACATATCATTTTAAGCAGCAGTACCTGTGAGAAAATTGAATCTTTTACATAAATACAGTTTGGACATTCAAGGACTATTTCCTATAGTTTGCAATTTGGTGTGTGGATCTGATGTAGGTTTTTTGTCTCATTTAATAAATTTGTAAACAATGTACTAATTTTTTATATCTATACTGTCTTCCTGTCCTATACTTTTTGAGCCTATTTTATGTTTCATAAAGCCTAATTGAGGTACTGAGAAAGCTTATTTTAGGCACCTAAAAACATCTTTTAGGACTTTAAAATCTGCAATATGATTATTACTGCCACAGGGAGTTGCTTTGTAGGTACACCATATTGTAAGTTCATAAAATAATTACAGTATATGTTTTATACAGATTGCTCAAGAAGTGAAATCGTATAGAAGCATGTCAGTTGAAGATATTAGGTTTTCTATGCTCTGTTATCCTGAGAGTTCACATAACTATGAAGATGAACCTAAATCTCATCCTAAAGCAGGAGAAGATTAAAAACAGTTTCTCCTTGATGAACTTTTGTTAGAATGTACTCATTAAACTGATTCCTATTTATAGGATCACATGGAAGTAGTTTCCTGCAAGAGACATATTGATATTTGACAAAAAAAATTATACAATAACCATTGTTATCCAACTTTTCTTTTGGGGAACACACAACACTTATATCCAGATATCTTGTATCTGACGCATTGTCTCATAATTTTTTTATTGGTCCATGTATAATGTAATTGCGATCATTTTCTCTTGGAAATCTTTGATAGCTCTTTTAAAAATTTTTATTTTTATTTTTTGGATTTTGCTCAATTCAGGACACACTTGCATACAGTGCGATCCCATTTTTGTTGTGTGGTAACTCGAAACAAAGTTTCACCTAGCAGATTTTACATTATATGCTTACCCTGTAGTGTATATTATGTATGCTCATTTTTAAAAAATCTATTACTTATTAACATAAGCTTGTTTGATGGTTTTTACTTTTATTTGTTAGGTTTACCAAACTTGAAACAATGTTTTTCATTTCACAGAGGACATGTTAGATAACCTTTGTTAAGTTAATCAATTTTACTTGCCTCTTAGGTAGTTCGGATGGTCCTGGAGATGTGTTACAAAGCGCTTTACAATGCTATGACCAGGCGAGAGCATGAAAGGAATGAAAACAAAAGGCTGATAGAAAAGCAACAAAGAATCGAGTCAATAACCGCCAATCTTCGAGGACAAGGAGCCACTCAGGAACAAATTGCTGAGGTAATTTATTTTTACTGCCAACTTTGTGAACTGTATGGCTGTTAAGTTAGCTATGCAGGTAAACATAAGTCTGTTCAGAGCTGATGTAAATTCATTGCAACAACATTAATTTCTTAACCTCAGCTGACAATAAGAATGAATGTTTTCAAATGTTGCATACATAATCATAGCTTTTCTGGTTATCTTAAGATGTTTCCTGTCAATCCTCCTCTACCACTAGTTCTCCCCCCCCCCAAACAGGGTGTAGTGGCATGTCACTAGCAGTTGGAGAGTTTTGCCATGCTGATCAATCTTTAGCCAGCAGCTTTAGTCGGCACTTTCTAACAAGTGCCCTTATCTGATCGACCCATCTCATAGGTGCTCGCCCTTGATTGAAGTCTCCCACCTGGTACTATACCTTCTACCACCATCTTCTCCATGGCTTCTTTCCTTCTTGAAATGTGGCCAAAGTGATTGATTTTCTCCATGAACCTGCCCTTGATTTTGATCTCCTCAAAAAACTAAAGCGTTGGTCCGGTATTCCATCCAAGGTATGTGCAGGACTCAACGGTAGACCCACATTTCCTGTCAGCTGTTTTAACAGTTCATGTCTCACATGTGTATGTGGTGATTTGAAATATCAGTACTCTACCTCTGGTTAAAATTTGCAAAATTATTCACCTTTCACCAACGTGATTCATTCTTCTCCCTAGCATTATTCCCACACTATGTCAGGGCCCACTTGTAAGCACATCCGTCGTAAATTAGACCAATTCAAGGCATTCTCTGGGGTGGCAATCACGTATTTCGTGTCGTCCTTGATGTGATCCATCCACTGTTTGTCGGTCATACACATGGTCACTAGCCTTCATGCTCCAGATGCATGATTTTCCTCACTACCGAGCTCTCTTTGTTGTAAACAACATGTGCATAGCATCTAAGTCTACCTTCCTATAATTTTCTATAGTTAGTGACACTTCCAGTCTTCGTCAAACATGATTATTCCTTGCGTGATTGAATAGCATTAGTCCAAGGCTCCTTCAGAGCATTCTCATTTACATAGCATGTAGAACCTGCTCATGTTTTGCTGTTGCTGGCCAGCACTCCTATCAGTAAAAGGCAACTGGGTGCACTACTGTTGTATCTAACTTTGACTTTGGGCATAGAGGCATCCAACAGTCACACAGGACTCCAAGTATCTGGCTCCATTTCATCCAGGAAGCATTGACTCGGGTGTAGACATGTGGAAGGCTGTCGCCATTGCTGAATATGAGCAGAGATGCCAAACTTCAAAGATGGTCATAAGTAGCATTAATCTCACAGGGGATGTTAGGAAATGTGACTTTTTGTTGTTGTTGTTGTGCTATTTGCTTTACGTCGCACCGACACAGATAGATCTTATGGCAACGACGGGATAGGAACAGCCTAGGAATGGGAAGGAAGCGTCCATGGCCTTCATTAAGGTACAGCCCCAACATTTGCCTGGTGTGAAAATGGGAAACCACGGAAAACCATCTTCAGGGCTGCCCACCGTGGGATTCGAACCCACTATCTCCCAGATGCAAGCTCAAAGCTGCGCGCCACTAACCGCACGCCCAACTCGCCCGGTAAATGTGACATTTTGGGCAAATTAAATTATGCAATTTAAAACAACATGTTTTTCTATTCCTTCAAGTTAAAAAACAAAAGAATTACATACACAAACATAACTACGTTACTTTTCTTGCAGCATCTTCATCGTTGCTTCTGGTGAGGCACTCAACATCTCGGGCAAATTATAATATGCAATTTCAAGCAATATCAACATCACACACGCTAACATAACTAAGTTACTTTTCTTGCAGCATCTTCACAGTTGCTTCTTTTGCCTCACCAAGCAAGTGACTGTGCAGTTTGGCTCATGTAGCTATCAACTTGCATTCAGAAAATAGTGGGTTTGAACCCCATTGTCGGCAGCCCTGAAAATGGTTTTCCATAGTTTCCCATTTTCACATCAGGCTAATGCTGGGGAAATGCCTTAATTAAGGCCACGGTTACTTCCTTCCCACTACTAGCCCTTTCGTATCCCATCATCACCATAAGACATCTGTATCGGTGCGACATAAAACAGATTGTTAAAACAAAATTATTTTGCCTCACAGGAGTTCTTCTCAGAAAACTGCTTTTGATAGCCATTCTCAGAGGATAACATGGTTGTTTTTTCCACCAGGAGAGCTCTTATTAAAAGTCCTTGTACTTATATTTGGTTGAAAGTCAGTGTGATTCTTGTAAACAATACTGATTATTTGCTCAAGTTGAAGCATTGCTGTGATGTATCACTAAAATTGCAAGCTTCACTTGAGGAAGAACCAAATATTTAATGTTTCCAGAAGCATCTTTCAGCTTCAAAATTTTAGCCTGCTATATCCATTGTATCACAGTTTGAAATTTCTTCATTTAATGGATATGCTTTGTAGGAAGCAAATTCTGCTTCCAGTTTTTCTTGGTCAATATAATGTTTAGAAACAGTTCTTTAAAAAAAAAACAAAAAAAAACCATGCTAATGAAAATGAAGTAGTTGTTCAAGCTTCACCATAGAGTCATCCTACATCTGCTCATATTCAAACCTTGGTCTACAATTCTTAAGCCCCTACACTACCCTCACAAACCAACTGAACAAGTCCTGGGTGTCGTAAGATGTGTCCTATCGTTCTATAACTTTTTGTCATCAAAATTAGCCAAATTTATCTCCTCTCACTAATTCGTTTCAGCATCTCTTCATTTGTGATTCGATATATCCATCTCACCTTCAGCATTCTTCTGTAACACCACATTTTAAAAGCTTGTATTCTCTTCCTTTCTGAAATAGTTATCATCTGTGTTTCACTTCCATACAATGCCATGCTCCAGACAAAAGTCTTCAAAAACTTCTTTCTAACTCCTGTGTCAATCTTCGAAGTTCTTGTTCGTGCTAGCCTGCATTATGTGTCCTCCTTACTTCTGCCATCGTTATTTATTTTACTACCCAAGTGAAATCATTTAGGAAAAGGCTAGGAAAACAACAGATAGGGAATCTGCCGCCTGGGCAACTGCCCTAAATGCAGATCAGTATTGATTGGTCGGTCGGTCGGTCGGTCGGTCGGTCGGTCGGTCGGTCGGTCGGTCGGTCGTCTACTTCCTTTAAGACTTCATTACCTGATCTAGTATTACCTGCATCACCTGACTTAATTCAACTGCACTCCACTACTTTTCTTTTGGACTTATTTATTTTCATCTCGTACTCCTTACCCAAAACTCAGTCCATACCATTCAGCAATTTCTCCGGATCCTCTGCAGACTCAGATATGATAACAATTTAATCAGCAAATCCATGGATTTTGATTCACTTTCCAAATTCCTCTTTGATTTCCTTTACTGCCTGTTCTAAATAAACATTGAAACAGGAGACGGACAAACTGCAGCCTTGCCTGACTCCTTTCTGGTTTACAGCTTCTTTTTCAAAGCCCTCGATTCTTATCACTGCAGACTGATTTTTATACAGATTGTAGATAATTCTTTGTTCTCGGTATCTGATCCCAATCGCCTTCAGAATCTCAAGTAGCATGGTCCAATCAACATTAACGAATGCCTTTTCTAAATCTATGGATGCCATGTACATGGGCTTGTCCTTCTTAATTCGATCCTCTAAAATCAGATGTAAAGTCAGGATTGCTTCATATGTTCCTACAGTTCTTCTGAAGCCAAACTGGTCTTCTCACAGCTCAGTTTCAATTTGTCTTTCCATTCTTCTGTAAATAATACGTGTTTATATTTTGCAGGCATGAGATACTAAACTAATGGTGCAGTAATTTTCATACTTGTCAGCAGTAGCTTTCTTGAGAATGGGTGTAACAACATTCTGCTAAAAATCGGATGTCACTTCTCCTGTCTCATACTCTTACACACTAAATGAAATAATCTCGCCATGCTGGTTTCTCCTAAGGCAGTCAGCAATTCAGAGGGAATGTCATCAATTCCAGGTGTTTTGTTCCTATTTAGGTCTCTCACAGCTCTGTCAAACTCTGACCTCAAAATTGGGTCTCCCATTTCATCAGCATCAACAGCCTCCTCTTGTTCCTGAACCAGGTCATCTGCATCTTTACCTTGATACAACTGGTTGGATATGTTCTTGCCATCTTTCTGCCTTGTCTTCTTTCCCTAGAAGTGGTTTTCCATCTGACCTCTTAATATATATACACTTAGTTTTTCTTACCATGATCGTCCTGTATGCAGCATCTACCTTTCCAAGGACCATACAACCTTCAGCATCGTAGCACTTCTCCTTCAGCCATTCTTCCTTAACTGTCCTGCACCTCCTATCCACTTCATTTTTTAATAGCCTGTATTCTTTTCTGCCGTCTTCATTTTTTGCACTCTTGTGTTTTCGTTGTTCATCAGTCAGGTCTAGTATCCCCTGAGTTATCTATTGATCTTAGTTGATCTTTCCTTTCTTCCTAACATTTCTTCAGCAGACCTATTGACGTCATTCTTCATGACTGTCCATTCTTCTTCTGTGATGTTTCCTTCAGTCTTTTCAGTTAGTCCTTGTGCAACATGTTCCTTAAAACAATCTCTCACACTCTTTTCTTTCAACTTGTCCAGATCCCATCTCCTTGCATTCCTTCCTTTCTTCACTTTCTTCAAGTTCAGATGGCATTTCATGACCAACAAGTTCTGATTGGAATCCACGTCTGTTCCTGGGAAAGCTTTGCAATCCAGTACCTGCTTTCTGAATCTCTGTCTAATCATAATAAAGTCTGTTTGATACCTTCCAGTGTCTCCAGGTCTAGTCCATGTATACAATCGTTGTTCGTGGTGTTTGAACCAAGTATTAGCAACGACTAAATTATGATTGGTTCAGAATTCAACCAGCCGACTTCCTCTTTCATTCCTTTGTCCCAATCCGAATTCTCTTACTGTATTACCTTCTCTTCCTTGGCCTACCACTGCATTAAAGTCTTCCATCACAATTAGATTCTTGTCACCTTTTACATATTGTATTAAATCTTCTATCTCTCTCTTCATCTGCTGAACGAGTAGGTATCTATTGTGGTGGGCATTGGTTGTGTGTCTGTCTTGACAGAAATAATCCTTTCACTATGCTGGTCATAGTAGCTTGCCTGCTGGCCTATTTTCTTATTCATTATTAAACCAACTGCTGCATTTCCTCTGTTTGATTTAGTGTTTATAATTCTGTAGTTGCCTGACCAAAAATCCTGCTCTTCCTGCCACGTACTTCACTTATACCAACTACATCTAATATTAGTCTATGCATGTCTCTCTTCAGATTCTCTAACCTACCACAATGATTCAGACTTCTAACATTCCACGTTCCAACTTGCAGAATGTCAGTATCCATCTTCCTGATGATTGCCCTCTCTTGTGTAGTTCCCACGCAGAGGTCCGAATGGGGAACTATTTTATCTCTGGAATATTCTACCTGGGAGGAAGCAATCATCAGTACATCATTGATACGGAGAGAGCTGCATGTCGTTGGGAGTTAGTTTTGGCCATAGTTTCCCGTTGCTTTCAGCCATATAGCAGTATCAACACAGCTAAGCCATTTGAGTATTATTACTAGACCATATCAGTCAGTCATCTAGACTGCTGTCCTTGCAACTTCCAAAAGGCTGCTTCCCACATTTTGATGAACCATTCGTTAGTCTAGTCTCTTGACAGATACCCATCCAATATGGTTTTACATGCAGCTCGGCTATCTGCCTTCATTGGGACGCGCAAGCTTCCCCTCCGCGGCAAGGTCACATGGTTCATGGGGGAGGAAATAAAGTTTAGTGGCATTATTTTCCATTGCTGTTTTCACAGTAAGACATTTGCTATTGCTGGTCCTTCTGACGTGACTTCTTCTCCAACATGAAACAACAATTTCAGTGGTTCCCACTGTTCTAATACCGTGTTTATTGAATCAGTGAGAGAGAAACATCCTGTGCTGACATGTTTCAAGATTTTGTGGCTTTTGAGCTCTGGTCCACTCCTTTCCTGATCCATCTTTGATTGATTTTTTTTGTTTTGGAGCTTCTTTCAAGAAAGAAACGTAAGTCTACTAATAATGTCTCCACATTTACACTTGCTTCCAGTGTTTTCGTAGCCTTCTGGGCAGATAAGTAAAGTAGGTGACAGAGATACAGCCTCCTATAACCACTGAAGGATTCTGCAGTTTCAAAAATGCTGACACTCCCTTAAATTTACCTACCATTTTATTTGCATTGTTGCAACTAAATGATAAACAGTTTTTTTCCATTTCAGCATCTTGATCTTAATTTCTCTATCCAGTACCTCAAATATTCCTTTCCAGTGTTATCACATTTGACCAAAGCAAGCAGTAGAGGAACAATCTGTTCTTTTTTTCCTCACAAAAGTGAGTAAACACCGGTGTATATAATTTGCAGTCATTACTACCATCAGTGGACAATAAGTAAGGTGCATTTTGAAGTCTGTTGACTATTTCAGATACTGTTGATTCAGACATGCTTCTCACTGTTGCAGTTATCTTGGTTCTGACTCTTCCATACTTTTTTGCAATTTCCAAGTTGGAAAACTAGGCTTTAAATAATAGTATAACTTGGTCTGCTGCAGATAGGGGATGATAATTTTCAACCAAGAATGTGCGAAATAACATTCAGCCCCTTTAACACTATTATCATCTCTTTGTGTAGTAAGAAAAAAGACGAATGCATCTTTCATTGTCCTTGGATGCACCCGTTTCATGCTTTTTGGAGTTTGCATGGCGTTGGCAGTCATCGCACCCTCCATGTTTAACTGAAAAGTCACACTTTCATGTTGCACAGAAATCCTTCCATATACTGCTTTTGGTAATGTTGATTTGACACAAATCGTTTTTGTCCATCGTCACTTAAACATCTTGTTATTTTATTTAACGCAGAAATAGGCTTGCACCACGTGATATCAGCATCACTTTGTAATACTTTGTGTTTTGTGACAAAAGCAGAGCTAATAGAACAAGAATTGAACACCTATGCAGGGAATGCGTTCAGCAAAGATGTTACACTCATGGTCAAAGGTTATAAACAAATGTCACCATCTTGTAATGTTTTCACGAACTATCTTTTAATAGCCAGTCTCCTGTTCGACATAATGTAGAAACTTAAGTTTTTCATATTCATGAGGAAAGTGGAAAATTTAAAAACAGCACTCCGAATTACACTTCTCATCCACCTACAGCGGCACGTCGATGTGACGGAATATATTTTCTATTAACACATTGCTGACCAGATTGCTTGAGCTTGTCACATACGCTGTGGACTGGACATCTTTCTACTAAGCATACTAGGGTGCACTTGATTATAAAAATGTACATAAATATTAAACCAGTCAAGATTTTATCTTTAAAGTTGGTATGAGTACTCAACCAATGCCCCTAGTAGTACTTCAATATATCTAAGATAAGCAAGAAAATGCGTGTTAATTCAACAACACATCATTAATGTTTACATCATTGTCGTCGTCAGAGTCACTCTAATAAATAAGCACACTAGGTAAATTACGGCGTGTAGAGGCTTGAATATCACTTCCTCTATCACTCTCACATTCAGTTTCCACTAATTCATTATCACTATATCCATTTGAACGATCATCGGCATATAATTCTTATCGTCATCAGTTAACACCGTATTCCGCAGGCGCTCCATCTTGTCATTGACTGAACCGGCAGAAAGAAAGTCGATGTTTCGAAACTAAATCAAAGAATAAAAGAGGCCGTGAATAACAGAAAGTGGCAGATATACATCTACGATTTATTATACTCAATGTGCAAGTTCGAAATAGCTCAATATGTGGTCAAAAGATGTCACAGGAAGACCGAAAACAATGTCGTGAATAAAACTGAGATTTCTCGGGGCCCGTCACCTACCGCTGGCGAGCGTACTACGAGATTTCTCGGGGCCCGTCACCCATGTGTTAAGATGTGAGTGCACAATTTTTTCGAGGCAGCCAGTAAAATTTTGTTGCTTGTATCGGATTACCATTGCTTATTTCACTGTTTTATTCATTCAGGACTGTTTATTGTCACAGAGCTGGTATACAGCTAGCTGTATTGCATTCCTGGAGTGATGCCGTTTCCTTTAAAAATTCAGCCATTGGCGTTGCATTTTTACATTCGCAAAGATGAATGGTGGTACGCAATTCTTATATATTACAGTACATAACTTCACATTTGGACATGATAAAATGAGTTAGGCCTACAGTGAAGTTTTAACCCATCAAATTCGTAAAATCCATAATAATTAATACTGCTGTCGTACTGCTGCAGTACATGTGAGAAATCCATAGAAACTATGGAAAATTCTTAGTAGTTGGCATCTCTGTATGAGGGAACCGAGATGCTTGAATTGCTCCCCATTCTTCAGCTCTTCTCCACTGATATTCATGGTACCATCAGTTTGTCTTCTCTGTCGTCTTGAGATTGATTCAGAGCCCAAATTCGCCAGGCTGTTCTTTCCATTGCTGCATTTTCTCTTGGAGGTCTCCACATCGTATACTGCCAAAAGATATCATCGGTGTAGAGGAATGTCCATAGGTGGGGCGATTGCAGATCATATGTAAGTGTCCATGCTAAGGACAAACAATACGGGCAAAAGTGACAACCCCTGAAGCACCCCAACACTGTTAGCAAAGAGAGGCAATGTTCCTGCTACACATAAGACCGTGCTGAAAATAGTTGAATTCCACTAGACATTACCTTAGGAAACATTGTGGGACCATAGAGCATGCCAAATAAATTAGTGTGGGACGCAGTCGAATGCCTTCTCCAAAAGCAACTGAACAGTCTGAATGGCATCCATTATTCCACTCCCTTTGAGAAGAAAGTGCATTGGTTTGGAGCCTGGCATCCATGAATAATATTGTTATTTGCTTTACGTCCCACTAACTACTTGTACGTTTTTTGGAGATGCCGAGGTGCCAAAATTTAGTCCTGCAGGAGTTCTTTTACATGCCAGTAAATCTACCGACACGAGGCTGACATATTTGAGCACCTTCAAATACCACTGGACTGACCCAGGATCAAACTTGCCATGTTGTGGTCAAAAGGCCAACGCCTCAACCATCTGAGCCACTCAGCCCAGCCTGGCATCATTCACCCTTTCAAATAATTTCATAGCGTGACACAATTTGTATCGGCCAATATATATTTGCTTGCGTCACCCTTGGCACTGTAATAATTGTTGTCCAAGCTGCTGTGGCCACACCATCATCAATGATTTGGTTGAAGAGAACAGGATATTCCACACTTTGGCTGGGATGTCATCACAGCCAGTTGCCTTCCCTTCTTCATCTTCTTTGTCACTTCTCTGATCTTGAAAGTAATTGGTGATATAGGCCCAGAGATTGGATTTGCACTTTGGATTGGAGGCTGGTCGAATTCCTGATTACTCATTTTGAAGAAGAAGTCGCTCCATCAGCTAAGGATGGTGGGTGGGTCTCGGAGGAGCTGACAATCTTCCTCCGTAATATACCTAACATGTCCAGTGTCCTGAGTTGCTTGATGACTTGCGCGGGCCAAAGGGTCAATTTTATTTTCTCCTTTAGGCAAGTCCAGTGGAGCATATACATGATCATAGTAAACAGCCTTGGGAAATGCTTCTGTTCATTAGGCAGTTGATTTTTTCAACCTGTAAAGCTGAAGATCTTTATCAGTATAGGACTGGAATCAAGCTTTTAATGCTATCTTCCTATCCTTCACAGCCACTTGCACTTCTCTATTCCACCACCACACTTGCTCAACGGTGGTCTTTATCTGTGGTTGTGTCCAGCTCCATGGCTAAATGGTTAACGTGCTGCCCTTTGGTCACAGGGGTCCCGGGTTTGACTCCCGGCAGGGTCAGGAATATTAACCATCATTGCTTAATTTAACTGGCACGGGGGCTGGGTGTTTGTGTCATCTTCATCATTTCATCCTCATCACACCTGTCTGGTCACCTAGGGGCATCATATCAAAAGATCTCCACCTGGTGAGCCGAACCTGTCCTTGGACGCTCTCAGCATTAAAAGCCATATGCCATTTCATCTCCGGCTTTGCTTTCCCAAGAATGGCAGTAGCTGCAGCAGCATATACTTGGCCAAACAAGTTGTCTTGTATGCCAGATGCTGGTTGGTTTATATTGACATTAACGTGACCAACGACAGGCCTGAACTGAGTTTTGCATTCTCGTAAGTGCCACTATTTTACCCATTCAGTTCCATTCATTCATGGCTGCATGTGGCTTATAATCATTATTTGGAGGTGCATGATGAGAAGTTGATGATGAGGGGGCAGTTGATTCTGAAAGGAACACTTTTACATTGGTCACCAACTTCAAGTCATGTCACCTCACAAGCAGCATATACTTGGTTCAAGATCGCTCTAAACTCATTCAAATCCACCTGAAAATTTCAATTTTCAAGATATCTCGTCAATCAACATACAGCCTCAGCCCTACATTAATATTGGATCAACATTGAAATACAGAGCTAATTTTTATAGCACATCATCAAATTAGGCTGTTTCAGAGCAAGTGAACAAAGACTGTGACATTAGATTTTTTTATTCATACGGAAGAAAGTCTGTACATAATAGTTGGTTCTTAGATCACATATTAAGAGGAACTGCTTCATGCTAAAAATGGACAGTGATAAGTTGTCCCACATAAAGAGAACACTGTTCTAGAAATCAGATGTTAGTTTAGTATTTTACAAAGTGACTAAGGACATAAACTTTTAAAGGAATGCTTTTTACTCTTTAAGGCCAGTCATACGTACTGTAATAGCTATATGAGTTTTGCCCTACAAGAAACATTTTATCAAAACTAGGTGTTACAATTAGTTTTATAATAGGTATATCAAATCAATAACGCAAAGATCTCTAAATTTAAAAGTGTATATAAATGTCTCATGACGTGTCTATTATCCCACAAACATTAATCTAGTCTCTGTATTTTAATCACATAGATTTTAAATCACATATGTAATGGTAAAAATTTACAACCTAGTTTAGAATGCTCTGTTCATGTTCTTACACTAGTATAAATATTTCATGTAGCTATTTAAAAAGCCTTGCAAAAATTTCCTAGGCTGATGATGGCCCAGGAAGGTGCTAAAACCAGTCCCTAAATGACAGATAATAAATATGTGATATTTTAATTATTTCACTATTTTATTGTATTGAACAGGTGGTAACTTTTATCCTTATCTAAAACTGTAAACCTCACAAGCAGATAATCTACTTGAGTCTTATTCCCACCACTAGTCAGTGTTCTCTCTAAGGCCCTTTTAATGGGCCCACTGCCCTTCCGTTTTTACAGACCGCTCAGCTAACATAACCTAGATAAGTGATCGTTACATAATATTAATACATATTTGAATCATTGGGTGCTCCAAATTAAAACATAAATACTGTAAAACTGTTTATTTAAATGATAAATCTTCATTAGTTTTAGCATAATTGCATCATTTACATCGGAGTGTAAATATTGAACTTGACTATCACGTGGTGTCATGCGTGAGCAGTGTCTGGATTAGTGAGGAATCGCCTGCAAACACTCGATTCTGCATGACGTCACAAACCTGTATGACACTCCACAACAACCAAGTGGTAAGCCCTGGTGTTATGTGGTTATGGACGAGCAGTAGAACACCTAAAGTTGCAAATGCTCTCTTAGTTCAATTTTGCAGTTAATATTTAGCTGCCTGATATTATTGTTAATGCCCTGAGAGGAATTAATTGAAATTGTATCATATTCATTTTTCTATGAAGTATTTCCCGCCCGGCTACTCATTCCTACCACCGGGCTAACGAAAATTTCTTGGGAGAGCACTACTAGTGTGGTGATGATATGTATGGGCCTCTTCTTGAAGTATGTGTTGGTTATTGTGAATTTTCTGTGCTTCAGCTGAGTCTAAAATCTGGGTACCATCGTTGTGAGTATCAAATCCATTACCTGCATGATGCTGGTTATAGTCATCCCTTACTAATCCAACATGGTCAATGAGGTCTTCTCCTAATACCATACGTTGTTTGGGGTCGGTAGTGTGTAAATGGGCATCCAGTCCTTCCCAAAATTCATCTTTCTCATCATCAGAACATCCGATTTGGAGTGCGTAGCACATGACAAATTGGAGAGTATTGCAACAAACTTTATTTTGATGGTCATTGGTCTGTCATCATTATAATATAGCTTGTATCCTTTGCCAATCTCCATAGCTTTTGCTCCTTTCCACTTTGTTTCTTGAGTGCACTTGATGTCGATTCGGCGGTTCCTCAGAGTTTCAGCCAATTCTCGGTCTCTACCAGTCATTGTTCCAATATTAACCATCGCAATTTGTAGACTGACTAGCTTCTTCAGCCAGCCCTGTCCAGTGGCGGGTAGTCCTCACCCATATCCCAGACGGCTAAGACCAATTTCCTGGCTAAAAACATCTTTTGGCCCTATTTTTGGGCTGTCTTCAGTAAATCAATTAATTAAAAATATTAAAACATATGGTGACTATCTGAAAACAGTAAAAAGGTTGTCGTGAATGATGAACATTGACATGTAAAAATCAAGTGTTCAGATAAAATATTGTCCGCGTCTTAAATGTATTTTGAGCTATTTTTCAGTCTTTCAGATGTTAGATCAAATAAATAAAAGAAAATGATCAGTAAAACACATAAGATCAATCACTGCACTGACATTCAAGTCAGTATATATAACTGATTCTTGAAGCTATGTCTCTTGCATTCTTGATGTCAGCGGGTCCCGATGGAATATACAATGAACATATAAATACCTCAATGGGATCCTTTATTGAAGTATGGATGTCACTATTCAATAAATGCATTGAGAAAGGGGATATACCTCAAATGTGGAGAAAATCTACAGTAAAAATCTTATACAAAGGCAAAATTAATACAAGCGCACCAGGCTCATATAGAGGCATAACTCTGGAGAACAATATGGAGGATATCAAATTCAAACTAGGACTTCCATACATGATTGCATCAAACATATAAAAGAGCGGTATGAAAAGAGATCAAGTATTTGGGAAGATTTTTACAGCACTGAAGCCATGATGAACAGAGCTTGGACAATGTCAAACTATGAGCTCAGGCATATGGTGACTTGTTACACGGTCAATGGTCTCCATCATAAAATATGCATGATCAAGTCATTCCATACGCTAGGTGATAAGTGTAACAGTGAACTTTACAACAAAACATGTACAAGATACCATCTACTCAGTTGTGCAAAAAGAGTAAAGTCTCTCATAGAGTACAGCAAGGAGAGCATAACTATTTAAATATGCACATATGCGTGCATTCGGTTTCATTCATTCACTATATTATTATCCGTACACAAGAAGCGCTTCATTCAACTGGGCAAGGGGAACATCTGCATATATCATCAATACATACCTTTAACGGAAACTTTACATCTATATTGACAGCCAACTGTATCATTATTACAAGGTCAGAATTCAGCAGTACTCGGAATATTTGTATGTTCCCCGTAGCCTTATTGCACCCGTTTTCAGTACGAGCTCATTGAAAGCGTATCTTGGGATCAATTATATTTATTCTGTAAAGAATGGACAATGAAATAAATCTTGTACAGCAAATGGAGAGAGAGCCAGGGTTGACGTGCAAGTGTTTTCGACGAGAGGTTAAACTGCCAACCCTACCATAAATTTTCTTAAGGAACGGGCAAGAATAACAACAAACAGGGTTAGGGCACTGCATGACAATAGACCGAGAGGAAACAATACACTCGATATCCAGGTTCACGGTTAAAAGGAGTGTGATAAGTGTCCTATAAAATTTGTAAAGGAACGCAATTGAGCCAAGTGATAAATTCACAACAGATCTGAACTAACGTCAAGTGAATACAGAGTGGAGGTCAAGAAAACAAGGCAAAACTCAAACAATAACTAGAAAGTCTAACCCTAGCCCACATGAAAAGGGGAAGAATCGAATTCAATACGAGGAATCACAACTGACCAGCCAATGAGGAGAAGCTTCATGTTAATTACCCCTGTGGGATTGGTGGAGGCCAAGAGAAACCAAAGTGAAAAATATACAGGAAGGAGAGAACCAAGTTGATAAATTTAGCCACGCAGAAGAGGGAAAGGCACTCCTTAATCCTTAGTCATATCATATATTCGATGTCCTTATCATATTAGCATTCGTAGTCTTATCGACATTATCAGTCTTAGTACTGTCAGTATTAGCATCATTCTTCGGACAGTCTTACTCTTGTTCTCATATTTTCAGACTCTTGCACTTGTGAATCAGCAATCGAGTTCATGTTAATTTGGACCTCTCACTTGTACACTGTACTTATTGACTGGTGACGCTCATATTTACAGAGAGATGTGTTGAGATGCTGTTACATTGTGTTAATATTTAGATATCACTTTACCTCATGTCAGAGAGATGTTTAGGCACTCTGAACCTCACGTGCGTGTAACGCAGTCGTCTGAACTTGTAATAAAATAATAATCAGAGAAACAGTCATTCTTAATCAGAGTTATCATTTCACAGTCGAGTCCATCAGAACATGTGTGACGGTGGAAGGCTGTTATTCACCACATAAAGTAACAGAAAACGTGTGCTTGGGCAGTGTCGAGGTCCAAATCATGTCTCGGAAATACAGAACAGTGTTAATCGGCAGTGCGGGAAATGTTCTGTCGGGCGATCGCGGTGCGAACGAACGAGTAGACCCATGAACTGTGAGCAGAGTGAGAGAGTCAATAATAAGAGACAATGTTAGCACCTAAATTTAATACCAGTCCAAATTCTAGGATGCTATAGTAGCCACACAAACTCAGGAGCTCAGTTACACATAGCTCATGAGGTGACCATAATTTTGTAGTGTCACTAGGCTACCGACGAGACACCATTGCATGAGGTAACCAGGAGACGCAGCCGCAAAAGCAGCCGACCCAGGATGAGGGCACGACAATGGAGCGCAGCAGCTTGACCACAGGGAAGATGGAACTGATATCTGGACATCCTACGCTCATTACAATGATTGCTTAAACAGGATGGGGCCGTCCGATCTAAAGCAAGGAGTGACCTGAAGGCTGAGTAGCAAACACACCATATTAATTATGTAATACTTTACGTAGATATTTAGAGGTATTTGTAAATAGTAGTTTTAGTTTGTGGAATTTTGTATTTCTAAGAGGCAATTGTCAGTAACGTAAGAGTAAAAGCTAGAATTGGTAAATGAATCGACCCATTTCATCTCATTTCATCTTGTTTTGTGTGGGAACTTAACGTAAGGATGCATGCCATTTGGAAATAAATGTAAATAAGGGTGGAATCCATGTGGAAAATTACGTTTCATTCAGTGATAGTTTTTCCTTTCTTAATAAATGCGCAGACAAGCCTCAAATAAAATGTCAGGTCTAGTGTACTCTAGTAGTGTGCATGCTTTGAAACGAATGAGGACATGCATGGATACGCGTAATATTTCTCCGTATGCTAGAGAATGAAAGTGATTGTTATGTGCATGTTGTCAGTTCTTTGATCCTAATCAAGAGTAGAATCATCGAGAGAAGTCAAAGTGTTAAATTAAATCAGTGAGATATGTTCGGCTGTCAAATGTGTGTTGATAAGTGTTAAAATTCTTCATCTAGGAATGAACCAAGTAGTCTGATGTAAATTCAGGGAGTAGGTCCTGTTGTCGTAAGAAAAGTTCATAGTTACAGGTCATCGTATTAATAGAATGGTCTAACTAAATGTGGATAGAGTCATCATTGCAATGACACTGATAGTCATGTAGAATCTGATTGTAAGGATGAAGATACCAGAAGGCATAGGAATCTTTGAGACAAACAAATTAATGTACAGACAGGCCTTGGGAAAGTAATAGTAAGATTGAGAAGTGTAATTCCTCAAGTTATAGAGATTAGGGAGCGTGTGTGATCTCCCAGTGTGTAAATGCCGCCAGGGTTAGTGTTGTCTGGTGAAGTGATTATTTAATATCCCAAGGATTGTCATAAATGAAGGCCTATGTGCATTCATCACCCACATTTTTATTGAATGAGTTAGACAGTGCTTTTGGTAAGTGATCTGGGAAGGGCATGTGCTAGGTTCATTTCAGGGATAGTCATCGTTGGTATGAATAACAGGCGAACAGTATTGATGGCTGAGTGTTAATATTGTGCATTTTGGTTTGTGTGCGAGACTGACATTATGTTTTCAGGTATTGTGAGTGCGTCATGTATTTTTTATTTGTGTTGTAAATAATGAGTGTCCGTGGTATCTTGAAATCCACGTGACGGCTGATATAAGTGATTTGATGATGTTGTTTGTGCATAAGAAATTAATTAGTGCGATTCATTTTAACAAGTGTTAGAGTTTAGTGTTAGTCATCCCCTAAATATTTACTTAGAGGTCGGATAGGATTTCACCACAGTGTTTTGTGGGCATGAAATTTAGCTACTCACACCATTCAACAAGAAATAAAATGCAAGCACAGTTTTGGTTTTGATTTAACATCAAGTAATTTAAATTCCCGAGTGAAAATGGGAATCTTCGTGTTAATTATGTAAAGGACTTTGGACATTCATACATGCAATGAGTTTTACAATCATTTTTTCAAAGGATGTTTAATTAGTTGTTGTTTATTTTGCCTTACTATTTGTTTGCTTATTTTGAATAAGTTAGGATCTCTTTTTAATCAACTGTTGCCCATTATTCAGTAGATAGCTTCACCCATCTTACAATCTTACAATCTTACAATGTCTGTTTATCGAAGTATATGTTCCCAAAAGTTAGAATTTACATAGATGGTTAGGACCGGACACGTCTGAGTGGCTGGCTAGTTGGGGCATCACCAGATTTTAGTGGCTATATGGGGTCATTATATTTTCATGTTATATGTTCCTTATGGACACTGTGAAGTTATTTAACACAATAGCTTTAATAGTACAAATAGATAATGAAGTGTATATCTTGTGATCAACAGTGTTTTCCGTGTCAAATTGTAGTCTTCTTATGAAGCTGTCAGATATGTTGGTTTCAGCTTATCTATTGATATATTTGACTTCTTTTCCTTCAATACGACTAGTAAAATATTTCACGGGTCTTCTCATGACATGGAACAGACCTCCAGAAAGAGGCTCCGGACTTCTTAAGTCTATTCTCAAGAAGATATGTAAGTGTCTTGTGGACAAATATTTGTCTTCTTGTTTTATCTTTTGTACTCTGCACAGGCTTCAGCTGCTTCATGTGCTCCCAAAGGCCCAAAACAAAAATATCCAGAGTGTGATGAAATGTTGAATCCTCGAATAAATCTCCAGACAATCTCAGCACAGTCCTCTACACCATTTCAGCTACGAAGTAATTCTTGGGAAGATTCAGGTTATTCAACATTATAAATTGCCAGAAACAGTAAAGGAACTCAGAACAGTTTTGGGCATCATAAGCTTCTACTGCTGTTATCTCAAGAATACTGCACAGACTTTGGCTCTTTTGTATTATTACTTGAAAGGAGCAACAAAGGATGACAGGTGAATGACAGACAATCTACTGAATGGAAGAAGCTAAATATCAATTTCAGCAATGCAAAGAATATCTTGTGTGTGTTGCACTGCTCACATTCCCCATTGCAGAGTTTCCTTGAGCTTTATTCATGGATGCTTCAGACCAAGCCATAGGATGAGTGTTGCAGCAGTACAAAGATGACTGAAAACCTATGGCTTTTTTTTTTTTTTTTTTTTTCTCTCTCAAGAAACCTGATGAAGTGTATATGTCAAAGAGCTATTGGCAATTGACCTGTCCTTGAAGCAGTTCAAGCACTTTTTCAAGGGAAGACATTTCACGATATACATGGATCGTAAGCCAATCACATATGCTTTTCTAAAGAAGATTGAAAAAGCATCACCTCACAAAGAGGACAGTTACAGAACATTTCTCAGTTCACCACAGAGTTAAACTATAGTAACGGAAAAGATCACTGATGCTTTGTCAAGACTCAACAAGGTCAGTATCATCGACTTTAAGAAGATACATAAAAGCAAGAAAGTGATTAGGAGCTGAGAACACTAGAACAAATATCCAGTCATTAAAATTCAAAGCATGTCAGACAGCCATGGGAAGAACTCTGTGCTGCAACATTTCAACAAAAATCATCCACGTTTACATCCCAAAAGAATTTCATTTTACAATATTTAATCAAATGCATTGATTTGCTCACCCAGGTGTAAAAACCACAGTGAGGCAGGTTACATGCAAGTTTGTTTGACCTGAATGATATTGAAAAATAGGCACAAGCTTGTATTGACTGTCAGAAGAATAAAGTAACAGCATACAAAATCTAAGTGGCTAAATTTAAGCAGCTGGATCGAAGAATTAAAGCAATTATTGCCCGGTCTGCATAGACTGTTGAAGTAGCTGGATGGAAATCTTGTACATGCCAAACAACACAGCACAGACTGTTACAAAATTGTTCTGTGAAAACTGGATTGTTAGGTTCAAAACACCACTCAATTATCACAGGTCAAGGCAGGCAGTTTGAGTCGGAACTGTTAAGAAACCTAGTTGCATTGCGTAGAGCTTAAGTTTAACAAACCACTCCATATTACCTACAATCCAGTGGGAAAATCTAGTGATTGCACAGAACCCTGAAAGCAGCAATTAGGGCTGTCAATAATATGAAATTAGACAAAAACCTTGCCACTGTATACAGGGATAAAAATAATCTCTTTTAAATCAAGTTGGATTATTTTCTGTCTCATATATTGCATCATCATCATCATCATTATTATTATTATTATTATTATTATTATTATTATTATTATTATTATTATTATTATTATTATTATTATTATTATTATTCACATAATGAGGTATGTTTATCACTGTTGTTATCTGAGATCACATTGATGTAAATTAGTGTTTTTAAGATAAGTTTGAAAGGAAGAGCTTCCACTTGGCTCTGTAATTGAGTTAGTTTTGGTTTCTGTACATGCTATGAAATACAGAAGAAGTAGAATACATCAATCCTTCACGAAATATCATATTCCATATCTGCTACGGAGAGAGATTAAGAAAGCGAGCCAATAACCTCAATGTTAAGTCCTCTTTATAAAACAGTCATCATCATTTTATATATATATGTTAGTTTCAGTATGTGATCATCAGAATCACTTACTGAATGTTATAGTTCCTATCACAAGAATACATTTCTCACCTTCACCTTTGTTCCTTCTGACACAGGTTTCATAGGGAAAGAAAAGAGAAAAATATGTTGTATTTGGACTATTTGGTAGAGAAAGAAAAAGAAAAACATGTGGACTTTTAGTAGACAGTCATTTGGAAATGTAATTATTGAATATGGTTAAGTTGTAAAGGAATGTTTTCATTATTGTTGGGTGATATTTTGTAACTTATTGCAAAGGGTTGTTATTGTTGGGTGATATTTTGTAATATTGTGAAACCTTTGTAACTTGGACTTTCGGAGCAGGGGGTGTCTGCCCCTGTCGATTCTAGAAAGACGTTCTACGCCTTTAAGAGTTCGTAAGATGGAAGGTTCTCGATAGTCATTTACGTTGGAGAAAATAACAGTAGTTTTGATTGGTGAGTCTGGGTGGTGAGAGGTATGCTTCTGTGGTCTGATTGGTTACCTTGTGATCGGAACGGGGCCTTGAGAGAGCGAGGAAAACTTTGTCGTCTTTCACTTCTCACCTGTCAGCGAGTCAGGTGTACTTCGGCGATCCTCCTGCCCAGGATGGCCTGCCTTGGGGTAAGCACTGTTGGTTTCATTTCCACCTTAATTTAAATTCAGTGTTTGGTTTTCTTTTCACATAGGAGTTTGCCCCTACTCGCCCAGACTCGCCACTCAATTATAAGATGCTTTAGCTTTTCAGCTGGGCCTTACTGTTTGATTTTGGAGGCATTTCCCCTTTTCTTTTGGTTTTGTGAACAGTGTAATTAGTAGATTAATTTTATTTCCCTCAGGGTTTGCCTCCAGTCACTATGTATAACTTGGTGTACGCTAGTTTTCCCGCTACCCCGCACCAGAAGTGTTTTTGGTGTGGGAGTAAGTTAAACTGGCCTCTGCATCAAGTTTTATAATTTCTGATTTCCCTCTTCTTTCCATTATGTAGCGTGATTATCTGAAATCGCTGTTAAATTTCACTCAATATTGTATTTTTAATATCGTGTGGTTCCATTTACTTTAATTGTTGTGTTCTGGAAGTTGCATTATGTTAAGGTATAACTTTCCTTTAGCCTCTTTGGCTTAAGATAATAGTCCTTGGTAAATTATGTCTAATCTTGTTGTTTATGAGATATGACAATGTGATTTTTGATTTGATGAATTTTATTTTGTAACTTTTGTTTTGGAAAAATTATCAACAGATCAAGGGATCACCGTTGATTTTTCTTAAAATCCACAACCTACGTATCCTCATGGCCCGGGTAGGGTTCCCACGCCTGCTCCACATCCTTTCTTATAGTCGTCACGTTGCCCAACCTGATGTTCATTTGTTTATTTTTGGATGCAGTTTATCTGGTGTTTTGGTTTGTGTTAAAGGCGTTAAAATTATGTATAATTTAAGTTTTCCTTTTTTCTTTACTATGTGTCGTGTAACTGGAACCCAGTTACACCTTCCTTTTGTTACTCAGTTTAGAACACTGCTCTTCCTCACCATATCAGGCCCATAATATACAATCAGTCATACACTACTGATATCCATTTAGGGCAGTCCCTCAGGTGGCAGATTCCATATCTCTTGTTTTTGTAACTAATTTCAAAGAAGTTAGAAATTTATCAAATATCGCCCTTGGTAAATTATTCTAATCCCTTACTCCTCTTCCTGTAAATAAATATTTGCCCCAATTTGTTCACTTGAATTCCAACTTTATCTTCATTTTGTGATCTTTCATCTACTAACGACATTCCACACAGTCTCTCCACTGACAGCTCAGAACATACGGTACTGCTTAGTTAAGCAGCTTGTCTCCTTTCTTCTTAGTCTTCCCAGCCAAAAGTTTGCAGCATTTTCATAACACTACTCTTTTGTCAGAAATTATCCTGGTCAAATTGTGCAGCTTTTCTTTGAATTCTTTCCAGTTCTCGAATCGAATAATGCTGGTTAGGGTTCCATACACTGGAACCTTACTCTTGTTGTGGTCTTACCAGAGATATGCCTTCTCCTTCACATCCTTACTAGCCCTAAATACCCTCATAACCAAATGAAGGGATCTGTAACCTGTATTTGCAGTCCCGTTTATGTGATTACTGCAATGATGATCTTATTAACACCTAGGTACTTCAGTGATCCCCATGAGGTACTTTCACCCCATCAATGCAGTAATTAAAACCAAGGGCACTTTTCCTTTTGGTAAAATTCACAACCTGACTTTTCACCCTGTTTACAATCATACTGTTGTGTGCTGTCCATCTCACAACATGGTTGAGGTCTTTTTGCAGTCTCTCACAATCGTATAACTTATTTATAACATCATTCACAGAAAGCCTTTTCTCTAATTTCTGTTCTTAACTTATATCACTTGCATGGAAACATAAAGTTCCAATCATTTTAATGTAAAATCTTTTGTTCTGGGTGTTTTTTGTGGTTCTGCTTTTTTTTTCCTTTATTTTTGTAAAGTGTTGTTATGTTTTCTTTAGATTGAAGAAATGCTGACTCCACCAGAGCTCACCTTGTTGGAAAAAGTCCGAACTATGATCAACCGTTTGACTGAAGCAGAGTTCCAGCTTGATGATACTGTATTTATTCTTCAGCTTTATATGTCCTATTTGTAAATATTGCAATAAAGCTATAGTTCACATCTTGAAATAAAAGTTTGTAATACAGTATAGTTACTCATTTTATGTGGATCTTTTGAATACTTCATAGTACTCCTTATCCAATACATTATCCGTCAAAAGATGGTGGTCTGTAAAATATTTGTTTCATCTTATGGCAAAGATTATTTTTACACTTACACTGTGTATGTGTTGGTCAAATGATATAAAATTTCAAAAAAAGGATAAAAGTAAGAGATAATCATCATTGGTTTACATTCTTAAGACTTATCATTTGCCATAATACATTTCCAGATTAACCTGTCAGTTGCCGCTTCCTTCAGGTCTGCCTGGGTCGTTTCCTTCAGTGAAGCCTTCTGCCACAGTTTTCATTAAATTGAAAGGCTGCATTGTGTGACCCCACCATGCCAGACGACTGTTACGGATGGTGCGAATGATTGATCTCCGTTCACTCTGGCGTTTGACATATCTCTCCACGTCACATTTATCATCTTACGATAGCACCACATCTCAAAGTCTCCTCAATGTCTCCTTTCATTTTTATTTAGTGTCCAGCTCCTTGGTTAAATGGTTAGCATGCTGGCGTTTGGTCACAGGGGTCCCGGGTTTGATTCCTGGAAGTGTCTGGAATTTTAACCATAATTGGTAAGTTCCCCAGGCCCGAGGACTGGGTGTATGTGCCGTCTTCATCATCATTTCCTCCTCATCACGACGCGCAGTTCGCCTACGGGCGTCAAATCAAAAGACCTGCACCAGGCCTCTCCGGAGGCCACACGCCATTATTATAATTATTATTATTTTTATTTAGTGTCCACGTTTCTCAGGCACACAAATGCATGGAGCATTCTCATTTGGAGGGGAACTTGGTTGGTACACAGTAATCTCCTCTTTTGCATCAAAGCTATTTTTGCCTGAGCAATATGGCATTTAACTCCAGTGGTGCACCTTCCATCCTCTGTAATCTTCTGACCTAGTTAAGTGAAAGACTCTACTTGTTCTATATCTGAATCATCAGTCATTAAGGGAAGAGGTTTTGAGAATTTGGATACTGTCATGAAATACAGGAGAAAATTTTAGAATAATTCACAAGCTAAAAAATGCAATGAAATATGATTCATCATCATCATCATCATCATCACCATTGTACAGTTCCAGTTTCCCGGACCGGGCGAGTTGGCCGTGCGCGTAGAGGCGCGCAGCTGTGAGCTTGCATCCGGGAGATAGTAGCTTCGAATCCCACTATCGGCAGCCCTGAAAATGGTTTTCCGTGGTTTCCCATTTTCACACCAGGCAAATGCTGGGGCTGTACCTTAATTAAGGCCACGGCCGCTTCCTTCCAACTCCTAGGCCTTTCCTATCCCATCATTGCCATAAGACCTATCTGTGTCGGTGTGACGTAAAGCCGCTAGCAAAAAAAAAAAAAAAACCAGTTTCCTGGGTACTGTTAATGAGCCTCTTCCACTTCTTCCCGTCCATATACAACTTGTCATGTAGACTAGATCAAACTTGATCATGTCCATCCATCAGGTTTTAGGTCTTCCTGCAGATCTTTTCCCCTCCACCTGTTTTTCCAAATTTATTCTGGCTGTTCTTGTAGGCTCTATCCTCATCACATGCCCATACCACTGTGGTCTGGATGTGCCGATTCAGTCTAATAGGGATGTATTTATTCCAGCTTCTTTTCCTCACCTCCTCATTTCTTAACTTGTCCATCTTGATCTTCTGAATGGTGGATCTAAGAAATTCCATCTTCGATGCTTGCAGTCTTGATGAATCTCTTTTTGTGAGGGTGCACGCTTCAATACCATAAGTCAGTATTGGTATGAAATAGCTGTTAAACATCATCAGTTTGGCCGGTTTTGGAATCATGTCATCCCATAAAACTGTTCTTACTTGTTGGTAGAATTCTGATCCCTTTTGCATTCTGTTTTTAATTTCCTTTCTGACCAAATTATCAGTGGAGATTACACTTCCAAGGTAAGGAAAACTATCCACACACTCTAGCTGGTGGTCTCCTAGTTTTACCCTTGCTGGATGCCCTTCTCTGTTGACTGCCATCACCACTGTCTTGGTCTTGCTGATCTTGAGGTTATATTCCTGAAATTGGGATTTCCATACATTGAGTCTGGTCTGTACTTCCTCTTCTGTTTCACCCCAAATCATGATATCATCAGCAAAGGCCACTGCATTCAGTTCACCTAACTTTTCCTTGACATTTTTCATTATATTGTCCATAACAGTGATGAACAGTAGTGGGGACAGCGCACTTCCTTGCTGAACTCCACTCTTGGTCTCAAACCATGATGATTGACCTTCCCCAATTTGTACGCTGCTAGTACAGTCTTTGTACAACATCTGAATGTTCCTTATCAGTCCTTCAAGTACATTTATTTTCCTCAGGCACTCCCAGATCTTATAACACTATAATAGGCCTTTTCTATATCCAGGAATAAATAAATATATATATATATATTTATTTATTTATTTATTTATTTATTATTTATTTATTATTTACATATTTTACGCCCACATTGGAGCACTGAAATCAATACATTTGAGTTAATTTCTTCTTCTTCTTCTCCCAGAACTTTTTCATCCTCTCCGACCTGGAAGCCCTTTGTGTGTCCGATATAGTATATTGTTTCCGTTCAACTGCTTTTAGTTTGAGACTTATGCTTTTGTTCTTCAAAATCCTCTTCTCTTTTCTGTCTTTGATTTGTTGCCGAGTTATACCCAATTCTTCCAAATCGTCCTGAACTTCTTTGAACCAATTATTATTGATTTTATTCTTTATTTATTTATTTATTTATTTATTTATTTATTTATTTATTTATTTATTTATTTATTTGCGACTACAAACGATCTATTAATTTTACTTCTGCGGTGTTAATAGTCTAAACACCATCGTTAAAATGTGTTGCTTCCGGCGTTTATCAGGCTCCAGCCATGAGAGAGCCATATAGTATGAGGTGATGTGAACATCGTACCCAATATTGTAAATAAATTGCAGGCAGGAATTCAGTGCACGTTGAAGTTTAAGTGTTTCTTCTCTGGTCATATCAACTAGAACAACATCACAATAATCAAGAATAAGGAGAACCAGTGTCTGTATTAGTTTGGTCTTTACCTCAAATGGAAATATATCCCTTTGCCGTTTAAGAGGGTGAAGCGCTCCAAAAATCTTTTTACAGATTTTTTTCATGTGATCAGACCGATCAAGTGTTACATTCATAATTATGCCCAGATTTTAAACTGTTTTACTGTAGGGATTAATGTTACCATTCAGTAGGATAGGCGGGATTGCAACATTGTTTGAGCTGTTCAGTAATTTTCGTGATCCAATTATGATTGCCTTAGATTTTGTGGAGTTTAGTATAAGAGAATTTCGTTGTAAATATATACTGAGTCATCAGAGGTCATTGTTAATATCTTGTATTGTTTTGTCTAAGTCTGAAGTCTTGCAGTGTCGATAAATTTGAAGATCGTCAGCATAGAGGTGGTGTGTGTTATTTCCTGTCACAGATGGTATGTCATTGATATAAATACAGAAAAGTAAGGGCACTAGAATACTACCCTGTGGGGCACCACCAAGTTTCATTTTCCATTTAGAGACCTTGTCGTTTACTGTTACATGCTGTTGATGGTTACTCAAATGTGAAATAAAAAACTTAAGCGCAGCCAGGTCAGAATTTACCAGTTCCATTTTCTTTATCGTAGTCTGAAATGAGCAGGTTCTTACCTTTCTCCCAATACTTTTCCATCAGCATGTGAGTGCTAAAAATTAGATCCATTATTGATCTGTTACTTCTGAATCCATATTGCTCGTCCTCTAACTGTGGTTCAATGATTGTTCTCAATCTCCTTTCTATGATCTTCTGTAGAACTTTTAGCCCATGAGACAGCGGTGTTATTCCTGTACAGTTGGTGGGTTTCCATCTGCTGCCTTTCTTAAAAGGGGAATTATAATGCCCTTGTTCCAGTCTGCAGGTATTTTGTTGTCTGTCCATGTGGCCTTTAGTACTCTCTGCAGCCATTGTATACCCTGGATGCCTGCTGCCTTTGACATATCTGCATTCACTTCATCTGCACCTGAAGATTTTAAGGCTGTCTCAGTTTCCGACCAGGTGATAGGAGGTTCCTCATTGTAGGCTTGGATTTCCACTTCTGTATTTTGTTCTTGAACTGGTCTATTCAGTAGGTGGTCGAAATGGTTCTTCAGGACTTCTCTCATATCACTTTCTGTCCTAATCAGATTCCCATGATTAAATTATGGAATTTATCACTAAGGTGTGATGATTTAAATCAGTTGATTTTTGTAATAAATATCTATGATTAAGATCATCTGGCTTACTTATTCTCATCTTATTACCTGCTGTCCATTGTTCAAAAAGAATATAAAATCAACTACTTAAAATCAGTTTGCTTTCTTGTAGTTTTTTAAATGCTTATGGTCTTTTGGATAGTGCTTTGGTACGCATCCCGCATGTTTGATATTATAGACAAAATATGTTTTACGATACCTGAAGTAGCAGAGAGGAGAGATCCATACTTTGTGCCTGCCAGGGATTCAGAAGCCCATGCCAAGAAGTTTTCTTACTTATATAGAAGAATCAAAAGCAAGACAGCATACAACATTGCCCATATGAGTTATTATCAAATGTTCCCTCTTCCCCGAAGGACTCTTTGATATTCTCAAAAATTCTGTGTAATAATATTGAATTAGTGAGCCTCCATGGTTCAGGTGGCAGCGCGCCAGCCTCTCACTGCTGGGTTCCGTGGTTTAAATCCCGGTCACTCCATGTGAGATTTGTGCTTGACAAAGCGGAGGCAGGACAGGTTTTTCTCCGGGTACTCCGGTTTTCCCTGTCATCTTTCATTCCAGCAACACACTCTACTATCGCTTCATTTCATCTGTCAGTCTTTAATCATTGCCCCAGAGTAGTGCGACAGGCCTCGGCAGCCGGCACGATTCCTATCCTCGCCGCAAGATGCGGGCTTCATTCATTCCATCCCTGACCCAGTCGCTAACTGGAAAACAGGTTGTAGGTTTTCATTCAATAAGATTGAATTAGTGTGGATTTAAAGTGAGGTTAAGTGCAAGCGGTGGTTAAGTTTGAAACAATGACACTAGTTTGAATGGCCTAATTATAGCATGACTTCATTCAACTGTAGTAAAAGTAATATGCATAGTAATAAGATTGGACGAATAGTGAATTAAAATTAAGGTTGTGCAGTATAAGCAGGGATCACAGCTCAGGATATAAAGCGATGACAATAGCTGTAGGAGTAATTATTTACATGTTATCATCTAACTCACCTGGAAATGTTTTTAATTATAAGATTTAATGAAATGTGAATTAAAGTTGCGGTTTTATAGTTTTGCACTGGTTGACTGCGAGACATAAACTTGAAATTTAAAGTAAAAGCATATGAAACATTTCACTTACAACTGTAAACTAGATCCTGAACACCGAAACAAAGACTGACTACCAGCTTAATTAATAATGCTAAATTACTAACATTTCTTGAAACTCTTAATCATAAGCAAGTTCACTGGCACGGCAAGAACACAAACAGAGAACTCTTTCTGCTCATGGGTCAGATGTTAGCTAAATGAATGATCGTTCCTGTGCTTAACTTTAATGCACAATTTAGGTAAACGAAAGATAGCAAATATTGTTCTAGATTTTATTAATCTTAAGATATGTACTGTAAAAAAGGCAACTCCCTTGAGTTATAATACTGACCAGGAAAACTACTAGAAAGAGCCATCTGTACTTCAAGCTGGCTCAGTCAACTAGAAAATGAAACTCAGGAGAGTAAGGAATTTCAAGTTAGCCAAGTCCAACAGTCAAGTTTTAGGGAGGAAGGGGGTCTGAGATTGCTCTTGGTAAACTGTCAGAGTGTAGTAAATAAACAATTAAAATTCAGTACATTGATGGAATCTTATGAGACTGATGTGATAAGAGTTGAATCGTGGTTGAGAGAAGGGGTGGGTAATAGAGAAGTATTTCCAGAAGGGTATACAGTCTATCATAGAGACCGAGGAGATAAAATGGGAGGGGGTTGTTTATTCTGGTGAAGGAAACTTATTGTTCACATGAATGGTTTACTGATGAAAGGGATGAAATATTAGGGATAAAATTAGTTTGTGATAATGTGAAGGAGGTGGGAATTATAGGAACATGTAAGCTTGGAAGAGAGGAAAGAGACATGGAAACATTTGAGAAGAAAATAGATTATACTCATAAAAACAATAATAATTATATGGTAATAATTGTGGGAGATCTAAACTTCCCTGAAGTTCAATGGAATGGAGCTGCAAGTGAAGCCCATGAGCAGAAACTGGCAAATTTAATTTGGGAGGGAGGATATACACGAGTAGTACAAGAACCGACTCGTCTCAATAACTTACTAGATGTATTCTTGGTTAAACCATGGGAAATTGATGATAAAACTGAGGTAATTGAAGGAATAGGTGACCATAAGGCTGTAATAATGGATGTAGGACTGGTACCAAAAAGGCTTAATTAGAGGGTCACACAAGACAAGAAATTGTACAGAAAAACTAAAGTTGATGAATTTGGGACTTACCTTAAATCACAATTCAGTTGTTGGATAAGTGAAGGGAGTAATGTGGATACACTTTGGGCTAAATTTAAAGGAATCATTTGGGAAGAAGAGAAGAGATTTGTACCTGTTAAGAAGGGTAAAATGACCTCAGACCCTGTTTATTATACAAGGGAAATAAGAAAATTAAAAAGAAAATGTAGAATAGCAAACAGGAAAATCAAAGAGGGTAGGGAGAGTAGAGAAACCAGAAAACAGCTAATGAGGGAACTGAATAGAGTGAAAAAGGATGCAAAAGAGAATTATATGAATGGCATGCTTCAAGAGGGTAATGACCACAAAGGGAAATGGAAAAAGCTGTATTCATATATCAGAAAAGAAAAAGGAATCCAAATTCCTACAATGGTGGGAGGAGGGGGTGAACACTATTTAACAGAAAATGAGAAAGCAAACCTATTTAGTAGGGAATTCAGAGATTCAGTAGATGATTGTCAGGAGTTGGAAACCGAAACAGAAGATAGAGAGGGAGAGACACAGAGGGAAACAAGAAGCTTCTCATTCACAAATGAAGATATTTTCAGAGAAATCCAACTGCTTCAGCAAGGAAAAGCAGCAGGTAGTGATGAAATTACTGGGGAGGTATTAAAGACAATGGGGTGGTACATAGTGCCTTATTTAAAATTTCTCTTTGACTATGTCATAAATGATGGAAGGAATCTATAATAATACCAGTTTATAAAGGAAAGGGTGATAAAAGGAAACCAGAGAACGACAGACCAATCAGCCTGACCAGCATAGTTTGTAAAATACTGGAGAGTTTAATATCAAAGTACATCAGAGGGAAATGTAAGGATAAAAATTGGTTCATGAGGAGCCAGTATGGGTTTAGAAAGAAATTTTCTTGTGAGGCACAACTGGTGGGATTCCAGCAGGACATATCAGATCAGTAGGATTCAGGAGGCCAGTTAGATTGCATAGCCATAGATCTTTCCAAAGCCTTTGATAGAGTGGAACATGGAATATTATTAAAGAAATTGGAAGGAATAGGATTGGTCGTAAGGGTTACACGTTGGATAAAAACATTTCTAAATTCAAGGGTTCAGAAAGTCAAAGTAGGAAATAATGTATCACAGGAAGAGAAAGTTTGGAAGGGAATTGCACAGGGTAGTATAATCGGTCCATTACTTTTCTTAATATACGCAAATGATTTAGGGAATAATATAACATCAAAAATCAGATTGTATGCAGATGACAATTGTTTATAGGGAAATAAATAACATTGAGGATTGTTCAGAATTACAAAAGGACCTTGAGAGTATCCAACTTACTAGAAAATTGAATCTAGTAAAGAAGGCAGCTAAGGATAACATGATGGCAAGCATAATTGGCAGTCATACAAATTTTAGTGAAAAATGGAAGGGTATGTATAGGTATTTTAAGGCAGAAACAGGTTCCAAGAAGGACATTCCAGGAATAATTAATGAACAAGGGAAGTGTGTATGTGAGGATCTTCAAAAGGCAGAAGTATTCAGTCAGCAGTATGTAAAGATTGTTGGTTACAAGGATAATGTCGGGATAGAGAAGGAGACTAAGGCCAAAGAAGTAATAACATTTACATATGATAACAATGACATTTACAATAAGATACAAAAGTTGAAAACTAGAAAAGCGGCTGGAATTGATCAGATTTCTGGGGATATACTAAAGACAATGGGTTGGGATATAGTACCATATCTGAAGTACTTATTTGATTATTGTTTGGTCGGAGGAGCTGTACCAGATGAATGGAGAGTTGCTATTGTAGCCCCTGTGTATAAAGGAAAGGGTGATAGACATAAAGCTGAAAATTACAGGCCAGTAAGTTTGACATGCATTGTATGTAAGCTTTGGGAAGGCATTCTTTCTGGTTATATTAGACATGTTTGTGAAATGAATAACTGGTTTGATAGAAGGCAGTTCGGTTTTAGGAAAGTTTATTCCACTGAAGCTCAACGTGTAGGATTCAAGCAAGATATAGCAGATATCTAGGATTCTGGAGGTCAAATGGACTGTATCGCGATTGACCTGTCTAAAGCATTTGATAGGGTGGATCATGGGAGACTACTGGCAAAAATGAGTGCAATTGGACTAGAGAAAAGAGTGACTGAATGGGTTGCTATATTTCTAGAAAATAGATCTCAGAGAATTAGAGTAGGTGAAGCTTTATCTGACCCTGTAATAATTAAAAGGGGAATTCCTCAAGGCAGTATTATCGGGCCTTTATGTTTTCTTATACTGTATATATAAATGATATATGTAAAGGAGTGGAATCGGAGGTAAGGCTTTTTGCGGATGATGTTATTCTCTATAGAGTGATAAATAAGTTACAAGATTGTGAGCAACTGCAACGTGACCTCGAAAATGTTGTGAGATGGACAGCAGGCAATGGTATGTTGATAAACGGGGTTAAAAGTCAGGTTGTGAGTTTCAGAAATAGGAAAAGTCCTCTCAGTTTTAATTACTGCGTTGATGGGGTGAAAGTTCCTTTTGGGGATCATTTTAAGTATCTAGGTGTTAATAAACGGAAAGATCTTCATTGGGGTAATCACATAAATGGGATTGTAAATAAAGGGTACAGATCTCTACACATGGTTATGAGGGTGTTTAGGGGTTGTAGTAAGTATGTAAAGGAGAAGGCATATAAGTCTCTGGTAAGACCCCAACTAGAATATGGTTCCAGTGTATGGGACCCTCACCAGGATTACCTGATTCAAGAACTGGAAAAAAATCCAAAGAAAAGCAGCTCGATTTGTTCTGGGTGATTTCCGACAAAAGAGTAGCGTAACAAAAATGTTGCAAAGTTTGGGTTGGGAAGAATTGAGAGAAAGAAGAAGAGCTGCTCGACTAAGCGGTATATTCCGAGCTGTCAGCGGAGAGATGGCGTGGAATGACATAAGTAGACAAATGAGTGGTGTTTATA
Source organism: Anabrus simplex (assembly GCF_040414725.1). Taxonomy (NCBI): domain Eukaryota; kingdom Metazoa; phylum Arthropoda; class Insecta; order Orthoptera; family Tettigoniidae; genus Anabrus; species Anabrus simplex. Next base: position 106,969,719 of record NC_090267.1, on the reverse strand, counting down.
AAAGTAGGAAAGATCTCAATATGAAGATAAAGTTGGAATTCAAGAGGACAAACTGGGGCAAATATTCATTTATAGGTAGGGGAGTTAGGGATTGGAATAACTTACCAAGAGAGACGTTCAATAAATTTCCAATTTCTTTGAAATCATTTAGGAAAAGGCTAGGAAAGCAACAGATAGGGAATCTGCCACCTGGGCGACTACCCTAAATGCAGATCAGTATTCATTGATTGATTGAATGGGTTGAAGAAAATAATATGAAGGTTAATGGAGGCAAATCAACTGTTACAACATTTACAAACAGGAGTTTTAAATGAATTTGAATTTACTTTGGATGAGATAATTATCCAAAAAGATGGCAAGTGTAAATACTTAGGTGTGAGATTTGAAAGTAATTTGCATTGGAAGGGTCATGTTGATGATATTGTTGGGAAAGCATACAGATCATTACATGTCATAATGAGGCTACTTAAAGGATGCAACAGAGAATCAAAAGAGAACAGTTACTTAAGTATGGTTCATCCATTATTGGAATATGCAAACAGTGTTTGGGATCCTCATCAAGATTACCTAATAAAAGAAATAGATAGTGTGCAGAGGAAAGCAGCAAGATTTGTAACAGGGGATTTCAGGAGAAAGAGTAGTGTATCAGAAATGTTAAAGGTACTTGGCTGGGAAACTTTAAGTAAGAGAAGGGAGAAAACTAGACTTATAGGATTATATAGAGCCTACACAGGAGAAGAAGCATGGGGAGATATCCGTGAGAGGCTTTAGTTGGAAAATAATTATATTGACAGGATTGACTACAAGTATAAAATTGGAAGGAATTTCAGCAGAAGCGATTGGGGTAAATTTTCATTAATTGGGAAGGGCGAGAAGAAGTGGAACAGTTTACCAGGGGTAGTGTTTGATCCTTTTCCAAAATCTGCACAGATATTCAAGAAGAGAATAAACAGCAACAGAGAAAATAAATGAAATGTTAGAGGGCATTTGACCAGTGCAGATAATTGTAAATAAAAAATGTGTGTGAATAAATTAATTACATCCCCTGGTCTAAGGAGTTTGGACAACCAAAGTAGGGGACTGCCTGTAGGGGTGAAGTACAGTGGGGACTTTGAGGGCCCTGGGACTGCTATGGTAGCTGTGAAGGCCCTTCAGGAACTCTGAAAAGTGGTGGTAAAAGGGGCTCTGGTTAAGACGCAGCAGGTCATTATGCTACTTAGGTTCCAAAATGGATAAAAAATAAATAAATAAATGCAATGTAAATTTTATTCTTATACCAGTTGTATAGTATTATTTGAAGTAATTCCACATACTGTATATGAGTTAACTATATTTGTAAGTACAGGAGATATTATAAGTAGAATTTTGTAAACAATATAAATTTATTAAGAATGAGCTGTGTGTTTAATAGAAAAAATTGTTAGCGTAAATTGTATAATATTGTATTCTAGGAAAATTTTCTTCTCTTGTTAATCTAAAATTTAGTGCTTGACAATAATGTATTTTAGTGTACCATTTGCCACCGAGGTAGATACCTCATCTGCAAATAAAGGGATTTTTGATTTGAAGTCGGTATTGATTAAGAAATGAAACAGCATTAGATGATGTAATTGTGACATTTATGTGGAAATGATATTAATTTAAACATATGAAGCATTTGTAATACTTTAAGAAAAGGTAGGCTGTACCAACTCATTTCCCAAGTTTTTTTGTTTACTTTGTCTCCCAGGTCATTTTAGACAGAGTTAAGTATGTAGTAATTTTCTAATACAAGAGTCGATATATTGAATATGTTGTACTATACTTGTAAAAGTGTTGCAAGAAATTTGCTGAAGAGTGGATCCAGTATGGGAAGGATTTTTAAAATTTCCCGCTTTAAGTGGAAAGGGTATGAAAGCTAAATGCAAATCATGCAGTTTAGAAATGCAGGGTTTAGATGATAGAATGAAGTTACATATTCAGAAATGTAACAGCACAAAAGATAATCAAGAAAAAAATGTTGATACTGAAAAAATCTGGCAATGAACATCAAAATTCAGAGATAGATCCGGTAGTTTCACCTTCAGCTAATGATGGGCAACGCTCTCACTTGAGACTATCGAGACTGACATCACAGATCTTAAGACCGATTCTCCTGTGCTGTGATCTGTGTGAAGTTCCAGTAACTATGAGTGATAGTATATCAGCAGTTATTGCATGAAATAACGTTTTCATATGGAAACGTGTGTGCCAGTAAATTTTGTTAAAAACCTATAAAATGTACTGCATGTTCAACAATGAACCCCTTTATACCATTAACAAAAGTGAAAACAGAATGTCAGTATCTTAAACTGTTCATGACTTATTTGAGGTGGACATCTTAGCTGAATAACCCTGAATAACTGTAGATAGGATGTACACCTACCTTTGTACTAGAGGCGTGTATTATTCAAATGTGAGATGGGGCAAGATGCTCCTTGCTGCATGTGCAACCACCATTATGAATGAGTGGAATGTGTAATTTAAAATGCCTGAGTTTGCTCCAAATCTTTCGACAGGGTAGTGATGGGCAATGCTCTCGAGAGATTCTCCAGTGCTGCAACCTGTGTGACTTCCCAGTAACTACGAGCATAAGCTTCATAGTATACCATCGGCATTCTCATATAGAAATGTGTGTTCCAATAAATTTTGTCAAAAGCCTAGAAAAGTACTGCATGTTCAACTATGAGCCCCTTAATATCATTAAAGAAAGTGGGAAAAAAAGGTTAGTATCTTAAATGGTTCACAAGTTATTTGAGGTGGACATCTTAGATGAATAACCCTGTATAATTTGTGAATAACTGTAGATAGGATGTACACGTACCTGGATACCTCGCAGTTGTTGTCGACAGGATAGCTTCCTGTGATGCAGGCTGGGCTGGAGGTGTTCCCTGCAACAATTCCCCTTGTGTGATATTATGTGTTTTTAAGTGCCAAATCATCCCAGAAGTTTTTCTGCTGATGTATTTTAATTCTTTTGAATAAACAACACAGAGGACTGTGCTATGTGGAATCTCTTCAAAATAACCTGCATCAACGACTTACGTTGCATTTCGGAGATCGTTTTAAAGTTGTCGCGTACATTGCACCATCTTCCACCGAAGTACCTAATTATGACACGAATACTCAATAACATTGTAAGTAATTATTTCCTTCTCGCCACAATATTGGTAAACACAAGCAGTGGTCATATGATATTGAATGTGGGGTCTGACAACGTTGCCCTATTAAATTGAAACAAGAAATAAAGTGGTTCAACCGATTCAATACAAGGAAAATAAGAAATGTAGTGTTACATTCTTATCTTATTTGATTTGATTTGGTTTGATTTTATTTTATTTTATTTTATTTGATTTGATTTGATTTGATTTGATTTGATTTGATTTGATTTGATTTGATTTGATTTGATTTGATTTGATTTGATTTGATTAAAAGCGGTACCAGTTTCGACCACTAATCTGGGTCATCATCAGCCGATTAAATAAAAATATAAAACTGCATAGGAAAATAAAAAGAAAAAGGATAAGTTTTTCACTAAAATCAGTTCAAGAAGCACTATAACACAATAGGGATTAGCACTGCGTGATGTAAGATCCTAAAATCCAGAAGAAGTCGAAGATCAGTCATTTATATGAAGCAAGGTGCAAGTTCTTGAAGAGCAGCATAACATACGTAATGTCCAGCACTTACAGCCTTGTTAAAATGGGAGACAATTCGACGGTGGCACTCGTAGTGTCTTGACCTGAAAAGTCGCACTAAATTCAAATATCAATGGAAATGCATAAACGAAAATGGATAAATAAATTACGTCTAGAAAGAAAGTATTATTGAGATATTAACTTTGAAGTTGCTAAACCAATTCTGGATAAATGAATGAAGAATTATTTAAAAGGTTATTATTTAAAGACTGAAATTAGAGATATAAACAAGATGTGAAATGGAATGCTGTGAAATGGGTTGATCTTTCATTTATGCATTACTTTTTTTTTGCTTTAGCATTTCTGCCTGAACTTTTACTGTTAGATTTGTCTTTTTTCTCATTTAAAAAATATTGTATCATCACATTAAGACACTTGTCAATAAAAATATCGGCACATTCCTTACACACGTGATGCAATGAATTAACATTTAAAAGTTGGACAATTTTCCTCTTAACATGAAGCTTACTAACAGAAAGAAAATCTGTAAAATCCCAGCTTTAATCTGATAAGAGGGACAAAAGAAAGAAAAGTATGAAAATGTTGTCGATAGTGATGTTTTGAGGAATATTTACGTACAATTAGAGTAAAAATGTAACATACCCTTGGCTGTATAGTCGAGGATTTTTAAAGTCGCTGGCCCTGAAATGATCTGAACAGATCTTATTATGCTTATACAAGCGTTACGTCCCTTCTTTCTTGTACACCTTGTCCAAATCACTTCTGTGACATTTCAAAACCCACAGATCACACCTACAACAACACATCGGTATTGAAGGTTAACTGCTGCACTATACAATAAAATATGCGTATTATATTTTAAGCCAGTTAAAATATGGGTCGAGCAGGTCAGAAGATTATGAAGTACTATAAAAATCTCTTTATCACTGGAAGAATATATATATAAACACAATATTACTTACATTTTCTTATCTCGAGGTAGCGAAAGAAAGACCTCGCATTCTTCTCTACTACATAGTTACTGCAGCCAAACACAGCACATACCTTTCCCCTCTTGTTGAGAGGAGATATTAAGGAATGACACACGCTAGTATTTAATTATGTCAACTCACTGAAAACGCATAAATAACACCAAAAACTTCACATACAAATTCACTTGCTCTTATGACAGAATCAGTAGTTCTCAGGTCTACCTGCTAGAGAGAGCTCTAATAGCTGTCCCTCGATACCTTGCTGAGTGAGATCAAAAATTAGATGTGTGGCTTTTCAGGCGTTTGCTCTATTATTAACCAGCATTTCGTCTTAGGTCTGACACTAGACTCTTCAGAGTGGGATGTGTCAGACCCTACCCACTGATGCTGGGGTGTATGCAGGTGCTGCTGTTGCTGGAGAGCTTTCATTCCCCACCCGAAGGACAGGGCAGGCCCCCTAGATCGTGTCGCGATCTCTCGGGCCAAGGGAAGCGAAGAGAACTGTGAGGAACAAGGAATGAGTGAGATGGGAAGAGCGATGTGACAAATTTAATGAGGTGGGCTACGGATATGCGAATTTTAGGGGATTTTCGCTAGGATTGAAATTTAGAGAAGATTGCTAGGATAGCATTGAAAGGTGAGGAGATGCAAGGACGTAGTGAGATTATGAAGGGAAAATATTAAGTACCGGATGAGATAGAGTGGTGGAGGAGGGTAAGGAAAGAAGCTATACGGGTGAGAAGGTGGACTGACAGATTGACGAGGTGAGAAGTTGGCTGCCTGGGGGCGGCGGGGAGAATTGTTGGTGGGATGTCTGACAGAATTGGGGGGAGAGATGGACGGTTCTACTCTATGACGTTGGCCATATATGTAAGCTCCGTGGTCGATGAGGTGTTGAACATCTATGGCGCTCGGGACGTGGATGCGTACCATGAATGTTGGCCCTGTTGCATTCTTGATGCGGAAGACTCGGCGGACTGGGATGTCTTCAGCTTGTAGTTGCTGAAATATGGTCCTTTCGGAGAGAGCCGGGTCCACTCAACGGATGACACAGCTGGACATTCTGTGAGAAGTTGTTGGTGGCTGCGAGGGCGATGATGTTGCGGAGGCTGCTGTTCTGGGTGAAGCTGGCGAAGGCGGTGCGTCGACTATGGTATTCATTGTTCCAGGAAATACATAGTGATGTGAAGGGATGGGCGAAGTGAGGAGTGAAGAGGTCATTAGTGAAGGTGGGTGGCATGGGACAACTGTTGTAACAGCGATCTGGGAAGTACGGAGGGTAGATGTTGGAGTGGTCGAGGTGACAGTGGTAGATAGGAAAACTTAAAAGGGTCCACCTTTTCAATACAAAAATGTTATAGTTTATTTATAACATATATTTGCACTTGGAACTAGTTTCGACGCTGATGATGACGCCAAACAGCGTCGAAACTAGTTCCAAGTGCAAATATATGTTATAAATAAACTATAACATTTTTGTATTGAAAAGGTGGACCCTTTTTTCCTATCTTCCATTCTCAGTTCAATACGGACAAAAATGAAATTCTTAGATTTAAGTGACAGTGGTAGTCATGGTGGTGTAGGTCAGCATCAGTGGGTAGGGTCTGACACATCCCACTCTGAAGAGTCTAGTGTCAGACCTAAGATGAAATGCTCGTTAATAATAGAGCAAACGCCTGAAGAGCCACACATCTAATTTTTGATCTCATTTTGATATGCTCTATTGGTGGAAAAATATCTAATTCCCTCCATGGGAACTTAGAATTTCCATTTGGAATTGCTAGGCGGGCATTAATTCCATTGTGGAGTCTTATCTCCCGCATGCAGTTATCAGACTGTCTCATAAGAGGCTTCTGATAAGTTCACCTGCATATGCTACATTCATTTAAACTTCACTCCTCGAGCACAATTCCTATCGTTCCCATCTCCCCAGCTAAGAAGACCCACCGTTACTTCCTCATGAATATTTACATCGCTATCCCCATCTTCCTCTTCTATCACACCTTCTACTTCTTTTCCCTTCTCCCGGCCCGAGAGATCGCGACACGATCTAGGGGGCCCGCCCCGTCCTTCGGGCGGGGAATGAAAGCACTTAAGCAGCAGCAGCACCTGCATACATCCCTCGTCCTACGTATGTCCAGGCATTTTTTTGGCTGGGTGGCGCTCTTCTCAGCTCCTGCTCAGTCGGCCTAAGAACAATCTCAAGGGCAGACGCCTAGTTGGCTGTCGCCTCCCTCCAACACAATGTATACGTGTCTCATCAAGAACGTGGACACCTCTCTTTCTCCAACTGCCATCCGAGATGAAATACGCCGTGGAGCCCACGCTGAAGCAGTTCTCCGCCTTCAGGATGGCCACTCCGGTCAACCTTCTCCCGACGTCGTGGCCTTCTTCCGCTATCCAGGACCGGTAGAAGGCATCATCTCCAATGGCATCTGTCTTTTTGATGTCTCCCATAAAGCGGTCCCTACTCCGGAGCATCTGCTACACCAAATGCTTTCACTTCCCGACTTCCCCTTCACTCCTATTATCAGTCACACCTCGCCCACTCCTACTACTACTACCACCACCATCACTACCTCTACCCCCCTTTCTCCGTCTTCTTCTTCTTCCTCCACTGTTACGTATAGTCACTCCTCGCCTATTACGGCCATACCTACTTCACTACCTTCGCTTGTCTCCTGTCCTCCCCCGCCCCCTGCTGATATGATGACTCCCGCAGTCGCAGCTCCGCCCATCTCCTGCCGCAACGGAGACTCTTCTCCCTCGGATAATCAACAGTTTTCATCACCGAGCTGTGTCATCCGTGGGATTGACCCTGCTGTCACCGACCAGGACATTCTGTATGAACTGCAAATGGCGGGCATCCCCGTCAGCCGGGTCTTCAGAATCTTCAACACAGATGGCCCGACCTTCATAGTTCGCCTAAGACTTTCTTCCTTTGCCGATGTTGATCATCTTATCACCTCCGGCGTCCCCTTTCGAGGGCGAACCCACCGTGTGGAGCCCTCTCGTTCCCCGCTGCGGCTTGTCTGTCCTCCATCTTCTTCACAACCCTCTCCTGTCCGTTCTTCTCCTACCACCACTTCTTCTCGCCCTTCCCGCGTCCTGCCACCCACCCCACCACCGCCCCACACCACTGTCCCTACTCCATACACCACCTTTACTCTGCCGCCTCTTTCGATACTGGACCTCCTACGTCTCCTGGCCACGTCTGTCACTAACCTGTCTACAACTCTATACTACTTCCTTCTACAATATTATCCCGTTCCTTCCTCCCACTTTTCACTGAACCCGTCACTTTCTGCTACTCACTATTTGTAATCTATGTCGTATGTAATGTGTTCATGTCACTCAATGTAGCACTTTTACCTAATAATTCCTTCTTCTCTCCTACTCTACCTGTTTCTCCTTCACATATATGAATATCTTTGTTTCTCTATGTAATTAATACCCCTGTCTCTCTTTGTGCTTTGCTTCTGTAATCTGTACTTGTCTCTCTATGTAGAGACTCTCGACATTCCTATAATGGTGGGAGAAGGGGGTGAACACTATTTAACAGATACTGAGAAAGCAAACCTATTTAGTAGGGAATTTAGAGATTCAGTAGATGATTGTCAAGAGTTGGAAACCGAAACAGAAGATAGAGAGGGAGAGAGACAGAGGGAAACAAGAAGGTTCTCATTCACAAACAAAGATATTTTCAGAGAAATCCAACTGCTTCAGCAAGGAAAAGCTGCAGGAAGTGATCAAATTACTGGGGAGGTATTAAAGACAATGGGGTGGTACATAGTGCCTTATTTAAAATTTCTCTTTGACTATGTCATAAATAATAGTGTAATACCAAAGGAATGGAAGGAATCTATAATAATACCAATTTATAAAGGAAAGGGTGATAAAAGGAAACCAGAGAACTACAGACCAATCAGCCTGACCAGTATAGTTTGTAAAATTCTGGAGAGTTTAATATCGAAGTACATCAGAGGGATATGTGATGATAAAAATTGGTTCATGAGGAGCCAGTATGGATTTAGAAAGAAATTTTCTTGTGAGGCACAACTGGTGGGATTTCAGCAGGACATATCAGATCAGTTGGATTCAGGAGGTCAGTTAGATTGCATAGCCATAGATCTTTCCAAAGCCTTTGATAGAGTGGAACATGGAATATTATTAAAGAAATTGGAGGGAATAGGATTGGACGTAAGGGTTACACGTTGGATAAAAGCATTTCTAAATTCAAGGGTTCAGAAAGTCAAAGTAGGAAATAATGTATCTCAGGAAGAGAAAGTTTGGAAGGGAATTGCACAGGGTAGTATAATCGGTCCGTTACTTTTCTTAATATACGCAAATGATTTAGGGAACAATATAACATCAAAAATAAGATTGTATGCAGATGACATAATTGTTTATAGAGAAATAAACAACATTGAGGATTGTTCAGAATTACAAAGGGACCTTGATAGTATCCAACAATGGGTTGAAGAAAATAATATGAAGGTTAATGGAGGCAAATCAACTGTTACAACTTTTACAAACAGGAGCTTTAAAACTGAATTTGAATATACTTTGGATGAGGTAGTTATCCCAAAAGATGGCAAGTGCAAATACTTAGGTGTGAGATTTGAAAGTAATTTGCACTGGAAGGGTCATATTGATGACATTGTTGGGAAAGCATACAGATCATTACATGTCATAATGAGGCTACTTAAAGGATGCAACAAAGAATTAAAAGAAAAAAGTTACTTGAGTATGGTTTGTCCATTATTGGAATATGCAAACAGTGTTTGGGATCCTCATCAAGAATACCTAATAAAAGAAATAGATAGTGTGCAGAGGAAAGCAGCAAGATTTGTAACAGGGGATTTCAGGAGAAAGAGTAGTGTATCAGAAATGTTAAAGGAACTTGGGTGGGAAACTTTAAGTAAGAGAAGGGAGAAAACTAGACTTATAGGATTATATAGAGCCTATACAGGAGAAGAAGCATGGGGAGATATCCGTGAGAGGCTTCAGTTGGAAAATAATTATATCAGCAGGACTGACCACAAATATAAAATTAGAAGGAATTTTAGCAGAAGCGATTGGGGTAAATTTTCATTCATTGGGAAGGGTGTGAAGGAGTGGAACAGTTTACCAGGGGTAGTGTTTGATCCTTTTCCAAAATCTGTACAGATATTCAAGAAGAGAATAAACAGCAACAGAGAAAATAAATGAAGTGTTAGAGGGCATTCGACCGGTGCAGGTTATTGTAAATAAAAAAATGTGTGTGAATAAATTAATTCCATCCCCTGGTCTAAGGAGTTTGGACAGCCAAAGTAGGGGACTGCCTGTAGGGGTGAAGTACAGTGGGGACTTCGAGGGCCCTGGGACCGCTACGGTAGCTGTGAAGGCCCTTCAGGAACTCTGATAAGTGGTGGCAAAAGGGGCTCTGGTTAAGACGCAGCAGGTCGTTATGCTACTTAGGATCCAGAACGGGTAAAAAAAAAGAAGTAAATAAATAAATGCAATGTAAATATTAATGTTATACCAGTTTTATAGTATCATTTGAAGCAATTCCACATACTGTATATCAGTTGACTATATTTGTAAGTAGTACAGGAGATATTATAATTAGAATTTTGTAAACAATATAAATTTATTAAGGATGAGCTGTGTGTTTAATAGAAAACATTGTTAGCGTAAATTGTATAATATTGTATTATAGGAAAAATTTTCTTCTCTTGTTAATTTAATATTTAGTGCTTGACAATAATGTATTTTAGTGTACCATTTGCCACCGAGGTAGACACCTCATTTGCAAATAAAGAGATTTTGATGTTTTGATGTTGACATGCGCGCCCGAGATATGTTCCTACCAATAAATCTCTTGTTTCCTCTCCTTGGGTGTTTGTAGGGGTTGGTCTGTGCGGGCGGCTTTGCGGGTCTCCCCTGGGGCCCGACTTGTTGTGTTGGTACCTTTGCGCCAATTTCACTCATTGCCTCTCCTTTCGGGCATGTACAATACATGCCTTTCTACATTTTGTTCTCTAGTATTGTTTTTCCTTCGCTGGCTGAAGAGCTCCATAGTTGAGCTGATGGCCCGCTTTCCCCCTTCCGGGGAAAGAATGAACATAACCCACTATAGGACCTGCATACACCCCAGCATCAGTGGGTAGGGTCTGACACATCCCACTCTGAAGAGTCTAGTGTCAGACCTAAGACAAAATGCTGGTTAATAATAGAGCAAACGCCTGAAAAGCCACACATCTAATTTTTGATCTCATTTTGATATGCTCTATTGGTGGAAAAATATCTAATTCCCTCCATGGAAACTTAGAATTTCCATTTGGAATTGCTAGGCGGGCATTAATTCCATTGTGGAGTCTTATCTCCCGCATGCAGTTATCAGACTGTCTCATAAGAGGCTTCTGATAAGTTTACCTGCATAAACACCATCTTACCTCTGCATTCTCGAGGAGCGCTGGTTTCAAAATCTCCGAAGACTCTCCTCGTTATTTTTGTTGCCGGCCGGGTGGCTCTACATCTTTAACTCAGCTCCCCGCCGGACTCTCAAGCATATAGGCCTGACACCGAGTTGGAAGTCGGCCGTTCCCACACCATGCGCACCTGTGTCATCCCCGATGTTAATCCTGCCATATCCGAAGAAGAGATTTGCTACGCCCTCCGCACCGCTGGCTACCCAGTCCACGATGCCCACCGGATGTTGGATGCCTCAACTTCATCACCATCATCGCAGGTTCTTCTTTATCTACCTACGTTGGACGACTGGAAGCGCCTCCTTGACACGGGAGTGTCTATTCACGACCGATACTACCTAGTGGAGCCTACCAGCCAGCCTATATTAGCCCAGCTTACAGCAGATCCCACCACATTGCCTGTCGTCAACGCGCCTCACCACAAGCCTCTGCTACAACAAACATCGCCCTCCTTTCCCCCTCATCACACACCACCTACTACTACCACCGCGACCACTACGATGTCAGCCACTACTCGCCACCATATTCCTGTTACTACCGTTACGTCATGCCATCCTTCCCCTGTAATGATATCCTCCCTCTCTTCTATCCTGACTTCTGCACAACCTCGTCCCCAGCAAATTCCCGACAACATCCTAGCCTCCCCCGCCGTGTCACCACCAGACGACACCGCAACAGCCGCCGCAACAGCCGCCGCAACATCCTCGCAACGGTCGCAACCACCACCTCTGGACACTATGTCAAGCTGTGTCATCCGCGGCGTAGAACCTACCATCTCAGAACGGGAAATTCTCCAAGAACTCCAGGAAGCAGGCATCCCCGCTCGTCGGGCGTTCAGGATTTACAACGCCTCCGGGCCTACTTTTATGGTCCGAATTCACCTTCCCACCGCCAATGATGTGGAACAACTTATCAACACTGGTGCCTACATCTTTCAACGTCGCTTCAAAGTGGAGCCCTCACGTTCCTCACCCCAACCTTTTCGCCATACTTCCAACACTCCCTTTCGTAGCCCCCGGCCAGCCAGTCCTCCATTTCAACCTTGTCAACCCGTCCGTCCACCCCTACCTCCACCTAACTTCTTCTATCAACCTCCTCTGCAACTTGAACTCCTCAGACTCCTCACCACCTCATTATGCAATATAACCGCAACATTACACCTTCTAACTCTTCAATTCCATCCTAGCCCTCCCATCTAAAACTTGTCAATCATTGCACTCTCCTCAAAATATTTAATCCTTGCACACATCTCCGATCATTCACTACTATCCGCACACACCTCCTAATTCCATACATCAAATTACCCACCTCCCTCTTTCCTCACATCTTCTCAACCCCGTCATCTCTCCTGGCCAGAGAGAGGGCGACACCCTCTAGGTGGCCCGCCCCACCCCTTCAGGGTGGGGAATGAAAGCATTTGAACAACAACAACACCTGCATACACCCCAGCATCAGTGGGTAGGGTCTGACACATCCCACTCTGAAGAGTGTAGTGTCAGACCTAAGATGAAATGCTGGTTGATAATAGAGCAAACGCCTGAAAAGCCACACATCTAATTTTTTATCTCATTTTGATATGCTCTATAGGTGGAAAAATATCTAATTCCCTCCATGGGAACTTAGAATTTCCACCTTGCTGAGTGTCGCGTATTGTCTCTCCTGTATTTGACCTTACATTGTTCTAAAACGAAAAACAATGCCTAAAGCAAAATTTCCGCGAGTGATCCACGTTCATATTCAAGAAAAAGGGCGGATGGACACGTCACTCGTACGAGATTGGATACGAACAGTGCCCGGCCCTTCTCGTCTTGGAGAGGTTTCTTTTTTTTTTTTTTTTTTTTTTTGCTGGCATGTCATTGTTATGATAGTACATGAATTGTACTTTTATTAGTTCATGTTTATTTCACATCAGGTCGTGTTGTCAGCTCGTAGTGGGAAGAATATTTTCCAGTGTCGGTACTTCAAACCCACGTGTCTAACTTACCTGATGTACCCTATTTGACTTCTCAGAAATCTCACGCCGTAATTTTACGCCAAATGATGATAACCGCAAATGAGTTGAATCAATTGTGTTTGTATTATATTTGATGTATCTTTTAAGTATAAGTGAATTGTAAATAATTTGTAAATATCTGAATTCCTTGAATAATTTACGCATCCGAAGTTTTTGCCTGTATTTTTCGTCAAAAAAGTGCGTTAATTACGCGAGAAAATGTGGCATTATGCATTTTGTTGCATGTATCGGTGTGAGATAAATATTATTATTCGTATGTATCATAAATGAGAATGATTAGGTACATTTTCATGTAGCCATTTTTATGTGTTCTTAGTTTAAAATTTTAAATTTAATGGTCAGTTCGCATTGTAACTGTAGATATGTATGCCTTTTATCCTGACCTTTTTTCACCTAGACCGTGGTGGAATATACAGTATGTGATGAAATCCAAGAATTAAAAAATCTTCCTATTTTTTGTTTCTAAAAGTTGGTAGGTATGCTGTAGGCTTACAACATGCTGCTTGCCACACAATGCAGGGACAATGCTCTCCAGATCTCGCAAAATTTCTTGCCAGAAACAGTGCCTGCGCTAATCTTGAGAAATCTCGAGACCCCATCTCAGACTGCCCATCACTACCTTCAGCATGGAAACATAAGAGTTCATTAGTTACGAATCATTTATCCACTGAGGGACCATCTCTAAATTTTAAGCAAAGTCAGATTAGTCACTCTGTTGTCTAAACTGTGAAAAACAAAAAAATGGACTTAGATAAACAGATTCCAAAATTCTGTTATGCTACAAACAGTTCCTTCTGCTCCATTAACCATTCAGAAGACTCGTAAGTATGTTGTGACCTGGCTATACTCCTGTATCATCTGCTGCAGTAGCAGGACCACTTCTTGAAGAAATTTTTCAAAGTGAGGGAGAGATAAGCGTTTCAAGGATTTATTTGAGAATACAGTTTGCATGAGCTTTGATGGATGGTCACATGTGCATTATGAGCACATAGTGTGTGTTACAGTGACCATTGAAAATGGGGACTTACATCTGTTCAATACAGTTGGTACATCTGGACATCTCCACACACACACACACACACACACACGACTACTTAATTGAAGTTGCAATAAATTCAGTGATAAGTTGTGAGAGCGAATTAAAATATAATGTGAGAAGCTTCATTACACACAATGTAAGCAATATGGCAAAAATAAGAAGTGCCTTGAAAGAAAGGGAAAATATTGATGTAATTACATTTGGCTGCTCTGCTCATATTTTGACTCTTCTTTCCCAGGATCTTATCAAGGACACCTGAAATTGTGAAATACTTCTGCAATAATCATTTTACCAATGAAAAATTTAGGAGTGAAGGAAGACAATCATTAATCGTGCTTCAGGAAGTTTCCCGGAATGCGTTGTCTGTCTTCAATTTTACATTAATAACTGGCCTCTACTTGTGAAGATTATCTTACAAAAACTGGCCAATACTTGTGAAGATAAGCGAAAAAAATAGAGACAAGATTCAAGATTCCATTAAGAGACAGGTTAGTGACCTTACACATCCTTACAGAATGTATGGACCTGGTCGATCTGCCCCGTAGTCTTAACCTCCCGAGTACAATCTCGCATATCTTGCGAGATGATGAGCAATCAGCAGACCTCGTCATCCGCTTCATGAGGGATGTGGTCTGTTTTATCGTGTGTAATTTTATCCTAGTGAATTTGTGTCAATTGCGCTTTTATCTCATTGACTTCATTTTAGTTTGTGTTGCATATTTTAATGTGTTATTTTAACGTCTAATGTAAATTATGAATATATATCTTTACTTTCAGGCAATACCTTATTCCCTTTTTGCCGGTATTTTCTCTTATTTTATTAGAAAATAAGGCATTGCGAATTAGATCCACTGATTGTTTTAATCTCATACTCATTTTTTTTCATCACCATTTTCTTTAACTCTAGTCAATGGATACATTTTAAAATTTTAACTATCATAGATCATGTTGTCCATCTTGTTCAGTTAGAAGCCGATGACCTTCGATGTTAAGCCCCTTAAAACAACAAGCATCATCATCATCATCGATGTTCACCGATGAAGTGGTGCAAAATGTGTCTGCTTTGCAGTGGTGGAAATCTCAAGAAAATGTAATTGACAAGTTGATAATAGAAAAAGTTATGCAACACTTGACAGCTAGAGCATCATACGCTGGTGTCAGTCAGTCACTACATCATACGCTGGTGTCGGTCAATCATTACTGCTCTGCATTTAGAGCAGTCGCCCAGGTGCCAGATTCCCTATCTGTTGTTTTCCTAGCCCTTTCTTGAATGATTTCAAAGAAATTGGAAATTTATTGAACATCTCCCTTGGTAAGTTATTCCAATCCCTAACTCCCCTTCCTATAAACGAACATTTGCCCCAATTTATCCTCTTGAATTCTAGCTTTATCTTCATACCGTGATCTTTCCTACTTATAAAGACACCACTTAAAATTATTCGTCTACTAATGTCATTCCACGCCATCTCTCCACTGACAGCTCGGAACATACCACTTGATAAATATCATTATGGTTCCATATTGAAGATACTATACTTGTAGGATGCTAATTAATTTATTATTTAACCACCTATTCAATACATTACAATTTTTATACAATTAGGAATTGATCATTGTTACCTTAAGAATGTGAGACATGTTTCGCCTTTCAGAAAAGGTATCATCAGTCACTGTACCTCCTCAAGATTAAATCAGGCACCTGATTTAAAATTGAAGTATAATTACTAAAATCTAATATTAACATTTTTACAATAGGAGCAGTCTAAGAACAAAAATACAATATTTGGTATTAATGTGCATAACAACAATATCAGCCATTGGCTGCTGATTACTAGTTGTGTAAAGAACATATACAGTGCTTAGTAGCAGTGGTCTGATTTGAAAATTTTAATATTACATTTTTTGGAATGCTAGGGAAAATATACCAGCAATTTGAGAGAATGTTAAATGAGAATGGGATTTAAATTTTCAAATCAGACCACTGCTACTAAGCACTGTATATGTTCCTTACACAAATAGTAATCAACAGCCAACAGCTGATATTGTTGTTATACACACTAATACCGAATATTGTATTCTTTTCCATAGACTGCTCCTATTGTAAAAATGTTAACATTAGATCTTAGTAATTCAACTTTATTATTCTTTATACTCTAATTTTATTAATGTCATTTAATATAATTTATATAAATTAATAAATTAATTTAATTAATTTAATAAGTTAATTTAATTAAATTATAGTTTAATTTTAATCAGGTGCCTGATTTAATCTTGAGGAGGTACAATGACTGATGATACCTTCTATGAAAGGCGAAACATGTCTCACATTCTTAAGGTAACAATGATCAATTCCTGATTGTATACACATTTTAATGTATTGAATAGGTGGTTAAATAATTAATTAGCATCCTACAACTACATACCACTTAGTTGTGCAGCTCGTCTTCTTTCTCCCAAGTCTTCCCAGCCCAAACTTTGCAACATTTTTGTAACACTACTCTTTTGTTAGAAATTGCCCAGAACAAATTGAGCTGCTTTTCTCTGGATTTATTCCAGTTCTTGAATCAAGTAATCCTTGTGAGGGTCCCAAACACTGGAGCTATACTCTATTTGGGGTCTTACCAGAGACTTACATTCCCTCTCCTTTACATCCTTACTACAACCCCTAAACACCCTTATAACCATGTGCAGAGACTTGTACCCTTCATTTACAGTCCCATTTATGTGATTCCTCCTGATGGTATCACCACCTTGACGAAGGCAAAATACATTTTGCCGGGTGTTTTGGAGGCTTGCGTGTTCAAATGATCCTTAGAGCTATGCCGGTGGGAGCATATGCTCCTGGTAGGGCCACCCAAGCCGGACAGGTCTAAGGTGATGATCCAGACTAAGAGTGATACCCTGGTCCTCCAGGTTGGGGGTTGGTACGTGGGGCTAACAACTCCACTACCACAAAACTACATATTGTTCAGAAACCAAATCAAGATAACCGGACGGTCCCAAACTTACGACGACTAAAGCGCGCTAAATGGCAATGATACGGATATAGTGGAACATGGAATGTGAGAAGTATCTTTCAGGCCGGGGCTAGTAGAAAATTGGAGGAGGAATTACTTAAATATCAGATAGATGTGGCAGCATTACAGGAGATAAGATGGAAGACAATCGAGGTGACAGATCTACAGCACTACATTTTGTTCAATAGTGGGGAGGAAGAAAATAGAATAGGAACAGGGTTTATGGTCAAGAAATCGGTCAGTCATAATGTGATTGAATATGAAGCAATAAGCCCCAGACTATGCCGGTTAAGATTGAGAGGGAGATTTGCCAACATATCACTAATTAGTGTCCATGCACCAACAGAGGATGCCGATGAGGAAGAGAAAGAACATTTCTATGAAAAAATGGAGCAAGTATATGACAAGTTGCCCAAGTATGATGTTAAAGTTGTCCTAGGGGATTATAATGCCAAAGTAGGCAAAGAGAAAGAAAACCACCCAGTGGCAGGATATCATAGTAAACACCAAGAATCAAATGAAAACGGGTGGAAATTGATTGACTTTGCCTTTAGCAAGGAGCTGGTGATTAAGAGCACATGTTTTCCCCATAAGGAGATCCATAAAGAGACATGGATATCACCAGATGGTCTGACAAAGAACCAGATAGACCATGTGCTGATAGATGCGCGACATGCCTCCAATATAATGGATGTGAGAAGCATGCGTGGTGCAGACAGTGATTCAGATCACATACTGGTGAGGATCAAGTTCCGAGAAAGACTGGCAATTAAACCCAGGGACAGAGCTGAGCAGAGCAAGATCTATAATGTAGAACTGTTAAGGGATGAGAAGAAGGAGGAAGAGTATAGAGACCGGCTGCAAAGAAAGCTACAGATGGGCAGAAACGGAGATGTGGACATCAACACAATGTGGGAGGAAACCAAGATAGCAATAAATACAACGGCGCAGGAAGTACTTGGAGAGAGATGGAAACAGAGTAGAAATAAATGGTATGACGAGGAAGTGGGTAAGGTTCTGGAAGAGAGAAAGCTTGCCCGACAAAGAATGCTACAGAGACCCACTTGAAATAATATTGCAGTTTTTAAAGAGAAACGGAGAATAGCAAAGACATTGATAAGGAACAAGAAAAGAATAGAAGAAAAGGAGAGAGTGGATGAAATGCAGAAGAATTTTGAAAACAAACAAGGCAGAAAATTCTTCCATGGGGTTGGACAAGTAAAGAAGGGATATCAACCCAGAGTGAATATGCTTAAGGATGAGACTGAT
Organism: Anabrus simplex; assembly: GCF_040414725.1. Taxonomy (NCBI): domain Eukaryota; kingdom Metazoa; phylum Arthropoda; class Insecta; order Orthoptera; family Tettigoniidae; genus Anabrus; species Anabrus simplex. Next base: position 106,951,259 of record NC_090267.1, on the reverse strand, counting down.
AGACTCATTGTTGGGAAAGAACGAATTCTGGAAAAATGGGCAAAACATTTCGAAACACTACTTTCTGTCAGACCAATAAATGAAGAAAAAGAAGGATCAGACCGTATGGAAACTTCAGAGAGAGATGAGGAGGGTGAATATGGAGATGAGTGTGAGGAGGAAGAGATGGATGAGGAGAATGGAGATGAGGATGAAGACGATATGGGATCACCATCGATTGAAGAAATAAGAGATATTATAAAACAATTGAAGAGCAGTAAAGCCCCAGGGAATGACCTCATAACAGCAGAAATGGTAAAACATGGAGGAGAAGTGTTGGTGAAGAAAATACACGAGATAATTAAAAAGGTATGGGAAACAGGTACAATGCCGGAGGACTGGACACTAGCAAATATATGTCCTATACATAAGAAGGGGTCACACATGCAATGCAAGAATTATCGAGGTATATCCTTACTGAGTATAGTATACAAAATCCTCTCTACAGCCATAACAAAGAGAGTTAGTAGTAGAGCGGAAAGAATTATAGGGGAGTACCAAGCTGGTTTCAGACCTGGAAGATCGACGATGGACCATATTTTCACCATGAGAATGACTCTGGAAAAGACATATGAATACAACGTTCGACTAGGGCATCTTTTTATAGATTTTAAACAAGCCTATGACAAAGTTAAGAGATCGACATTGTGGGAAACAATGAAGGAGTTTAAATTCCCACAGAAGTTAATAAAATTGACTAAGATGACCCTGGAGAACAGCAGAAGTCAGGTAAAAGTGCAGGGAAGTCTGTCAAGATCTTTCAGAACCGAAGAAGGCCTAAGGCAGGGAGACCCCTTATCACCAGTGTTATTTAATCTAGTGTTGGAGAAAGCTGTAAGATCAGTAACTACTAATCCGGGTGGTAATATTTACAATAGACTGATCCAAATTTTGGCTTATGCAGATGATGTGGTGATATCTGCTAGAAGTAACGAGGCACTTACAACTGCCTTGAGGGAGCTGAAAGATGCAGCTGGGTCCTTGGGCTTGGAGATAAGTGACTCTAAATCTAAACAGATCTAAATGGTAACAGAGAGAAATGGAAGGAACACTGAAAAACTCCAAGTGGATGGTTACACCTTTGAAGCAGTAGATAGCTTCACATATCTTGGCTCAGTAATAACATCAGAAAATAAAGTTGAGACAGATATTGTAAATCGAATTAAGGCTGCCAACAGATCCTACAGGGCACTGAATCCCCTTCTGAGAAGTAAAAACTTAAGCAGGAAGTTAAAACTGACTCTCTACAAAACAATAATTAAACCAGTGCTTATGTATGGGAGTGAGGCATGGGTATTGACTGAGGCCAGAGAGAGGAGATTAAATGTGTGGGAAAGGAAAGTACTGAGGAAGATATTCGGACCGGTGAAGGAGGGAGATTTATGGAGAATCAGAACAAATGAAGAAATAAGATTATTGTATAAGGAGCCGGATTTGGTGACATCAATCAAAATGAGACGAATTGGATGGCTGGGGCATGTACAACGGATGGAGGAGGGAAGACTTCCAAGGAAAGCACTGACAGGACACTCTGGGGGCAGGAGAAGGAGAGGTCGGCCCCGGATGAGATGGCTGGAGGATGTGGAGACTGATCTGAGGACCGTTGGAGTCAGGAGGTGGCGTAGGCGTGCTGAAGACCGGGATGACTGGAGAGCTGTGGTCAAGGAGGCCAAGGTCCTTAAAGGACCGTAGAGCCATGGAGTAAGTAAGTAAGTAAGTAAGTAAGTAAGTATTTATGTGATTACCCCAATGAAGATCTTTCCTTATATTAACACCTAGGTACTTACAGTGGTCCCCATAAGGAACTTTCACCCCATCAATGCAGCAATTAAAACTGAGAGGACTTTTCCTATTTGTGAAACTCACAACCTGACTTTTAACCCCGTTTATCATCATACCATTGCCCACCGTCCATCTCACAACACTATCGAGGTCACCCTGCAGCCGCACACAATCTTGTAACTTATTTATTACTCTGTACAGAATAACATCATCTGCAAACATCCTTATCTCTGATTCCACTTCTTTACACATATCATTGATATATATAAGAAAACATAAAGGTCCAATAATACTGCCTTGAGGAATTCCCCTCTTAATTATTACAGGGTCAGATAAAGCTTCGCCTACTCTAATTCTCTGAGTTCTATTTTCTAGAATTATAGCCACCCATTCAGTCACTCTTTTTCCTAGTCCAATAGCACTCACTTTGCCAGTAGTCTTCCATGATATACCGTATCAAATGCCTTAGATAGGTCAATCGCAATACAGTCCATTTGGCCTCCTGAATCCAGGATATCTGCTATATCTTGCTGAAATCCTACAAACTGAGCTTCAGTGGAATAACCTTTCCTAAACCCAACCTGCCTTCTGTCAAACTAGTTATTAATTTTGCAAACATGTTTAATGTAATCTGAAAGAATGCTTTCCCAAAGCTTACATGCAATGCATGTCAAACTGACCGGCCTGTAATTTTCAGCATTATGTCTATCACCCTTTCCTTTATACACAGGGGATACTATAGCAACTCTCCATTCATTCGGTATAGCTCCTTCACCTAAACAATAATCAAATAAGTATTTCAGATATGGTACTATATCCCAACCCATTGCCTTTAGTGTATCCCCAGAAATCTTATCAATTCCAGCTGCTTTTCTAGTTTTCAACTTTTGTATCTTACTGTAAATGTTATTGTTAACATAGGTAAATTTTAATACTTCATTGGTATTACTCACCTCCTCTATCTGGACATTATCCTTGTAACCAACAATCTTAACATACTGCTGACTGAATACTTCTGCCTTTTGAAGATCCTCGCATACACACTGCCCTTGTTCATTAATGATTCCTGGAATGTCCTTCTTTGAACCTGTTTCTGCCTTAAAGTACCTATACATACCCTTCCATTTTTCACTAAAATATGTATGAACACCAATTATGCTTGCCATCATGTTATCCTTAGCTGACTTTTTTGCTAGATTCAATTTCCTGGTAAGTTCCTTCAATTTCTCCTTACTTCCATAACCATTTCTAACTCTATTTCGTTCCAACCTGCACCTCCTTCTTAGCCTCTTTACTTCTCTGTTATAATATAGTGGATATTTACCATTCCTTGCCACCTTTAAAGATACAAACCTGTTTTCACATTCCTCAACAATTGATTTAAACCTATCCCAGTGATTGTCTAATTTTTTATTTATTGTTCCCACCAGTCATTTTTAAACTCCCTCATGCCTGTTTTATCAGCCATTTGGTACTGTACAATAGTCCTACTTTTAAGATCTTCCTTTCTATCACATTTATTTTAAACTACGATGAAAACAGCTTCATGATTACTAATGCCATCTAATACTTTGGTTTCTCTATAGAGCTCATCTGGTTTTACCAGCACCACAACCAGTATATTTTTCCCTCTAGTTGGCTCCATCACTTTGTGAATCAGCTGTCCTTCCAATATTAACTTATTTACCATTTGTTGGTCATGCTTCCTGTCGTTCACGTTACCTTCCCAATTGACATTTGGTAAACTGAGATCTCCCGCTACAATCACATTCCTTTCCATGTCGTTTCCCACATAGGTGATTATCTTATCAAATAATTCTGAATCAGCGTCAGTGTTACCCTTTACCGGTCTGTATACTCCAAATATATCAAGTTGCCTATTAGCTTTAGAAATGAGTGTTACACCTAGAAATTAATGTTTGTCATCTTTTCCTTTTTCGTAGCTTACAAATTCTTCTTTCGCTGGAATGAATACTGCCCCTCCTACCATTCCTATCCTATCTCTACGATATTCACTCCTGTATGAACATTAAAACAAGAATAATAGTTAACACCACCTTTCCAATACTTATCTTTCCTATATTTAGGAAATAAACATTACAACAGGCGTTGTAAGATGGGACATGTTTCGCTTAACAGTCGTAAGCATCATCAGCCAAAAATAAATCTTAGCCTAAAGTTAGGTCAGGGCCCTGAACCTAGTGTCCTTAACCTGGATCCGCCCAAGATTGAATTTTTTGAGAATAAAGTTGTAACTTTTAGCGTTGGATACAGTGCGCGCGGTTACAATAATAAGCGTCCAAGAAGACTGTGTAGTTTGCCGTGCCATATATGGCACGCTGGGCGGATTCAGGTTAACATATATGGCACCCTAAGAATCAACATTTATATTTATAAAATGAAAATAGGCTTAAAACTAGTGTGAAAAAGGTGCCATATATGTTAAGGACACTAGGTTCAGGGCCCTGACCTAACTTTAGGCTAAGATTTATTTTTGGCTGATGATGCTTACGACTGTTAAGCGAAACATGTCCCATCTTACAACGCCTGTTGTAATGTTTATTTCCTAAATATAAGAAAGATAAGTATTGGAAAGGTGGTGTTAACTATTATTCTTGTTTTAATGTTCATATCTGATGTCCAATACGGTCTACAATGAGATTTATTACTTGTAATACACTCATGTTCCGTGAGAAAATTTCTGCATCTATTATATAATTTCTCAGCCATGATTCAACTCCTATTACAATATCTGGTAAGTATATATCTATTAAATTACTTCATTCTATTCTACAGTTCAACACTAATATTTTTTTGACATCCCTTCTTGACTTCCAGATCCCTGTACCCTTATCACGGCTCCCTAGACCACCCCATTTCCCTGAATCTACCTCCCTATTACGCTTCCAAACAAATTTCCTAACTTATACGTAGATATATATTTACCAGATATTGTAATAGGAGTTGAATCATGGCTGAGAAATGATATAATGGATGCAGAAATTTTCTCACGGCACTGGAGTGTGTATCGTAGAGATAGGATAGGAAAGGTGGGAGGGGGAGTTTTCATTCTGGTGAAAGAAGAATTTGTAAGCTACGAAAAAGTTAAAGATGAGACACATGAAATTCTAGGTGTAAGGCTCATTTCTAAAGATAATAGGCAACTTGATATATTTGGAGTGTACAGATCGGGAAAGGGTAGCACTGATGCGGATTCGGAATTATTTGATAGGATAGTCAGCTATGTGGGAAACGACATGGAAAGAAATGTGATTGTAGCGGGAGATCTGAATTTGCCAGATGTCAATTGGGAAGGAAATGCGAACGACAGGAAGCATGACCAACAAATGGCAAATAAGTTAATATGGGAAGGACAGCTGATTCAGAAAGTGATGGAACCAACCAGAGGGAAAAATATTTTGGATGTGGTGCTGATAAAACCAGATGAGCTCTATAGGGAAACTGAAGTAATAGATGGTATTAGTGATCATGAAGCTGTTTTTGTGGTAGTTAAAAATAAATGTGATAGAAAGGAAGGTCTTAAAAGTAGGACTGTTAGGCAGTACCATATGGCTGATAAAGCAGGTATGAGGCAGTTTCTAAAACGTAACTATGATCGGTGGAAAACGGTAAATAAAAATGTAAACAGACTCTGGGATGGGTTTAAAGAAATTGTTGAGGAATGCGAAAACAGGTTTGTACCTTTAAGGGTGGTAAGGAATGGTAAAGACCCACCTTATTATAATAGAGAAATAAAGAGACTAAGAAGGAGGTGCAGACTGGAAAGAAATAGAGTTAGAAATGGCTGTGGAAGTAAGGAGAAATTGAAGGAACTTACTAGAAAATTGAATCTAGCAAAGAAGGCAGCTAAGGATAACATGATGGCAAGCATAATTGGCAGTCATACAAATTTTAGTGAAAAATGGAAGGGTATGTACTGGTATTTTAAGGCAGAAACAGGTTCCAAGAAGGACATTCCAGGAATAATTAATGAACAAGGGGAGTGTGTATGTGAGGATCTTCAAAAGGCAGAAGTATTCAGTCAGCAGTATGTAAAGATTGTTGGTTACAAGGATAATGTCGAGATAGAGGAAGAGACTAAGGCCAAAGAAGTAATAAAATTTACGTATGATAACAATGACATTTACAATAAGATACAAAAGTTGAAAACTAGAAAAGCGGCTGGAATTGATCAGATTTCTGGGGATATACTAAAGACAATGGGTTGGGATATAGTACCATATCTGAAGTACTTATTTGATTATTGTTTGGCCGAAGGAGCTATACCAGATGAATGGAGAGTTGCTATAGTAGCCCCTGTGTATAAAGGAAAGGGTGATAGACATAAAGCTGAAAATTACAGGCCAGTAAGTTTGACATGCATTGTATGTAAGCTTTGGGAAGGCATTCTTTCTGATTATATTAGACATGTTAGTGAAATTAATAACTGGTTCGATAGAAGGCAATTCGGTTTTAGGAAAGGTTATTCCACTGAAGCTCAACTTGTAGGATTCCAGCAAGATATAGCAGATATCTTGGATTCTGGAGGTCAAATGGACTGTATCGCGATTGACATGTCTAAAGCATTTGATAGGGTGGATCATGGGAGACTACTGGCAAAAATGAGTGCAATTGGACTAGACAAAAGAGTGACTGAATGGGTTGCTATATTTCTAGAAAATAGATCTCAGAGAGTTAGAGTAGGTGAAGCTTTGTCTGACCCTGTAATAGTTGAGAGGGGAGTTCCTCAGGGCAGTGTTATCGGACCTTTATGTTTTCTTATATATATAAATGATATGAGTAAAGGAGTGGAATCGGAGGTAAGGCTTTTTGCGGATGATGTTATTCTCTATAGAGTGATAAATAAGTTACAAGATTGTGAGCAACTGCAACGTGACCTCGAAAATATTGTGAGATGGACAGCAGGCAATGGTATGTTGATAAACGGGGCTAAAAGTCAGGTTGTGAGTTTTACAAATAGGAAAAGTCCTCTCAGTTTTAATTACTGCATTGATGGGGTGAAAGTTCCTTTTGGGGATCATTGTAAGTATCTAGGTGTTAATATAAGGAAAGATCTTCACTGGGGTAATCACATAAATGGGATTGTAAATAAAGGGTACCGATCTCTGCACATGGTTATGAGGGTGTTTAGGGGTTGTAGTAAGGATGTAAAGGAGAGTGCATATAAGTCTCTGGTAAGACCCCAACTAGAGTATGGTTCCAGTGTATGGGACCCTCACCAGGATTACCTGATTCAAGAACTGGAAAAAATCCAAAGAAAAGCAGCTCGATTTGTTCTGGGTGATTTCCGACAAAAGAGTAGCGTTACAAAAATGTTGCAATGTTTGGGTTGGGAAGAATTGAGAGAAAGAAGAAGAGCTGCTCGACTAAGTGGTATGTTCCGAGCTGTCAGCGGAGAGATGGCGTGGAATGACATTAGTAGACGAACAGGTTTGAATGGCGTCTATAAAAGTAGGAAAGATCACAATATGAAGATAAAGTTGGAATTCAAGAGGACAAACTGGGGAAAATATTCATTTATAGGAAGGGGAGTTAGGGATTGGAATAACTTACCAAGGGAGATGCTCAATAAATTTCCAATTTCTTTGAAATCATTTCGGAAAAGGCTAGGAAAGCAACAGATAGGGAATCTGCCACCTGGGCGACTGCCCTAAATGCAGATCAGTATTGATTGATTGACACTGCGGTTTATGTGAAGGCCATCTGAGCATAAATCCCTATCTCCTACCCACCCATTAGGATCTAGAAATCTCACTCCCAGTTTCCTACATGCCCACTCCATGGTCTCATTTAAATCCCCAATCACCTTCCAGTCAGTATCCCTCCTATACAGTATTCCACTGATGACAAACTTCGCTTCCTTAAAATTCACCCATGCTAAATTTACGAGATCCCACACATCCCCAACTATGTTGGTACTTATACCTGCTTGCCTTATGTTGGTACCAACGTGAAACACTACCACCTTCTCCTTTCCCTCCTCCTTCTCTTCTACTTTTTTCAACATCTGCCTCAACCTAATTCCTGGATAACACTCTACCCTGGTTCCCTTTCCTCCTCACACTTTCCCCACATGTCTAACAATGGAATCCCCAATGACCAGAGCCTTAACCCTACCCACCTCGTTTGATCCCCTCCCCTCTTGGTCAGCTGTATCTTTCCTGACAGCTGCAGAAGCTACTTCCTCCTCCCTTTTCTTTCCCCCCCACCACGACCCCTTTCCACTTGTCTTTTCCTTTCCTCTACTCTACATTTCCCTTTCCTATCTTTTCCCTTCCTCCTACTTCCAAACTTCTCAGCAACAGTTCTCTGTTCCTCATCTTCCTTCTGTTGTTCTACATGCAGTGACTCGTACCGATTTCTCACAGACACCTGTCCTGAATTCTGATCCTGAATAAAGCCCTTAGCCTGTAATTTCCTTCCCCTTAGAACATTTAACCACCTGTCTTCTACAGATCCCACCTTTCCTTCCCATCCCTCTTTTATACCTACTGTATCCTGTACATTGTTTGTGGGAGACCTACCTTTCTTCCTGTCTTCTGAGAGAATCCTAATTATCTCACTCAAACTCTCCAACTCCTCATACTCCTTAATGCCTGGCCACACCCACAGTTCCTACACTTGCACTCCTTAGCCATTCTTTACAGAAAAATGAAAAGAAAAGAAAATATAAATAACTTATTATGTACAAAAAGGAATGAAAGGAAAGAAATATTGTCTACGATAGCACACAAAGATCACACGACAATAAGGTAATAAGGTACAATACTACTTAGTCGTAGTACATTCTTATCCTACAACACCCTAACAGAATAAAAACTTTGGTGTTGTTTATTCTAAGTTAAGAAACAGGCTTGGTGGGGACAAAGCTTCCAAGCTTGTATTTTTGTATAAACACCTAAATAAGGGAGCTGTAAATATGACTGAAAATGAAGAACTAGTTTATAAATGGCCTTGGTGTAATGAATAGTTTCTAATATGTGTTTTATGTTTAAAAGAATAAGTCACGAGACAGAAAAACTGTTTTAAAATTTATATTTTCAGATATCATATCCCAATTCAAATTATTGTTAAAACACAGAATTTAAATTGATCCTTCATTATTCATATTTGGTACTTAGTAAACAATGATGCATATATGAATCCAAAAATAATATCAAAAGATTAGTGAAAATGTAGGATTGAAAAAATCTGATTTAAATAAAAAAATCATTGATTTTGATTTCTTAATAAAAAATCATGATTTTTATTTACCCTGTTTATCACAGAGATGAACCATTCCAATTTTATATAAATGACTCATAACCCACCAATAATGCTGTTATAATTATGAACTATGGTACAAAACACCTGCCTATAAGCGTGGCTTTGATCAGTATGTACACCAGGCAAGGTGTTCACAGACATTTTAGAAATGGGTGTACAATCAATGTTTATGTTTTGTAGATTTATAGCAGGCATATGATAGAGTACCTAAAGAAAGCATGTTGGCCAAACTGATGAATTATGGATCAGGGGTAAGTTATTACAGGCAATCAAAGGAATTTATGTTGACAAACGGGCCACATTAACAAATTATGGTGGATTGAGTTATTGGTTAACACTAGAACAGCTGAAAATCTCACATACCTAGAACAGCGGTAAGGGGTCATTTTGACACTTCATAAGAAATGCTCGGAAACGTTCAAATTAGAACACAAAAAAGAGATGTATTTTCTTCTACTGTGTTTCTACAACTTTATTTTACACATAAATACCTGACATTAGTGTATGGACCTTTTATATTACTGATAGACACATGAATATTCACACACAACTCACCATGTTCCTGTTTCTCTAAGAAGTTTTCACAAAATTAACCAATTGAACACCTTTTCTTAGTTAGTCGTCGATATTACAACGATTATACATTTTCAGTAATTCTTTAGGAAAACTGAAAACACGCTAAACACATTTTGCACACACAACTTCTACTTTTCGTGCACATTTTCCACACACTGCTTTGAGGCACTTGCTGCAGGCATCGCTAGACTTGTTACCTTTACACAGACCAACTTGGCACTTCTTCCGCTTTTTAGATAGACATGGTCCTGCAACTTCCTCCTCATTTTGTTGTTGCTGCTGTTGTTGTTGTTGTTGCCCTTGCTCACCCCGCCTTGTTAGTTCACTTGCCAGCTGGATGATGAACTTCTTCCGCTTTATCTTCCTACCCGTTACTTGCTTGTAAATGACCCAAGCATTGATAGCAGTTAGGTCAAGGATATTGTAAAAGACATGCATTGGCCACCTTCTGCATGGAGCCTTGGTGGTATATTTACGGGACATTTGATCTACCACATCTACCCCGTGTTTTGTGCCGTTGTAGAATGTTACAGTTTCTGGCTTCTTCTTTCGCTCTGTGCTGATTGTTACTTGAGCGTGTCGTGTGCTGAGAAGAAGGACGTTCTTGTTCTTCTTTCCTTGGTACACTGTCAAGGTGCATTGTGGGTTCCCAGTCTGTCGCAAGATGGTTGTAGAGTACAATTCACACTTGGACTTCTTCACCTCAGTAGGGATTTTCCGACGGATGGGGTTGATTGTTCCCACCAACGAAGTCTTTTTCTCTTGGAGTTTCTTAGTAAGTTGGAGTGATGTGAAGAAGCTGTCTGTCGTCACGTTTCGCCCTTGGTTTAGAAACGGCTCCATGAGGCGAATTACTACGTACTCTCCCAGAGGCTGCTTATCAGGACGCGCGTCAACTTTACCAAGGTATGGAAAAGCATTGCAGATGTATTTTGAGTTCACATCTGCAGCAATCCAGAATTTGAGTCCATACTTGTCGGGCTTGTTTGTCATAAACTGGGTAAATCTGCACCTGGTTTTGCTGGGAAGTAATTGTTCATCGACTGTAATATTTTCACTTGGGCAGTAACAGCAAAGGCAATTTTCTATGAATTCTTCCCAGATTTCAGAGACAAGAGCGAACCTGTTAGTTGGCAGGCGCTCAGCTCGGGTTGATTTCTCGTCGAAGCGGAGGAATCTGAGAAGCTCCTGAAATCTATCTCTTGACATTGTGTCCTTCATGAATTGCTGTCCCTAATAATGGCCGGGTACACACTGTTGCCTGACAATGCAAACTGCTGTAATAAGGAATATTGTACAAGTGTCAAAAAAAACCCTCCCGCTGTCCAGGGTATGGCATATCAGAAATCAATGAAAATATAAATATTTTGCTGGGTGCGATACAGCACCGTGAATGGGACAAAAAAAGATGAAAAGTCAAAATATTTGAAGGGAAATGATACAAGAGTGCGCACGTTATTAAAGAAAAATTGAAGGTGGGGGTCATATTGACCCCTTCCGCTGTTCTAGTGTTAAAAGTGGCTACTAGTGTTAGGCAAAGTTTTAATCTTTCACACTTACTGTTCTTAGGTTATATGATCATTTACTGAATGTTACAGTAGGGGGAGGGATTCTGATGGGTGGAAGTATAGTAAGCAGTTTGTTCTATGCCGATGACTTGTCTCAATGGTAGACTGTGCTGAAAGCCTACAGTCTAATACCTCAGAGCTAGAAAACAGATGCAGCGAATATGATATGAAAATTAGCATTTCCAAGACTAAAGTGATTTGTTGAGGAGAAATTTAACACATCACGTGGGATATATAAATTAGGAACACGTGAATCATTTCAAGTATTTAGGATGTTTGTTCTTCTAGGATGGTAGTGTACTGAGTGAAATTGAATCATGGTGCAACAAAGCCAATGCAGTAAGTTTGTAGTTGTGATCAATGGTATTCTGTAAGAAAGAAGTGAGTTCTCAGATGAAACTATCTGTATGTTAGTCTGGGTATTTTTTGTTTTTTTTTACCAACTTAACTGTTTAGTAGTGTGAAACCTGGTAGACTCAAGATAGCTGAGTAATAAGTTAGAAGTAACACACACATGAATGTAGGGAGTATGATTGCTAGTACAAACAGATGAGAACAATGACAGGAGGATACTTGGAATGAGGAGATAAAAGTTAGGAATAAACTTGATGGGTGAAGCTGTAGACATAAACCACCTTCAATGGTGGGGTCATGTGAGGCTAATGTAGGAGGATAGGTTACCTATAAGAACAATGGACCGAGCTCAATAGCTGCAGTCGCTTAAGTGCGGCCAGTATCCACTAATCAGGAAATAGTGGGTTCGAGCCCCACAGTCGGCAGCCCTGAAGATGGTTTTCCGTGGTTTCCCATTTTCACACCAGGCAAATGCCGGGGCTATACCTTAATTAAGGCCACGATCGCTTCCTTCCAATTCCTAGGCCTTTCCCATCCCATCATCACCATAAGACCTATCTGTGTCGGTGCGACGTAAAGCAAATAGCAAGAATAATGGACTCAGCTATAAAAGGGAAGAGAAGTAGAGGGAGACTAAGACAATGATGAACAGACTCTGTTTTTTAATAATTTAGTGTTACAAAGAAAAGCAGCTCTATTTGTTCTGGGTTATTTATTTAGCTTATGGCTAGTACATAACTCTATATACAAACATTAAAAAAATATAACAAACAATATAACACTTCAAACAATCAACCAATCTCTAAAACAGATCACAAACTTAAATCTAAACTGTCCAACCATTGTACAAACCCGTCAGAAGCACACAGAAACTCCTTCAGCTGACCGGAATATGACCTCCTTGGACATTCAATGGCAATATGACGGATGGTCTGTTTCTTCTCACCACAGTTGCACTCAGGGGAGGAGCGCATACCCCACTTATGCAGCAATGAACCACATCGACCATGATTGTTATGGACTCTGTTGAGAAGAACCCAAGTTCTTCTGGGGAGATTAACACCAGGTGGTGGATGTTGAAGACTAAAGAGGGTCTGCCATTCATCTGGAGCTGTATTGGTCCACTCCAATTGCCATTCATTAGAACCATTGAAGTTTCTATTGATGAGTTCCCTTGCAGTCTAAATGGGCGGAGATCTTGATTTTAGACGTCCATGTCTTACAAACACATCTTCATGAATGGAAAGACTTGGGCTCATTGTTATCTTCCTGAACTCGCGTATTAGGTTGTTTTGTCTGCGTATTCTTGGAGGTGTTATGTGGCTCAAGACTGGCAACCAAAAAAGAGGAGTGAATCTGACTGCGCCGCTGACAATGCGCATCGTATGATTCAGAACAACATCAATATTCTTAACATAAGGGCTATTCAGCCAAACAGAAGAACAATACTCGGCTGTAGAGTATACCAGTCCCAATGCTGATGACCTAAGAGTGGATGCTGATGCTCCCCATGTAGAACCTGCAAGTTTCTGAATGATATTGTGGCTGGTCTTCAGTTTAGCAGCAGTATTCGTTAAATGTTTCCTGAAGGATAGTGTCTGATCAAAAGTTACTCCAAGGTACTTGGGGTTAGGACTGTGTGGTAGAGGAGAGTTGTCGAGGGAAACATTCAAAGTAATATTTGCCTGCCTGTTATTAACGTGAAAGAGACAGGTTTTTGTTTTACTGGTGCCAGGTATCAAACACCACTTATCAGAGTACTCACTTCAAATGTCAAGGTCTCTGTTTAGAATTGCTTCTATCTCATTCACATTGGATTGCTGAGTAACCATTGCTAGGTCGTCCGCATAAGCAAATTGGCATGGTGTAGTGGCAGGTATATCGGCAATGTACATATTAAACAGCAATGAAGAGAGCACAGATCCTTGAGGGAAGCCATTGTAGAGCTTTTTAACTTTACTATGTTTGTTATCCATAACTACCTGGATCATTCTATCTGATAGCATGTTCTTTATGAGTTGTGACATTACTCTTCATCCAAAACTTATACACAACTCCCTCTCTCCAAACCATATCATAAGCAGCTGTAAGGTCTATGAACACTGCACCACTCTTCAGTCATTTTTCAAAACCTGCTTCAATGTGGGTTGTTAATGCAAGAACTTGGTCTTCACAACTACGGTTAAGTCTAAAACCGGCTTGTTCTGCTGGGAGTGATCGTAAAATTAGCGGGCTTATTCTATTGTAGATGAGCCGTTCCAGAAGTTTGTAACAAACACTCATTAGAGCAATTGGACGGTAAGTTTCAGGACTATCAGAAGGTTTGCCTGTAATTAGAATATTTGAGAAAAACCATGTCAACCATTTCCTTGTGTTCTTCCCACAATGCTTGAGGAATTCAGGGTGAATACCATCAACACCAGGTGATTTACAGTTCTTTGTTATCTTGTTCCGGGTGATTTCCGACAAAAGAGTAGCATTACAAAAATGTTGCAAAATTTGGGCTGGGAAGACTTGGGAGAAAGAAGATGAGCTGCTCGACTAAGTGTCCCTATGGGAATTAACATCTATATCATAAGTGGTATGTTCCGAGCTGTCAGCAAAGAGATGGCGTGGAATGGCATTAGTAGACGAATAAGTTTGAAGATAAAGTTGGAATTCACGAGGACAAATTGGGGAAAATATTTGTTTATAGGAAGGGGAGTTAGGGATTGGAATAACTTACCAAGGGAGATGTTCAATAAATTTCAAAAGGCTAGGAAACGACATATAGGGAATCTGCCACCTGGGCGACTGCCGTAAATGCAGATCAGTATTGATTGATTGATTGATTGATTGATTAATTGATTGATTGATTGATTGATTGATTGATTGATTGATTGATTGATTGATTGATTGATTGATTGATTGATTGATTGATTGATTGATTGATTGATTGATTGATTGATTGATTGATTGATTGATTGATTGAGGCCATGGAGCTAAAATAGAGGATTGTGGAGGTAATTAGTTAATTCACTGAGGCTTGCAGCTGAATAGTGAAAAGCATAACAGTATGCATGTTATGTCATGATGATTCAGGAACACACCATTTATTGGTTTCTTGCTTCAATGTAGGTTTGTCTGCTTGTGTCCGGGTTTCATTGATTGCAATGATACAATTCAGCATACCATTTACTTCGCAATGAAATATCTGCAGATTGGCACATGTGTCATAGGAAGTACATTTCTCTACCTCAAAGTGAAGCAGCAACTTTTCAGCACTCTTTCATACATTTAAGTCCTGCCATAGAACTTGGTGCATTGATAGTGCAAGAATACCTGTATGCCAGGCTAATTTCAACACAGTTCACTGTGTGTCTTCCATTAAGTAGGTACTGTTCGATCACAACTACTGATATATCTTCGTGAGCAAACACAGGACATCTTGTGGAAGGAAGGTTGACAGTTGACCCTTTTCTCCATTTGAAGGCCTCTACTCACTTTGCCACAGTTTGATAATATAGAGCAAAATCATCCAATGTTCCACAAAGCTCTGCCGATACCGTCTTGCATTACCGCTATCAAGAATGGCTATCTTGATGTATGAGCATTGTTCACCATTGGTTACTTCCATTATGCCACATCTGCTGGAAACGTGCTAAAGTACAGTATACATAACACATTTTCAAACATAAGGTAAGTTATATTAGATATCCCATCTTGGCACATTTTTGGAATATAAAATATAGGTGGTGTGTCTTATGAATTGAAGTACAGTATGTTTTATCAGATGTTTCTGAGGCCAAATTATCATAACTGTCAAGAAGAAATTGGCAGATTCTTCTCACTTCTTTGTAATGATTACAAGATCTTGCTTACTGTACTGGCATTTGTTCCATGAAAAAGATGGGCAATTCAGAATCACTGTACTTGTTGAAGGGAAAGCCTCTTGGATAATAATATGGCCTATAAACATTAGTCTATCTGTGAAGAAAATATTGATCCAGAATATCTCAATCAAGGAAGTCAGTAGTCACTGAAAGGCATTTCCAACTTGAATAAATAATGACAGTCATTTTCACTGAATGAAAATGTATGGGGTCCTGATAACAGTTATTCCAGTAATTGTAGGGGAATAGATTAACAGCAAGTTAATAACAACATCTCCCATAATAGAAGTTACTGTCCGTACCACTGAATATTCAAAGGAAAGAAAAAACACCTAATTTTGTTATTACATAATTATAGACTATGAGAAAAACTAACACCCGTAATGAAGAAGAAGCAAACCATAGCAGGGTTAAGTGCTCCATTAAATGACCATTTAATGACCATAAACTGCACATATACATTTAATCACTGAAGTTAGTGATCAAAGAATATGTTTTCTTCAGTTTATGTCTGAAGAATAGGGATTTGTATTATATAGTTTTATACTCTAAAATACAACAGTAGATACAAGAAATATGTTGGCAAACTTTCTATTTGCTTGAACACCAATGAATGACCATTTTATTCCATTCACTGACTATTCTTGCACTGCTAAATGATTACAAACTAAACCAAGATATAAGGATTTCATGTTGATAATTCTATATTTTAAAAGTATTTTACAGCAGTATGGAAACACATGGAGGACATTACTAGCATACATATGTGTACAGGTAAGTTTTTATTAAGTTAGAAATATCAATAAGGTTTATTTTGCACCATTAATTAATCTTATTTTTTAATCTTGTGGAAAACAAAACATGTAAACACACACTCTGCCTCTAACTCACTGACCGAATAAGTTAGCCGTGCTGTTAGGGTCGCAGCCCTGAAGATGGTTTTCCGTGGTTTCCCATATTCACTCCGGGCAAATGCTGTACCTCATTTAAGGCCACAGGCACTTCTTTCCCACTCCTAACCCTTTCCTCTCCCATTGTCACCTTAAGACCTATCTGACCTAATAATAATTGTCTTAGACAAATAATGCTAGTGGTTTTACATTGCACCGACACAGATAGGTCTTATGGCGACGATGGGATAGAAAAGGCCTAGGAGTGGTGTGAAAATGGGAAACCACGGAAAACCATCTTCAGGGCTGCCGACTGTGGGATTCAAACCCACTATCTCCCGGATGCAAGCTCACAGCTGCACGCCCCTAACCGCACAGCCAACTTGCCTGGTAGACAAATAATGAATTCATGGTTAGAATCACTGTATTGTAAAAGAAACGTTCTTAATTTTTAGTAGAATTAGTGTATTGCTACTAATCTATTAATCAATGAATTAACAATTGAATAAACAAATGAGTTAAGTGCAGGATGTAACTCAGGGAGGATGTATCTTTTCACCAGCAAAGAGATACAAGTGATAGCGGTAATATTCTGCGCTCTAGTGATAGGTGGTATAACTACAAATAGCATGCTTTATACGTTAAGATGTTTAAAAGCCTTTTTGTCTGAATGATCAAAATGCTACTTATACCGTTATGGTTTTCATCCATTCAATTATCACTAGGTCAATTTTATTTTTACGAATCTTGCAGGCACCAATACAAGCAAAGAAATTCTACACCAGACACCCCCCCGTCGCTCTCTCTCTCTCTCTCTCTCTCTCTCTCTCTCTCTCTCTCTAAATTACATGTTTTAATTAGCAGAGTATTTGCAGGGGTTTCTGAAGGGATGGAATCAAATTCAGTGAATAAATTCTACATTGGATAAACTAGTTGTTACAATTTCAAACAAGGAACCACGGAACGCATCAAAGCACTCACATATAATACACATTCTGCATTTGCCAATCCTAAACACAGGACATAATCATGCAGGCACCAACACAAGCAAGGAAATTCTGCACACCAGACCCTCTAGAACAATATGCAATATACAGAAGTCAGTTCCTTATGACAACTGTGCCAAATGCACCTAGAAGCATTCCAACAAGGTTGCAAGTATGTCCCAGATATTTATGACCTAAAAATTATTGAAAAATAACCTACCGGTACTGTATAAAGTGCCCCTAAAATTATCTTAAAATGACCTCAATTTTTTAAATGACCTAATAATAACTGTCTTAGACAAATAATGAATTCATGGTTAGAATAACTGTATTAGAAAAGAAACATTCTAAATTCTTAGTAGAATAAGTGTATTACTACTAAATTATTAATCAATAAATTAACAATTATCACATCATTTTTATTTTTACTAAAATAATGTGAAAAAATTACTAACTAAACATACCTTACTTAGCATGGCAATGACCACCATAATCATCAAGTTATCAAAAGTGAAGGAACGGCAATTGAGAAACTTCTCTCTACTTCCACTGATGTAACGGGAGCATGTTTGAAAATCACTATGTCACTGGCTGTTAAATCCTGTCAATTCTGAAGGCTTCTGACAAAATACTGGCTGTTTGACACACCGTCTGATACCCTTTCTTCTTTTCTTGATTTTGGCCATCTTAGGAGCATGTAAAATAACCACTGCATTCATTTCCGTTTGTTTCCTTCTTCCTTTCTTGCTTTCCTACAGTTCTTCATTATTTCACTCTGTTTTTTTCATTTTCTCTTCTGTCCATATTTTATTCTGTTCCTTCTATTCATTTTCCTTGAAACCCTTGAAATTTTGTATCAAACTCCTAAAAGTTTCAAAAATAAGTTGTTTAAATGTTTTTAACATTTGCAATCGATGAAATTAAATTATGGTTTCCTTCCACGAACCTTATGTTTTACATAAAGGCCAAAGGCAGGCATTTTTATTTATGCTTCCCCTAGTGCACCGCCACTGCATTGTCCTACATAAGAGGCTTCCAGTGGTGTCTAGACGGCGTACTAGCCACTAGCGTCCTGGAAAAGTGTAGCATTCCAACTGATGAGCCCACTGCTACACTGGGGCAAAATGCTGGTAATTTCACGATTGAAAAAGCCTAAAGAGCTTAAATGCTCCTAAAAGTTGTTCTGGCTTATATTGTATTACTGTTTAAAAATTTGTTTTGTGGGTCTGGCATTATCCATCCTCATTATGTGACCAAAGAACTTAACTCTCCTCTTCTTGATGATATCACACTTTCTTTCAGTTTCTTTATTTTGTAGAGGTCTTCATTCTTCCTGTGTCTGAACTCCATAATTTTAGTCTTTAATAGGCCCCTTATTTTTTTCAGAATGTTTCTTTCCTTTTTTCTTTAGCTCCTCTACTGTATTTGTCCTCTTGTCATGGAGAACATACACTCTAGAGCATAAAGACATTCTAGTTTAATTACCATGTTGTAGTGCTTGATTTTAGTTTTGGTGGAGAGACTCTTCTTAGTATAGGTATCCTTGGTCAGTCGGTAAGCTTGTTCCAATTTCCGTGGTCTTGATTTGTTTGCTTCAATGTCTAGACCATTAATTTGAATTACTTCCCCCAAGTACTTAAACTTTCCTATCCTGTTGATTTTTTTATAACCTGTTATTAACACTGTAGGTGAATTCTAATGTTAGCCATAAATTTGTTCTTCTCAAAAGATATCTGAAGTCCAACTTTCTCTGCAATCTATTTCAAAAAGTTTACCTGAATAAGTGCTGTTTGTATATTCTCAGAAAGGATTGCAGTACTATCAGTGAAGGCTAAACAATTTATACCTACCCCTTTAAATTTCACCCCTAGCCTTATCTCGTGGTGGATTCTTCTTTTTTTCAGTTTTTCTTCATATACTCTTCATTACCTTTTCCAAGACACATTTAAAAAGACAATCCATCTCCCTGTCTCACACCAGTATTAAGTGGAAATTCCCCTGAGATCTCTCCCATGAATTTCACTTTAGACTTTGTGTCCATGAGAGTACCTCTGATTATATTGATTGACTTTGAAAGTACTCTGAATTCCTCCAGAATGTGAAATAAGGAAGTTCTGTCTATTGAATGATAATTTTTCCTGAAATCCACAAACATTATAATGTAGGTCTTGCTCCTGATCATTGTATCCTGTATTATTTTCAGATTAAATATCTGTTCTGTGCATGACCTGCCTTTTCTGAACCCTTCTTGATATTCTTCTATTTGTTTTCAGATCTTCTGAGATCTCTGTGTGGTTATTTCCTAGTTTTTATTTAAATTTTTGGCTCACCTTCTTGTTGTTCCTTAGTTTTCAACATGATATCTAACACCTTTAATTCTTCTTTTTTTGACTCTGTTTTGTGGAATGAATCCCATTTTAGTAGGTCTGGCATTATCCATCCTCACTATGTGTCCTCTTCCTGATCATATCAGACATTCTTTAAGTTTTTTTTTTTTTTTTTTTTTTTTTTTTTAGGCCTTCATTCTTGCTGTGTCTGAACTCCACATTTTCAGTCTTTAACAGGCCCCAGATTTTTCTTAGAAATTTTCTTTCCTTTTTCTCTAGCCCTTCTGTTTGTCCTCTTTCCATGGAGAACATACAACTCTGTAGCATAGAGACTACCAAAGTTGGCTCCTTTTTATCACTTTCACATTGTGAATATCTTTCTTGTTGCTAGAAGAAGTGGCTCCATGGTCAATTTGGAATTCTCCTAGGTTTGGATTAGGGGACCGCCAGGTTTTCTGTTTGCTGCTTAGTTTTTTAAAGTAGGTAGGCATTAATTTCAAGTTAAATTAGTTGCATTCCATTCTTGTTTGTTCTCTTTTTCCTTTCCAATTTGAGCATTAAAGTCACCTAGTAAGACCTTGACATAATCATTTGGGATTTATTCCTAAGAGTTCCCAATATGCTTCTACTTTATCTGGATTTTTCTTGCTATCTTCAGTGATGGGAGCATGAACATTGATCAGAGTGTAGTTTTTTATTTCTACATCTTAATGTCAAAAGAGACAGTCTATCAGACAGGGAATAAACATTTGTGACAGAAAATTATTGGATTTACAAAGGAAGACCTGGAAAATGAATAATGAAGGATGTCTTACATCTTGGAACTGCCTTTGTAGTTAACAGAAATCTTCTGAAGCTATTGTACTGTCATCTACTCATTTCCTCTAATGCAGATACTAAGATTTTCTAATCATCTAGAACTTTGGTATTCTTTCAACTTTCCCACTTTAATAAGTGAATTAATATGGAGAGTACCGAAGAAGTACAGCAGAAGTCCGCTATAGCGAGTACGGCATATAACGAGAACTTCGTTATAGCGACGACTTTTTTCGGTCCCTTCAAAATTCCTATATTAAACTGTGTATCGTCCTTCGGTTACAGTGAGAACCCTATCACTGGCGCATCCGTTATTACGAGCGATTAAGCGCGCGTGACTTTTTCCGTTACCAATATTTATGCAGCCCAGCGATGATATTGCATACAATCGATTACCTTCGGCATCGTTTCCTCGGTTGTGCACTAGCGATTTCTCTCGTCGACATTCGAAGGCGATGTCGGAGTCGATTAATAATATCCGTCGACATCTGTTCCGTAAAGAAAATTCGAAATGAAGGAGAGCATATTTTCGTAATAAACGCCTAAATAACGTGTCCGATAACGGTTGTTAACTCGTTAAAAATTAAGGCTGACTAAACGACCGCTTAATTTTGAGGCTAAATACTGCAATTAAGTAAGAATGGGATACACCTCAAGATATGGCAGAGTGCTTAATTGATTTCGTAGGTTAGTTTGTATTTTGTCGCATCTGGTTAAATTACGGAAAGGCTATTATGAAAATTTATAGCGAGAAAGGTATAATTTCTCTACCGGCGCTTGAAGTGTGTTTTCATCGTACGTAGGATACGTGACGCTGTTTGAATAAGAAAACTGAAACGTTTGCAACAAAATGCGATCGATCATCTTCGGTACGGTACAGTTTTCTCACTTTGTGCATTTGCGAGCTCTCTCGTTGACATTCAAAGGCGATGTTGGAGTTGATTAGTAATACCCATCGACTGTTGTTCTCTAAAGAAAATTCGAAATGAAAGAGTATAACACGTTTTCGTAATAAATGCGTAAATAACGTGGCCGATAGCAATTGTTAACTCGTAAAAATAAAGACTGAATAAACGATATCTTTAGTGTTATATACCGGTACGGAAATTACGTAAGAATGTCATACACCTCAAGATATGGCAGAGTACATCACTGATTTCAGGGGATATTTCATATCTTCTAGCGTCTAGTTACGGCTATTTACATGTAAATTTTTTGCGAGGAGGTTATTTCTCTACATGCGTTTCAAATATGTTTTCATGGTAGGCTACACATACGGTTAGGTTAGGTGACGCTGTCTGAAGAAGAAATCTGAGGTGTTTGCCACAGAAATCTCTGGAGTGATACCGTATTTCTCCGAATCCAAGACTTTTTTTTTTTTTCGCAGAATCTCATGCGAAAACTCAAGGGTTGTTGCATTCGCGGCCTTGGATATCACTGGCAACTACCACGGTAACCACGCTGCTTCTTTTCACACGCGCACAGAACTCATTGACAATAAACGACCGCCTCTTTACTACACATCGCTACCGGTTGTACAGTGTACAGTACGGTACCTGTGTGTTTCTCAAATCTGCAGAATGGCATCAAAACATGCGACCCTTCGAATTCTTATAAAAGCCATGGCTACTCAGTGGCAGAGTCATAACGCGTCTATTGTACTTGACGCTTAGCAAAATTAAGGAATATTTTCGTATTGTAAAAATACGTGGAAAAGGTATTGCCGGCAAATTTTCAACGGGTTCTAGTCGATATTTTTATGCCAATTTTAAGTTAATGTTTATTAAACACTCGGAAATGTAGAATAATTGTGCAGCCGCAAGAAAATACAGCATAGGCCTAACTAAAGCCAATATTTGGCGTTAGCTTGAAGACAAAGAGCTAAAAAAAAATGCGTAGGGGGCCTACTGTACAAAAAAATGCATTCAGTGGTCCGCAACAAGGACGCTTTAAAGAAGTCGATGATGAAATTGTGGGGTATGTGCACGAAAAACGCAAGGGCGATTGGCCATACCGTGGCGCAATAAACTCGTTCGTTGACTTTCAACGTTCGCGATTAGGCCTATACATCGTTAGCCGTTGAATTTGGTCGCACCCGACAAGCGAGACGTGCGTGTAGCGGTAGAAGGTTATATCTGACGCTGCGATAAAATAACAGTTTTATAGACAGCAAGAATAATTTCCTGATGGATCGTTGTATTGTAGAGACGCGTGGAATAGGTATTGCCGGCAAATTTTCAACAAGTTCTCTTCGGTATTATGATGCCAATGTTAAGTTAATGGTCCCTTAACCCGCGGAAATAAAGAATAATTGTGCAGCCGCATAAAAAAATGAAATACGGCGCGACGAAAGTAAATGTTCGGCGTCTAAAAATAGTCTAAAAATGCGTAGGCCTGTATGATTTTACAAACTTCTTTTTGAGCCTGATTAAAATTTTTTGAAGGAAAAAGTGGGGTTCGTCTTGGATTCCGAGAAATACGGAACTATATTTTTTTCAGAATGAAATTAAACATACACTTTTACGTAGTATCGGATTACGAAAAATAACAAACAAGTAAGCCGTAGTGTGGATATCATCGGCGGAAACGCAAGTTTTTGAACAAACTGATTGCCGTTTCATACCGATTTTAAAGTGCATGATGGGTTTTCCGACTTTTATGCAAAAATCGGATATAACGAAAATCCGTTATAGCGAGTAAATTTTTCGCCGTTATGAATTCTCGCTATAACGGACTTCTACTGTATTTTCTTTGTGGTCTTAGGTTTGCTGCTGGGTTTCCAGTAGATGCTCCAACTCATTCTTGCATAATTCCAATATAATTGGTCCATTATTGGACATTATAAATTTTCCAGCTAACTCATTCTTGGTCAATCAATCACTACTGATATGCATTTAGGGCAGTCGCCCATGTGGCAGATTCCCTATCTGCTGTTTTCTTAGCCTTTTCTTAAATGATTGCAAAGAAATTGGAAATTAATTGAACATCTCCCTTGGTAAGTTATTCCAATCCCTAACTCCCCTTCCTATAAACGAATATTTGCCCCAATTTTCCCTCTTGAATTCCAACTTTATCTTCATATTGTGATCTTTCCTACTTTTATAAACGCCATTCAAACTTATTCGTCTACTGATGTCCTCCCACACCATCTCTCCACTGACAGCTCAGAACATACCACTTAGTCGAGCAACTCGTCTCCTTTCTCCCAAGTCTTCCCAGCCCAATCTTTGCAACATTTTTGTAACGCTACTCTTTTGTCGGAAATTGCCCAGAACAAATCGAGCTGCTTTTCTTTGGATTTTTTCCAGTTCCTGAATCAAGTAATCCTGGTAAGGGTCCCATACACTGGAACCATACTCTAGTTGGGGTCTCACCAGAGACAAATATGCTCTCTCCTTTACATCCTTACTACAACCCCTAAATACTCTCATAACCATCTGCAGAGATCTGTACCCTTTATTTACATTCATATTTATGTGATTACCCCAATGAAGATCTTTCCTTATATTAATACCGAGGTATTTACAATGATCCCCAAAGGGAACATTCACCCCATCAATGCAGTAATTAAAACTGAGAGGATTTTTCCTATTTGTGAAACTCACAACCTGACTTTTATCCCCGTTTATCAACATACCATTGCCAACTGTCCATCTCACAACATTATCGAGGTCATTTTGCAGTTGCTCACAATCTTGTAACTTATTTATTACTCTATACAGAATAACATCATCTGCGAAAAGCCTTATCTCTGATTCCACTTCTTTACATATATCATTGATATATATAAGAAAACATACGAGGTGGGCAGGGTTGGGGCTCTGGTCATGGGAGATTCCATCGTTAGACACGCGGGGAAAGTGTGTGGAGGAAAGGGTACCAGGGTAGAGTGTTATCCAGGAATTAGGTTGAGGCAGATGTTGAGGAAAGTAGAAGAGAGGGAGGAGGGGAAGGAGAAGGTGGTAGTGTTTCACGTTGGTACCAACAACGTAAGGCAAGCTGATATAAGTACCAACATAGTTGGAGATGTGTGGGATCTGGTAAATACAGCACGGGTGAAGTTTAAGAAAGCGGAGATTGTTATTAGTGGAATACTGACTGGAGGGTGATTGGGTATTTAAATGAGACTATGGAGTGGGTATGTGGGAAACTTCGAGTGAAATTTTTGATCCAAATGGGTGGGTCGAAGATAGGGATCTGCACTCAGATGGCCTTCATTTAAACCGCAGTGGTACGTATAAGTTAGGAAATTTGTTTGGAAGGGTAATAGGGAGGTACATTCAGGGAAACGGGATGGCCTAGGGAGCGGTGATAAGGGAACAGGGAACTGGAAATCAAGTAGGGATGACATAAAATTGTTAGTGTTGAACTGTAGAAGTATTGTAAGGAAAGGAATAGAATTAAGTAATTTAATAGATATATATATTCACCAGATATTGTAATAGGAGTTGCATCATGGCTGAGAAATGATATAATGGATACAGAAATTTTCTCACGGCACTGGAGTGTGTATCGTAGAGATAGGATAGAATTTGTAAGCTATGAAAAAGTTAAAGATGAGACACATGAAATTCTAGGTGCAAGGCTCATTTCTAAAGATAATAGGCAACTTGATATATTTGGAGTGTACAGATCGGGAAAGGGTAGCACTGACGAGGATTCAGAATTATTTGATAGGATAGTCAGCTATGTGGGAAACGACATGGAAAGAAATGTGATTGTAGCGGGAGATCTGAATTTGCCAGATATCAATTGGGAAGGAAATGCGAACGACAGAAAGCATGACCAACAAATGGCAAATAAGTTAATATGGGAAGGACAGCTGATTCTGAGAGTGATGGAACCAACCAGAGGGAAAAATATCCTGGATGTGGTGC
Source organism: Anabrus simplex (assembly GCF_040414725.1). NCBI lineage: Eukaryota > Metazoa > Arthropoda > Insecta > Orthoptera > Tettigoniidae > Anabrus > Anabrus simplex. The sequence goes on along the minus strand of NC_090267.1, from coordinate 106,925,885 downwards.
TGATAAAACCAGATGAGCTCTATAGGGAAACTGAAGTAATAGATGGTATTAGTGATCATGAAGCTGTTTTTGTGGTAGTTAAAAATAAATGTGATAGAAAGGAAGGTCTTAAAAGTAGGACTGTTAGGCAGTACCACATGGCTGATAAAGCAGGCATGAGGCAGTTTCTAAAAAGTAGCTATGATCGGTGGAAAACGGTAAATAAAAATGTAAACAGACTCTGGGATGGGTTTAAAGAAATTGTTGAGGAATGAGAAAACAGGTTTGTACCATTAAGGGTGGTAAGGAATCGTAAAGACCCACCTTATTATAATAGAGAAATAAAGAGACTAAGAAGGAGGTGCAGACTGGAAAGAAATAGAGTTAGAAATGGCTGTGGAAGTAAGGAGAAATTGAAGGAACTTACTAGAAAATTGAATCTAGCAAAGAAGGCAGCTAAGGATAATATGATGGCAAGCATAATTGGCAGTCATACGAATTTTAGTGAAAAATGGAAGGGTATGTATAGGTATTTTAAGGCAGAAACAGGTTCCAAGAAGGACATTCCAGGAATAATTAATGAACAAGGGGAGTGTGTATGTGAGGATCTTCAAAAGGCAGAAGTATTCAGTCAGCAGTATGTAAAGTTTGTTGGTTACAAGGATAATGTCCAGATAGAGGAGGAGACTAAGGCCAAAGAAGTAATAACATTTACATATGATAACAATGACATTTACAATAAGATACAAAAGTTAAAAACTAGAAAAGCGACTGGAATTGATCAGATTTCTGGGGATATACTAAAGACAATGGGTTGGGATATAGTACCATATCTGAAGTACTTATTTGATTATTGTTTGGTCGGAGGAACTATACCAGATGAATGGAGAGTTGCTATAGTTGCCCCTGTTTATAAAGGAAAGGGTGATAGACATAAAGCTAAAAATTACAGGCCAGTAAGTTTGACATGCATTGTATGTAAGCTTTGGGAAGGCATTCTTTCTGATTATATTAGACATGTTTGTGAAATTAATAACTGGTTCGATAGAAGGCAATTCGGTTTTAGGAAAGGTTATTCCACTGAAGCTCAACTTGTAGGATTCCAGCAAGATATAGCAGATATCTTGGATTCAGGAGGTCAAATGGACTGTATTGCGATTGACCTGTCTAAAGCATTTGATAGGGTGGATCATGGGAGACTACTGGAAAAAATGAGTGCAATTGGACTAGAAAAAAGAGTGACTGAATGGGTTGCTATATTTCTAGAAAATAGATCTCAGAGAATTAGAGTAGGCAAAGCTTTATCTGACCCTGTAATAATTAAGAGGAGAATTCCTCAAGGCAGTATTATGTTTTCTTATATATATAAATGATATGAGTAAAGGAGTGGAATCGGAGGTAAGGCTTTTTGCGGATGATGTTATTCTCTATAGAGTGATAAATAAGTTACAAGATTGTGAGCAACTGCAACGTGGCCTCGAAAATGTTGTGAGATGGACAGAAGGCAATGGTATGTTGATAAACGGGGTTAAAAGTCAGGTTGTGAGTTTTACAAGTAGGAAAAGTCCTCTCAGTTTTAATTACTGCGTTGATGGGGTGAAAGTTCCTTTTGGGGATCATTGTAAGTATCTAGGTGTTAATAAACGGAAAGATCTTCATTGGGGTAATCACATAAATGGGATTGTAAATAAAGGGTACAGATCTCTACACATGGTTATGAGGGTGTTTAGGGGTGTAGTAAGGATGTAAAGGAGAGTGCATATAAGTCTCTGGTAAGACCCCAACTAGAGTATGGTTCCAGTGTATGGGACCCTCACCAGGATTACCTGATTCAAGAACTGGAAAAAATCCAAAGAAAAGCAGCTCGATTTGTTCTGGGCGATTTCCGACAAAAGAGTAGCGTTACAAAAATGTTGCAATGTTTGGGTTGGGAAGAATTGAGAGAAAGAAGAAGAGCTGCTCGACTAAGTGGTATGTGATATAGATGTTGATTCCTATAGGGAATCTGAAATATTTGTCCTGAATGAGCGAATTTATAATACCAATATAAATGGTCCGTTATTGGACATTATAAATTTTCCAGCTAGCTCATTCCTGGTTGCCAGCGTTTCGCCCTCGTGTGCTAGGGTGGGCTCGTCAGTTGGTACCTAGCACACCTACCAATACGCTGGCTAGTGCATACCGTGGAGGCCACTGCGTAGGCTAACTGGAGCCACCGGCAGTGCCAATGCACTAAGAGACTTTGTCTCGTCACTAAAAATTGATGCCTGCTTGGCCATCAGATGATATAGATGTTGATTCCTATAGGGAATCTGAAATATTTGTCCTGAATGAGCGAATTTATAATACCAATATAAATGGTCCGTTATTGGACATTATAAATTTTCCAGCTAGCTCATTCCTGGTTGCCAGCGTTTCGCCCTCGTGTGCTAGGGTGGGCTCGTCAGTTGGTACCTAGCACACCTACCAATACGCTGGCTAGTGCATACCGTGGAGGCCACTGCGTAGGCTAACTGGAGCCACCGGCAGTGCCAATGCACTAAGAGACTTTGTCTCGTCACTAAAAATTGATGCCTGCTTGGCCATCAGATGATATAGATGTTGATTCCTATAGGGAATCTGAAATATTTGTCCTGAATGAGCGAATTTATAATACCAATATAAATGGTCCGTTATTGGACATTATAAATTTTCCAGCTAGCTCATTCCTGGTTGCCAGCGTTTCGCCCTCGTGTGCTAGGGTGGGCTCGTCAGTTGGTACCTAGCACACCTACCAATACGCTGGCTAGTGCATACCGTGGAGGCCACTGCGTAGGCTAACTGGAGCCACCGGCAGTGCCAATGCACTAAGAGACTTTGTCTCGTCACTAAAAATTGATGCCTGCTTGGCCATCAGATGATATAGATGTTGATTCCTATAGGGAATCTGAAATATTTGTCCTGAATGAGCGAATTTATAATACCAATATAAATGGTCCGTTATTGGACATTATAAATTTTCCAGCTAGCTCATTCCTGGTTGCCAGCGTTTCGCCCTCGTGTGCTAGGGTGGGCTTGTCAGTTGGTACCTAGCACACCTACCAATACGCTGGCTAGTGCATACCGTGGAGGCCACTGCGTAGGCTAACTGGAGCCACCGGCAGTGCCAATGCACTAAGAGACTTTGTCTCGTCACTAAAAATTGATGCCTGCTTGGCCATCAGATGATATAGATGTTGATTCCTATAGGGAATCTGAAATATTTGTCCTGAATGAGCGAATTTATAATACCAATATAAATGGTCCGTTATTGGACATTATAAATTTTCCAGCTAGCTCATTCCTGGTTGCCAGCGTTTCGCCCTCGTGTGCTAGGGTGGGCTCGTCAGTTGGTACCTAGCACACCTACCAATACGCTGGCTAGTGCATACCGTGGAGGCCACTGCGTAGGCTAACTGGAGCCACCGGCAGTGCCAATGCACTAAGAGACTTTGTCTCGTCACTAAAAATTGATGCCTGCTTGGCCATCAGATGATATAGATGTTGATTCCTATAGGGAATCTGAAATATTTGTCCTGAATGAGCGAATTTATAATACCAATATAAATGGTCCGTTATTGGACATTATAAATTTTCCAGCTAGCTCATTCCTGGTTGCCAGCGTTTCGCCCTCGTGTGCTAGGGTGGGCTCGTCAGTTGGTACCTAGCACACCTACCAATACGCTGGCTAGTGCATACCGTGGAGGCCACTGCGTAGGCTAACTGGAGCCACCGGCAGTGCCAATGCACTAAGAGACTTTGTCTCGTCACTAAAAATTGATGCCTGCTTGGCCATCAGATGATATAGATGTTGATTCCTATAGGGAATCTGAAATATTTGTCCTGAATGAGCGAATTTATAATACCAATATAAATGGTCCGTTATTGGACATTATAAATTTTCCAGCTAGCTCATTCCTGGTTGCAAGCGTTTCGCCCTCGTGTGCTAGGGTGGGCTCGTCAGTTGGTACCTAGCACACCTACCAATGCGCTGGCTAGTGCATACCGTGGAGGCCACTGCGTAGGCTAACTGGAGCCACCGGCAGTGCCAATGCACTAAGAGACTTTGTCTCGTCACTAAAAATTGATGCCTGCTTGGCCATCAGATGATATAGATGTTGATTCCTATAGGGAATCTGAAATATTTGTCCTGAATGAGCGAATTTATAATACCAATATAAATGGTCCGTTATTGGACATTATAAATTTTCCAGCTAGCTCATTCCTGGTTGCCAGCGTTTCGCCCTCGTGTGCTAGGGTGGGCTCGTCAGTTGGTACCTAGCACACCTACCAATACGCTGGCTAGTGCATACCGTGGAGGCCACTGCGTAGGCTAACTGGAGCCACCGGCAGTGCCAATGCACTAAGAGACTTTGTCTCGTCACTAAAAATTGATGCCTGCTTGGCCATCAGATGATATAGATGTTGATTCCTATAGGGAATCTGAAATATTTGTCCTGAATGAGCGAATTTATAATACCAATATAAATGGTCCGTTATTGGACATTATAAATTTTCCAGCTAGCTCATTCCTGGTTGCCAGCGTTTCGCCCTCGTGTGCTAGGGTGGGCTCGTCAGTTGGTACCTAGCACACCTACCAATACGCTGGCTAGTGCATACCGTGGAGGCCACTGCGTAGGCTAACTGGAGCCACCGGCAGTGCCAATGCACTAAGAGACTTTGTCTCGTCACTAAAAATTGATGCCTGCTTGGCCATCAGATGATATAGATGTTGATTCCTATAGGGAATCTGAAATATTTGTCCTGAATGAGCGAATTTATAATACCAATATAAATGGTCCGTTATTGGACATTATAAATTTTCCAGCTAGCTCATTCCTGGTTGCCAGCGTTTCGCCCTCGTGTGCTAGGGTGGGCTCGTCAGTTGGTACCTAGCACACCTACCAATACGCTGGCTAGTGCATACCGTGGAGGCCACTGCGTAGGCTAACTGGAGCCACCGGCAGTGCCAATGCACTAAGAGACTTTGTCTCGTCACTAAAAATTGATGCCTGCTTGGCCATCAGATGATATAGATGTTGATTCCTATAGGGAATCTGAAATATTTGTCCTGAATGAGCGAATTTATAATACCAATATAAATGGTCCGTTATTGGACATTATAAATTTTCCAGCTAGCTCATTCCTGGTTGCCAGCGTTTCGCCCTCGTGTGCTAGGGTGGGCTCGTCAGTTGGTACCTAGCACACCTACCAATACGCTGGCTAGTGCATACCGTGGAGGCCACTGCGTAGGCTAACTGGAGCCACCGGCAGTGCCAATGCACTAAGAGACTTTGTCTCGTCACTAAAAATTGATGCCTGCTTGGCCATCAGATGATATAGATGTTGATTCCTATAGGGAATCTGAAATATTTGTCCTGAATGAGCGAATTTATAATACCAATATAAATGGTCCGTTATTGGACATTATAAATTTTCCAGCTAGCTCATTCCTGGTTGCCAGCGTTTCGCCCTCGTGTGCTAGGGTGGGCTCGTCAGTTGGTACCTAGCACACCTACCAATACGCTGGCTAGTGCATACCGTGGAGGCCACTGCGTAGGCTAACTGGAGCCACCGGCAGTGCCAATGCACTAAGAGACTTTGTCTCGTCACTAAAAATTGATGCCTGCTTGGCCATCAGATGATATAGATGTTGATTCCTATAGGGAATCTGAAATATTTGTCCTGAATGAGCGAATTTATAATACCAATATAAATGGTCCGTTATTGGACATTATAAATTTTCCAGCTAGCTCATTCCTGGTTGCCAGCCTACGCAGTGGCCTCCACGGTATGCACTAGCCAGCGTATTGGTAGGTGTGCTAGGTACCAACTGACGAGCCCACCCTAGCACACGAGGGCAAAACGCTGGCAACCAGGAATGAGCTAGCTGGAAAATTTATAATGTCCAATAACGGACCATTTATATTGGTATTATAAATTCGCTCATTCAGGACAAATATTTCAGATTCCCTATAGGAATCAACATCTATATCATCTGATGGCCAAGCAGGCATCAATTTTTAGTGACGAGACAAAGTCTCTTAGTGCATTGGCACTGCCGGTGGCTCCAGTTAGCCTACGCAGTGGCCTCCACGGTATGCACTAGCCAGCGCATTGGTAGGTGTGCTAGGTACCAACTGACGAGCCCACCCTAGCACACGAGGGCGAAACGCTGGCAACCAGGAATGAGCTAGCTGGAAAATTTATAATGTCCAATAACGGACCATTTATATTGGTATTATAAATTCGCTCATTCAGGACAAATATTTCAGATTCCCTATAGGAATCAACATCTATATCATCTGATGGCCAAGCAGGCATCAATTTTTAGTGACGAGACAAAGTCTCTTAGTGCATTGGCACTGCCGGTGGCTCCAGTTAGCCTACGCAGTGGCCTCCACGGTATGCACTAGCCAGCGTATTGGTAGGTGTGCTAGGTACCAACTGACGAGCCCACCCTAGCACACGAGGGCGAAACGCTGGCAACCAGGAATGAGCTAGCTGGAAAATTTATAATGTCCAATAACGGACCATTTATATTGGTATTATAAATTCGCTCATTCAGGACAAATATTTCAGATTCCCTATAGGAATCAACATCTATATCATCTGATGGCCAAGCAGGCATCAATTTTTAGTGACGAGACAAAGTCTCTTAGTGCATTGGCACTGCCGGTGGCTCCAGTTAGCCTACGCAGTGGCCTCCACGGTATGCACTAGCCAGCGCATTGGTAGGTGTGCTAGGTACCAACTGACGAGCCCACCCTAGCACACGAGGGCGAAACGCTGGCAACCAGGAATGAGCTAGCTGGAAAATTTATAATGTCCAATAACGGACCATTTATATTGGTATTATAAATTCGCTCATTCAGGACAAATATTTCAGATTCCCTATAGGAATCAACATCTATATCATCTGATGGCCAAGCAGGCATCAATTTTTAGTGACGAGACAAAGTCTCTTAGTGCATTGGCACTGCCGGTGGCTCCAGTTAGCCTACGCAGTGGCCTCCACGGTATGCACTAGCCAGCGCATTGGTAGGTGTGCTAGGTACCAACTGACGAGCCCACCCTAGCACACGAGGGCGAAACGCTGGCAACCAGGAATGAGCTAGCTGGAAAATTTATAATGTCCAATAACGGACCATTTATATTGGTATTATAAATTCGCTCATTCAGGACAAATATTTCAGATTCCCTATAGGAATCAACATCTATATCATCTGATGGCCAAGCAGGCATCAATTTTTAGTGACGAGACAAAGTCTCTTAGTGCATTGGCACTGCCGGTGGCTCCAGTTAGCCTACGCAGTGGCCTCCACGGTATGCACTAGCCAGCGTATTGGTAGGTGTGCTAGGTACCAACTGACGAGCCCACCCTAGCACACGAGGGCGAAACGCTGGCAACCAGGAATGAGCTAGCTGGAAAATTTATAATGTCCAATAACGGACCATTTATATTGGTATTATAAATTCGCTCATTCAGGACAAATATTTCAGATTCCCTATAGGAATCAACATCTATATCATCTGATGGCCAAGCAGGCATCAATTTTTAGTGACGAGACAAAGTCTCTTAGTGCATTGGCACTGCCGGTGGCTCCAGTTAGCCTACGCAGTGGCCTCCACGGTATGCACTAGCCAGCGTATTGGTAGGTGTGCTAGGTACCAACTGACGAGCCCACCCTAGCACACGAGGGCGAAACGCTGGCAACCAGGAATGAGCTAGCTGGAAAATTTATAATGTCCAATAACGGACCATTTATATTGGTATTATAAATTCGCTCATTCAGGACAAATATTTCAGATTCCCTATAGGAATCAACATCTATATCATCTGATGGCCAAGCAGGCATCAATTTTTAGTGACGAGACAAAGTCTCTTAGTGCATTGGCACTGCCGGTGGCTCCAGTTAGCCTACGCAGTGGCCTCCACGGTATGCACTAGCCAGCGTATTGGTAGGTGTGCTAGGTACCAACTGACGAGCCCACCCTAGCACACGAGGGCGAAACGCTGGCAACCAGGAATGAGCTAGCTGGAAAATTTATAATGTCCAATAACGGACCATTTATATTGGTATTATAAATTCGCTCATTCAGGACAAATATTTCAGATTCCCTATAGGAATCAACATCTATATCATCTGATGGCCAAGCAGGCATCAATTTTTAGTGACGAGACAAAGTCTCTTAGTGCATTGGCACTGCCGGTGGCTCCAGTTAGCCTACGCAGTGGCCTCCACGGTATGCACTAGCCAGCGTATTGGTAGGTGTGCTAGGTACCAACTGACGAGCCCACCCTAGCACACGAGGGCGAAACGCTGGCAACCAGGAATGAGCTAGCTGGAAAATTTATAATGTCCAATAACGGACCATTTATATTGGTATTATAAATTCGCTCATTCAGGACAAATATTTCAGATTCCCTATAGGAATCAACATCTATATCATCTGATGGCCAAGCAGGCATCAATTTTTAGTGACGAGACAAAGTCTCTTAGTGCATTGGCACTGCCGGTGGCTCCAGTTAGCCTACGCAGTGGCCTCCACGGTATGCACTAGCCAGCGTATTGGTAGGTGAGCTAGGTACCAACTGACGAGCCCACCCTAGCACACGAGGGCGAAACGCTGGCAACCAGGAATGAGCTAGCTGGAAAATTTATAATGTCCAATAACGGACCATTTATATTGGTATTATAAATTCGCTCATTCAGGACAAATATTTCAGATTCCCTATAGGAATCAACATCTATATCATCTGATGGCCAAGCAGGCATCAATTTTTAGTGACGAGACAAAGTCTCTTAGTGCATTGGCACTGCCGGTGGCTCCAGTTAGCCTACGCAGTGGCCTCCACGGTATGCACTAGCCAGCGTATTGGTAGGTGTGCTAGGTACCAACTGACGAGCCCACCCTAGCACACGAGGGCGAAATGCTGGCAACCAGGAATGAGCTAGCTGGAAAATTTATAATGTCCAATAACGGACCATTTATATTGGTATTATAAATTCGCTCATTCAGGACAAATATTTCAGATTCCCTATAGGAATCAACATCTATATCATCTGATGGCCAAGCAGGCATCAATTTTTAGTGACGAGACAAAGTCTCTTAGTGCATTGGCACTGCCGGTGGCTCCAGTTAGCCTACGCAGTGGCCTCCACGGTATGCACTAGCCAGCGTATTGGTAGGTGTGCTAGGTACCAACTGACGAGCCCACCCTAGCACACGAGGGCGAAACGCTGGCAACCAGGAATGAGCTAGCTGGAAAATTTATAATGTCCAATAACGGACCATTTATATTGGTATTATAAATTCGCTCATTCAGGACAAATATTTCAGATTCCCTATAGGAATCAACATCTATATCATCTGATGGCCAAGCAGGCATCAATTTTTAGTGACGAGACAAAGTCTCTTAGTGCATTGGCACTGCCGGTGGCTCCAGTTAGCCTACGCAGTGGCCTCCACGGTATGCACTAGCCAGCGTATTGGTAGGTGTGCTAGGTACCAACTGACGAGCCCACCCTAGCACACGAGGGCGAAACGCTGGCAACCAGGAATGAGCTAGCTGGAAAATTTATAATGTCCAATAACGGACCATTTATATTGGTATTAAGTGGTATGTTCCGGGCTCTCAGCAGAGAAATGGCGTGGAATGACATTAGTAGACGAATAAGTTTGAATGGCGTTTATAAAAGTAGGAAAGATCACAATATGAAGATAAAGTTGGAATTCAAGAGGACAAACTGGGGCAAATATTCATTTATAGGAAGGGGAGTTAGGGATTGGAATAACTTACCAAGAGAGACGTTCAATAAATTTCCAATTTCTTTGAAATCATTTAGGAAAAGGCTAGGAAAACAACAAATAGGGAATCTGCCACCTGGGCGAGTGCCCTAAATGCAGATCAGTATTGATTGATTGATGATTGATACTGTTACTGTCAATAATACTGCCTTGAGGAATTCCCCTCTTAATATTTACAGGGACAGATAAAGCTTCACCTACTCTAATTCTCTGAGTTCTATTCTCTTGAAACAGAGCCACCCATTCAGTCACTCTTTTTTTCTAGTCCAATTGCATTAATTTTTGCAAGTAGTCTCCCATGATCCACCCTATCAAATGCCTTAGATAAGTCAATCGCAATACAGTCCAATTGACCTCCTGAATCCAGGATATCTGCTATATCTTGCTGGAATCCTACAAGTTGGGCTTCAGTGGAATAACCTTTCCTAAACTCAAACTGCCTTCTATCAAACCAGTTATTAATTTTGCAAACATGTCTAATATAATCAGAAAGAATGCTTTCCCAAAGCTTACATACAATGCATGTCAAACTGACTGGCCTGTAATTTTCAGCTTTATGTTTATCACCCTTTCCTTTATATACAGGGGCTACTATAGCAACTCTCCATTCATTTGGCAAAGTTCCTTCATGCAAACAATAATCAAACAAGTACTTCAGATATGGTACTATATCCCAACCCATTGTCTTTAGTATATCCCGCGAAACCTTATCAATTCCAGCTGCTTTTCTAGTTTTCAACTTTTGTATCATACTCAAAATGTCATTGCTGTCATAGGTAAATTTTAATACTTCCTTAGTATTAGTCACCTCCTCTATCTGGACATTATCCTTGTAATCTTTACATACTGCTGACTGAATACTTCTGCCTTCTGAAGATCCTCGCATACACACTCCCCTTGTTCATTAATTATTCCTGGAATGTCCTTTTTGGAACTTGTTTCTGCTTTAAGTACCTATACGTACTCCTCCATTTTTCACTAAAATTAGTGTGGCCACCAATTATGCTTGCCATCATGTTATCCTTAGCTGACTTCTTTGCTAGATTCAATTTCCTAGTAAGTTCCCTCAATTTCTCTTTACTTCCACAGCCATTGCCATTTCTAACTCTATTTCTTTCCAACCTGCACCTCCTTCTTAGTCTCTTTACTTCCCTGTTATAATATAGTGGATCTTTACCATTCCTTACCACCTTTAAAGGTACAAACCTATTTTCACATTCCTCAACAATTGCTTTAAACCCAACCCAGAGTCTGTTTACATTTTTATTTACCGTTTTCCACCAATCATAGTTACTTATTAAAAACTCCCTCATGCCTGTTTCATCAGCCATATGGTACTGCCTAACAGTCTTGCTTTTAAGACCTTTCTTTGTTTCACATTAATTTTTAAATACCACAAAAACAGCTTCGTGATCACTAATACCATCTATTACTTCGGTTTCTCTATAGAGCTCATCTGGCTTTACCAGCACCACATCCAGAATATTCTTCCCATATTAACTTATTTGCTATTTGTTGGTCATGCTTCCTGTCGTTCGCATTACCTTCCCAATTGACATTTGGTAAATTGAGATCACCCACTACGATCACGTTGCTTTCCTTATCGTTTCCCACATAGCTGATTATGTTATCAAATAATTCTGAATCAGTATCTGCGCTACCCTTTCCTGGTCTATACACTCCAAAGACATCAAGTTGTCTATTATCTTTAGAAATGAGCCTTACCCCTAAAATTTCGTGCTTGTCATAGTTAAATTTTTCGTAGCTTATAAATTCTTCTTTCAGGAGAATGAATACTCCCCCTCCTACCATTCCTATCCTATCTCTTCGATACACCCTCCAGTTTTTTATTAAATTATCCTTGATATCTATGCCTAACACCCTCCAGTTCCGTGAGAAAATTTCTGCAACCATTATATCATTTTTCAGCCATGATTCAACTCCTATTACAATATCTGGTAAGTATACATCTATTAAATTAATTCTATTCCTTTCTTCACAATACTTCTACAGTTGAGCACTAACAGTTTTATGTCATCCCAACTTGATTTCCAGTTCCCTGTTCCCTTAACACCGCTCCCTAGTGCACCCTGGTTCCCTGAATGTACCTCCCTATAACCCTTCCAAACAAATTTCCTAACTTATATGTACCACTGCGGCTTAAGTGAAGGCCATCTGAGCGCAGATTCCTATCTCCTACCCACCCATTAGGATCTAGAAATTTCACTCCCAGTTTCCCACATACCCACTCCATAGTCTCATTTAAATCCCCAATCACCTTCCAGTCAGTATCCCTCCTACACAGCATTCCACTGGTAACAATCTCCGCTTTCTTTAACTTCATCTGTGCTGGATTTACCAGATCCCACACATCCCCAACTATGTTGGTATTTATACCTGCTTGTTTTACGTTGTTAGTACCAACGTGAAACACTACCACCTTCTCCTTTCCCTCCTCCTTCTCTTCTACTTTCCTCAACATCTGCCTTAACCTAATTCCTGGATAACACTCTACCCTGGTACCCTTTCCTCCACACACTTTCCCAACATGTCTAACGAAAGAATGCCCCATGACCAGAGCCTCAACCCTACCCTCCTCATTTGATCCTCTCCCCTCCTGGTCAGTCCTATCTTTCCTGACAGCTGCAGAAGCTACTTCCTCCTCCCTTTTCTCCAGCCCATTACCCTGTTCCACCTGTCTTTTCCTATCCACTACTCCACATTTCCCTTTCTATCTCTTCCCTTTCTCCTACTTCCAAACTTCTCGGCAACAGTTCCCTGATCCTTATCTTCCCTCGTTTGTTTTACCTGCAGTGACTTGTACTGATTTCTCATTGACACCTGTCCTGAATTTTGATTCTGAATGGAGCCCTTAGCTTGCAATCTCCTTCCCCTAAAACATTAGACCACCTGTCTTCCACAATTCCCCCATTTCCTTCCAATCCCTCTATTACACCTACTGTATCCTGTATATTGTTTGGAGGCCTACTTTCCTTTCTGTCCTGTCTTTGTTATTTCCCCCTTGCTAGCGTTTCACCCCAGTGTGCCAATTTGGGCTCATCAGTTGGCAATTAGCACACCAACCAAGACGCATGGTTAGTGCATACCGTGGAAGCCACTGCATAGGAGCCTGGGGAGACTTTGTCTCATTTGAAAAATTGATGCATTGGCACTGCCGGTGGCTCCAAGTTCTCAACATGCATACAGATTACTTGAAAATTTTGGGGAGTAGCTTTTGGGCCACTCCAAGGTTAAAACTATGGTTGTGAGCCATAGAATTATATTTCCCAGCCACACCTCTCACCTGGTGTACAGACGCTGACCACAACATCTCCTGCTATGGGATCAGACGTGCAGATTTAAATTTCAAAGACAGTTTATCCACCTTTTCTGGCACTGAGACTCGAAAGTCCCTATCCACTGCTGAAACTGCTCAGCATCTTTGTTGTTTCCCCTGACACTGATTCGCTCACTGAGCCAGTTTCACGCAGGGTTGGTTACCCCCACTTTCTGCTGGGTTGCTCAGCTTAAAAGGGGCACATCTTGTTGGTTACGTGCTAGAGTTGGATTGAAAGAGGCTAGTTGGATTCTCTTGCTGAGTCCAATATGTTACAGTTGCAGATGATCAGCAACAACATATTTCACTCCAAATTGTCAGAGTCACAAAGGCTCTTCCCCTTAGGTAATTGCATAAGCCTAGTGGCTTGGAAGTTTTTTGTTTATTGTGCTTTGGCTCCATTTCTATTGTACTAGCTGGCCTAAACTTTGGATCCATGGATCATTTAATGTCTTATAGAGCCCATTTTGTAGGTATTTATGTGGAATTTAAGTGTAATATTTAATGTATTGTTGGGCTCCTTTTAGGGAGAATTTCAGAGTACTTTTTCCTGATGAGATTATTAATTGTGACCCATGGGCTCGTCCTGTTACTTGTAATTATATTTTGAAGTGAAAAAGAGAAAGAAAATATAATCTTCTGACATTTTAGTTGTGTGCTCTGTCTGCCTATTCAACCCTCACACTTCCTTTCCTTCTGTGATCCACGGTGTCCACGTAACAATAGTAATAATAAATCATTTGTAAACAGCAGAATGGGCAATGAGTATGATTCTTTTCAGTGTGATGAAGTTATAAATATTTCATTATCATTGATCCAGTTACATCAGCTGAAGCACAGAAATTCTCAGTATTAATGCTGACAAACCTTTCAGTCCCACAGAGTTTCTGTAAGATGTTATTCCTTGTTTTAATCTTGCTAAATGCTCCTTGAAACTAAGTGTTATCCAGGATAACCCCTAGATTTTTATGGTTTCTATCATGTGACAGTAATCTCTTCTCAAAATGGATCTGGATTTCCTATTTAGACAGTCTGTTATTTAGGTGGAAAGTGGTTATTTCTGTCTTAGCTGCAGTTGGTTACAGCCACACTTTACAGAAGTGGTAGATAAATCTTAGGGCAGAACAGATTAAGTACATCTTCATGGCTCACAGCTATTGCCCAGTCATAATCATATCCAAACTACCGAGATGTGGTTTTAGGCATGTCAGCTATTTACAGGTTTAACAGAAGAGTAGCTAAAACAGATATTGTGACAAACCATTATTAATCTATTAGGACTGTCATATGGGTTATCTTGACCCAAGCCATAAAAATGACTTCATATCTTCTCTCAAAGCAAACCTTATTTCTTGTAGCTTTCAGCTTTCAGTACCATCCTTTCTGACCTTGAATTACACACTGCACATGTTGGCAAATAAATTCTGCTCCCCGAGGTGAAGTTATTTATTTATATTTCCTACTGGGTAAAACCACACCATGGCTCCAGTGTTCGCGTAACTTTCTTTCTGGTGACAGGCATTCCTATCTCCAGACTCCATTACCAGTAGTTAGTTACAGTTGGTTCAAGTGGCAGCGAATTTAGATTGATAAAAGAGACAGGCACGCATTTAAAGTCAAACTGATGAAGTGTTTTCAGAAAAGCAATCGGAAGAAGATATTGGTAGTAATGTTGAACACATGAGCAGACGCTGGTGGCTTACGATATCTTATGCCATTTTAAATGTTTTTGGTATAAACTCTCTTGTTATCTAACAATCGTTGAACCTTCAGAAAGTAATCAGACAAGCATTTCTGAAGTAGATGTCTGAGGGAAAAGTTCTCAATCACATGAAACACCAAGCAGTTATGAACAGCCTTCCTTGTTCAGTTGAAAAAAGACACTTCCTTGCCCAGACCTTTACTGAAAAAATCCCAAACAAAATGTATGTATTACACTTCTAGTGCAGACAGGAAAACAAAAGTTGAGTGTTACACATGTAAAACTATGATCTGTAAACAACATGATTCCTATATGCTATCAATATGTGGAACACACTGTTGGAAATGACGAGTGACATAATGAACACTGGACAACCATACCCACTTCCTGGATCACTACCATGAGTTTTAAATTACTGAAGTGTTTCTTCTTTATTGATGTTTCCATGAAATATTGGTATGGTATTTACTGTGTGAACAAATTCTTAATTTTGCAGTTAAATAGCATTCAGCCTTTGGGGAGCACATATACAACAGTTCATACCATTTCACAGACATCAACACAGATCTAAAAATTTCACACATCAAAAATAAAAGTAAATCTTTGAATATTAAGGAAGCAATCAAAATTTACATCGCAAAAAGGAAGCTAACATAACCAACCTAAATTACCATACACCTTAAAAATTTTCCCCCTCTTCGCTCTACTCACATAACATCTGGACAACACTTACTCTTTAAATTAGCATTTATCATAATAATAACATCTAACAGATATTCTCTATTTCAGTTCCATACTTTATTTACCTAAAATCATTAACTTACATTCATCCATATTACATAAAAGTACATTATAACACGAAGAAGGTTAATAACCTTCTCTCCCCTCTCCGTTGTTCAAAGAAGGTTCCACAACGCTCCACTAGCCATGCCCCTTTCCCCCTCCCATCTCCACGGTACAATATACTAGATTATAACATCCAATGGGAAGGATACACAATGTTCTACATGCTCCTCCCATGCTTCCCCACCCCTCTCTGCGAGCAGTGTGCTATAACCAAAATTTTCCATTTGCCTCTCCATGACCACAGTCCTGAAATAGTGTTTGGTGACAACGGACATAGCAACGGCAGTCTAGATAAGAACAGAAGTTTTTTGATTATCTTAATACTTGTAAATTCATTATTTGTCAATACTTGTTCATATTATCACTAAACTCTGACAAGTTCATGTAACGTAAATAATACTGTACATATATACGCATGTTTTAAGTGATTTGCTGGTATACTAATCAATGAGATACTTCGATAGTTGTTGCAATCCTTCCGGTTCCCTTGCTTAGAGATAGGTGCAATTATTGCTTTTGTCCAATCTGAAGGTACCTTACTAACACTCCATGCTAATCTTACTACTCTATGAAGCCATTTCATCCCTGCCTTCCCACTATACTTCACCATTTAAGGTCTAATTTCATCTATTCCTGCTGCTTTATGACAATGGAGTTTATTTACCATCCTTTTCACTTCCTCTTAGCGTAATTTCACCAACATCATTTTCCTCCTCCCCATGAGCTTGGCAGTTTGCAACACCACCAGGATGATATCCTTTTACATTGAGAAGATGTTCAAAATATTCCCTCCACCTCTCCAGTGATCCCCTGGGATCTATTATGAGTTCACCTGAATTACTCAAAACACTGTTCATTTCCTTTTTCCCCCTCCCTTCCTAAGATTCTTTATTACTGTCCAGAAAGGTTTCCCTGCTGCTTGACCTAGCCTTTCCAGGTTATTACCAAAATCTTCCCACGACTTCTTTTTGGATTCAACAACTATTTGTTTTGCTCTGTTTCTTTAATCTACGTACAATTCCCTGTCTGCCTTGGCCCATGTTTGGAGCCATTTCTGATAAGCCTTCTTTTTACATTTACAAGCTGCTCTCACTTCATCATTCCACCAGGATGTTCGCCTTTTCCCATCTTTACACACAGTTGTTCCTAGGCATTCCCTAACTGTTTCTACTACAGCATCCCTGTATGCTACCCATTCACTTTCTATATCCTGAACCTGCTTACTGTCTACTGTTCGAAACTTCTCACTAATCATATCCATGTACTTCTGTCTAATTTCCTCATCGTGGAGATTTTCTACCCTTATTCGTTTGCAGACAGATTTCACTTTCTCTACCCTAGGCCTAGAGATACTTAGTTCACTACAGATCAGATAGTGGTCTGTATCATCAAAAATCTGCGGAAAACTTGCACATTCCTAACAGATTTTCAGAAGTCGGTTAAGATATAGTCTTTTATGGATCTGGTACCCCTAGCCTCCCATGTGTAGCGGTGAATAGCCTTATGCTTGAAGAATGTATTTGTAACTGCTAAACCCATACTAGCACAGAAGTCCAGCAAACGCTTCCCATTCCCATTAGCTTCCATATCTTCCCCACATTTACCAATCACCCTTTCGTATCCTTCAGTTCTATTTCCAACTTTTGCATTGAAATCGCCCATTAGCACTATTCTATCCTTGCTGTTGACCCTGACCACGATGTCACTCAATGCTTCATAAAACTTGTCAACTTCATCCTTATCTGCACCCTCACATGGTGAATACACGGAGACTATTCTAGTCCTAATTCCTCCAACTGACAAATCTACCCACATCAATCGCTCATTTACGTGCCTAACAGAAAGTATGCTGCGTGCAATGGTATTCCTGATAAAGAGCCCTACCCCAGACTCTGCCCTTCTCTTTCTAACACCCGTCAAGTACACTTTATAATCTCCTGTCTCTTCCTCGTTATCTCCCCTTACCCGAATATCACTTACTCCTAGCACATCCAGATGCAACCTCTTTGCTGACTCAGCCAGTTCTACCTTCTTTCTTCCATAAGCCCCATTAATATTGATAGCTCCCCATCGAATTCCACTTTGTTCGCCAAGTTGTTTCCGAGGAGTCCCTCGCCTGTCAAATGGGAGTGGGACTCCGTTACTCCCATAGGTCTGAGACTTGCTTAAAATGTTCTGAGCTTGGTAAATTCATGAAGCAGGACGCTACCCTACTTGCACATAGTCCAAGTGAGGATCTCTCCTCTAACGGGTTACGGACCACCGGTGAATTGTATAGTCCTAGCCGCCTGAGCACAAGGAGGGCCATGACTCAGAATATGTCTGAGATGCCCACTCCCATTCCATAGCAACTAGTATCCCGTCTCTCAGGACCACTTACCAGGCCACTCAGCTGTTGCCCATGGTTCACAAACTAGGACGTGACTACAGTAACCCACACCATGAACCATCAACTTAATAAGATAATTTTAAATCGTTCACCTTTTTCCTGGCCAATATTTTTTAGCTCCTGTGTTTTTCATAAAAAGAACAGAATTCAACCTTAGCTTTTGTGTATAGTCATACCACTCTTGTCTACTGATGTCTTGGGTTCGATATCTGACCCCCAAGCGATGCGTATGTTCAAACTTCTTACGAAGAGGTCCAATTCAGTGTCAGACATGTGTTGTTTTTCGAATTAATATGACACAAAGTTCTTTTGTTTTTAGACAAACATTTTAAATTGTTTAAAGTGATTTTAGCATGTGTTGTATATGTTATGTCTCAACATCTATAACAACTATTCCACAGTGTCTTTACTTTTAAGAAATCACAGTTCAATTTTTATAAGTGAAAATGTCCTCTGACCAATGCTTGTTTTAAGATTAAATAAGGCTGATGATGCCCAAGAAAAGAAGGGCGAAACATGTCCCTTTAAATTTAGTAATTTCTATATTTATTTAACCACATAACTGAGGAATGAATTGTATTGAATAGGTAGGGTAATTAAAATACTCCTTTTGTTAACTTAGTGAGTATGCACCTTCATCACTGGTGTAGTCTTCAGAAGATACACACCATTTCCCAATTTTTTATCCACCTCAAGTGGTCCGAGCCACTTTGGAGCCAGCTTGTTGCTGAGGGGATGGTTTCGACGAAGAACTAGTGTTCCAAGTCTGAACTCCCTTTCCTCTGGTGCATCGTTGTTCTCAGCTTCTCTCCTTGAACGCTCTTTGTCTTGGCGATGCGTCTGTTGAATCTGCTGCTGGTTCTGCATTTGCCATATATAAGGATCCTCTGGTTCCTCTCCTTGTCGATGGATGAAGTTCCAGTCGCCAGTTCTCTTGATTGGACGTCCAAGGAAAAGTTCTGCAGTGAGAAACCTGTGATGCGATTAACCCACTGTCTGATGGCCAGAAGGGACTCATGTAGGTGTTGGTCCCACTTGGTATGTTCTCTGTCGACCGAGTGAATCCAGAACATCTTCTATAGCTCCTGGCTTCTCCATTTGATGGGATTCTCCTGTGGATGGTAGATTGGTGTAGTCCAGTGTTCAATTCCCCACTCCGACAAAGTTTTCAACCACTGTCTCGAAGTGAATTGACTGCTATTGTCCATGAGTAGACACCGAGGAAACCCATACTGACTGAAAACTTCAGTCTTTAAGAGTTGTACGATACATCCCGATGTAGCTTCAGGGATGACGAATGCTTCCACCCATCTGGTGAATAGGTCAGTCACCACGAGGATCCCCGTTTTTCCCCAAGATGTCCTAGGGTAGGGTCCCATAAGGTCAAGGGCGAGGACCTCCCAAGGTTTATGTGGTCGGCTTCCTCTCATGCTGGTACTCGCCTTCTGGTTGTTTGCCTTAGTGCGAGCACAGATTGCACAGGCTTGGACATAGTTCTTGATTTCCTGATGCATGTGTACCCAGAAGAATTGTCGCCAAATCAAAGAATAGGTTTCCTCTTGACAGGATTATCTGGATTATTCTGGATTATCATGGTATTTGTTCAAAATCCTCCCAGTTTGCGACTTTGGAATGACAATGACCGGAGAATATCCAGGCAGGTGGGAAGTATACATAAGTATGCCATCTTCGAGTCGAAAATTCTTGTAGCACATCTTAAACTGAACTGGGACAGACTGACAATCAGTGCTGTGTTTGCTGATCCAGGATGCCATTCTGTTACATGACATGTCCTCAGTCTGCCACTTCCTTATTAAATCTAAATCGATCTCATTATTTCCTCGCCGGATAGCAAGGAGCACAGGATCAGTTTGAGACCTCTTAATTGGCCCAGGAATCTCTCTCTCTAATAAATTCATGGATGATTTCTGTCCGACCTCAGGATTTCTTGATAGACTGTCTGCAGCTTGATTGGCTACGCCAGGAATATGACAAATCTCAAAGTCAAAATCGGCAAGGATCAAGGCCCATCGCATCAGTTTGGACTTAGTTCCAGAAACTTGGTTCAACCACTGAATTTCCTTCCATCTAGATAACCTCTGAACTTTCCACCAGCCCATACAACTGTTAATGCTTCCTTCTCAGCCGTACAATACTTTCTCAGGAGCAGAATGTTTCCTATTGGCATACTCAATTATATCCTTGCCTCCTTTTTCTCTCTTGTTGAACAGAACAGCTCCAAGACTGATGTCACTCGCATCCATCTGCAAGCAGACCTCCCGGCTTGTATCCAGATAGGCTAGACTTGGAGCGTCACAAATAGACTTTTTTATCTCCTGGAAGGCTGTTTCTTCCCTTTGGGTCCATTTAAATGGTATGTTTTTATTGAGGAGGTCAGTTAGCGGAGCAGCTTTGGTTTCAAAGTGTGGTACAAAACTACTGTACCACCCACAGAGTCCTAAAAATTGACATACCTGGTGTTTCGTTCGAGGCCTTTCCTGTTCCTGAACAGCCCTATTCTTCTCAGTTTGTCTCTTCAAGCCCTTGTCCGTCAATACATGACCTAGGTACAACTGAGTTTGATGCGAACTGACACTTCTTGACTTGGCAGGTAAGTCCATGAATCCTCAACCTCTCTAATATTCTAGCTAGTGCTCCAAATGGTTCAAAAACATCTTGCTGTACATGAGGATGTTGTCCAGATAGACCCGGCAGAATTCTCCTGTGTATCCGGACAAGACTTCATCCATCAGATGCATAAAGGTGGCTGGAGCATTCTTAAGACCAAATGGCATGACTCTGAATTGATAGAGTCCTCTTGGCTTGGAAAAAGCAGTCATCGGTCTAGACTCTTCTTCGACTTCTACTGCCAGTAGCCAGAGTTCAAATTGAAGGTACTGAACCTTTTGCCCCACTCACTTGTATTACCAGATGGTGAAGATCCGACATGGGGTAGGCATCTGATATAGTCTTGTTATTTACTTGACGTAGGTCTACACAAAGTCAGTAATCACCATTTTTTTTCTTAGGTAGTACTGTTGGGGAAGCCCATCCTGATACTGAAGTTCAATCAATCCTTGGTTCTCCATTTCCTTGACTTTTTTTAATTATAAATTTTGTTTATCTGGGTTAAGTGGGTATGCCCTTTGATTAACTGGGGTATTATCATTACAAATCATTTTATGTTTTACCATTGTGGTAAATCCAATTTTATCAGTAATGACCTCAGGGAACTTACTCAGCAACTTCTCAAGGTAACAGTCCTGTTTTTAGTTCGGCCAATACATTGGTTTCTAAAGTTTCCAAATCAAAGGCTTTATTTTCAATCCATGTCAACCTAATTCTATTTCAATTACCAAAGATTATTTCATTGGCTGTATTAGGCTGTATGATCTATCACTACCCCATATTTAGCTAAGAAGTCATGTCCTAATATTATGTCAGGTATCAAATCCTTGACAACCCTCACCGGTATACCTACGACTTCAGTAGAGCACTGGGCTTGAAGAAAGGTACAACCCTCAATCTGGTATTGCATGTGACGAGTTGCCCCCCTGATTGTTGATGCCTTAGCAGGACGAACAGGTTTTAATAATTTTGCCACATTCATGCTCACAAACGAGTATGAAGTTTGAGTGTCAACGATAGCAATTGAAGAATCATGTTAATAGCTGGGTGGGGTGTATTAGATTTATCATCACTACAGATTTGACCAATATGTTTACATTCTAGCCAGGTGTCATGTATCTGGGGCTTCTTCATTCTTCCAGAACCCTCCTTACCCCAACTGAAACGGTTCCAGGCAATTTTTTCCCAGCATTGGCCTTTAAAATGCCCGGTCTTCCCACATCGGTAGCATTTCCGGGGTTCCTCCGCTGTTAAGGTTTTCGTTTTTGAGGTATGATATTTTGTTTCTTCATCTAATTTTGTTACGATGTGATGGAGCTCTTCAAAGGTTTTTGGTTGTGCCACCTTAACAAGCAATCGAACCACCTTATCATGAAGCAATTCAATTATATAAGGGACGCTCGTATCAATATTTTTCCCTTTCGTTGACTCGCATAAAGAGCTGGAGTTTTTGAATTATGAAAGCTCCTGCTCCCATTCCATTGGCTTGCGCTTCAGTTAGGAACTTTTTTGTACTGAAGTTTGGACAGACTCCGAGTCAAATTTCTGGACAAATTCTTTCTTAAATTCCTTCCAGTCGATGCTGAGCTCTTTAAAGTTCTGCCACCAAGCCCCTGCTGATGCTTTTAGCTATTGGCTGGCAATTGGAAGTATATTTCTGTAGGTATATTTGTCCTACCCAGTAGAGACTTCGATGTCTTTAGAAATGCTTTAAGAGACTCCTTGAGTCTCCCATGAAATTCTGGTAGGTTGTCTTTAATTACTCTGGGATCGACCGGTATCCCAAAGGGGAGGTCCATACCTCTGCTAGGTTGACTGCTGCCTATAGAAATGTTTTTCTCCAGGGTTAAAATTTTTCTATTAACCTTGGATTCAAACTTCGTAAATTTTTGGCATACTTCGGTCTTAAAACTGTTGGATTCCCGCTTGATTTCTCCAGTCTTCTCCTCGGCTTTGTTTTCCAAAGTGTGCATATCACTTACTACTTTATCTGTGTCTAATTCTATACTGCTGATTTTGTCCTTAATTTTTTAATATTTTCTTTCCGATCTTTGACCCAGGTATTGATTCGGCCCTTTCTTTCTTGAGACTGGGCCTCGATTTTCCCTTTGAGTTTTTCAGATTGAGTCTTGATGTTTTTAGACTGGGCCTTGATCGAAGTAGTTAGTTGTGCAAGCATAATGCTTAACTGGTCATTAGTTTCCTTCTCCGAGGTGACTTTGAAGTCGAAACTGCCTGGGTCCTCCACGTTTTCTATCAAATCCTGGTGCAGCCTCTCTTGTAACTCCACCTTGCTTCCAGCCGTTGGTAAACCTCGGGATACCAATATAGTTGGTCCGTTATTGGACATTATAAATTTTCCAACTAACTCATTCCTGGTTGCCAGCATTTTGCCCCACTGTGCTAAGTTGGGCTCATATGTTGGTAAGTAGCACACCTAGCAAGATGCATCGCTAGTGCATACCATGGAGGCCACTGCGTAGGCTACTTGGAGCCACCGGCAGTGCCAATGCACTATGAGAGACTTTGTCTCATTTTCAAAAATTGATACCTGCCTGGCCTTCAGATAATAAAGATGTTGATTCCTATAGGGAACCTGAAATATTTGTTCCAAATGAGTAAATTTATAATATGCCAGCGCCTTCTGTAAAATCACCATGTTCATTTGATCAATCTTCATCGCTGAGTTTCGAAAATCCTGTCGCGGTCGCCAATTTATCGTTCTCAATCTAGAATTTTTTATTTTATGAAAGAAAAATATCACACAAGAACACGTTTACTTCTGTCTGAACAACTTTATTGTCACTACGATACATATACTGTTCTCGTTCATTGCTCTTTTTTTTTTATCTCCACTTGCATTATTTTTTATTCCTCTGAAAGAAACAATCGCTCCTTTTTCAAACAATGTACAAAGAATATATACATGTTTCACACCAATGACATATGGGTGATGTTTCTTGGCACCATATTGGAAGTCTTTGTGTGGTTTTTTTTTTTTTTTGCTAGTTGCTTTATGTCGCACCGACACAGATAGGTCTTATGGCGACTATGGGACAGGAAAGGGCTAGGAGTGGGAAGGAAGCGGCCGTAGCCTTAATTAAGGTACAGCCCCAGCATTTACCTAGTGTGAAAATGGGAAACCACGGAAAACCATTTTCAGGGCTGCCGACAGTGGGGTTTGAACCTACTATCTCCCGAATACTGGATACTGGCCGCACTTAAGCGACTGCAGCTATCGAGCTCGGTCTCTTTGTGTGTTAATACATTCGTTGCTATGTTGCAAGTCTTTAAAAACAAATCCTGTCCACTGGTACCTTATTCATTATACATCCAGGGATATTATTTTATCTATTATATTAAATATGATTATTGAAGGTTTTACCATAATTAGGACATCTGACCTACGACAACGAGTTAATAAATTGTCAAAAGTAACATATTCTAACTTTAGATAGATCACTGAATAAAATGCATCGTTGGTTTTTCAAATAAAAGTGTTCAAAATTTAGGAAAACCTACAACTAAATCATGGCTACAAAAGACCCGGTGCCAGTCCTAGCATTACAGATCTTTGTGCCAGCCTTCACGGGTTTTCTTTCCTTATTCCGCATAATAACATGAAAGCTTCTGTTGTTGAGCATAGTATTGATAACTCATTTTCAGACACAGGACAGCTCATGATAGGTTACATATTATACAATGCCTATAGACAGTACCACAAACTACTGTCAGATCAATAAGTACATCTGAAATCTTTTATTGTTTTTGGAAAGTAGTTTCTACAAGTATTGTCAATGAAAGGACCTGGTCTATACAGCTGTTATTTGGATGGACATCTACCCATTCAACAGGAATTTTTTGGGAAGGTCTTGTGGCTGATTCTGTTATATAATACTAAGCGAGTTGGCCATTGGTAAGGGTCGCATAGCTGTGTGTTTACATTTGGGAGATAATGGGTTTGAATCCCACCGTAAGCAACCCTGAGTATGGTTTTCCATGGTTCCCCATTTTCACTCCAAGCTATACCTTAAATAATGCCAGACCACTACCTTCCCAATCTTAGCCCATCCTTGCACTGCCGAAAACCTTCAGTGTGTTAATCTGATGTTAAACCTGTAGCAAATAAGGCTATTATATAGTAACCTTTCCAAAACTCTTATTATTGCCGTGTGTTTGTGGAATAATTCTAAATTAGACCCACGACCTTGCCGTGTATTTGTGGAATAATTCTAAATTAGACCCAAGACCTTTCTGTAATACTAAGCATCTCAAGCCATTGTATAATTTCAGCTGATTACCAAACATTTCTTGTGATTGTGTGGTCATAATGGTTAACAAGTTTTGTTTTTGTTTGTTCACATATTCCAGTTGAGTGTGGCAAGACCGCTTGACAGTTCTGTGCCGAGTTGCACGGAAAAACGACAGTATTTTTACTCATATCCAAGGACGTTAAAGTGCCGTTTGTTTCATATCTGTACATGAACTTTCAATCAATGTATATATTCTCAACTACGATAGTGAATTTGTTTCCAATAGATTACAGCAGGACCAACGGTTCTATTCTAATTCCACGAACACAAACAAATTGTTTGAAACCAAACCAAGAACTTTTAGATGCCGAGTGGTTTGTCTTTGTACATTTAATGTATATAAGTTTCATCTAGTTTAATCAGTTGGAGGCAAGACTGTCAAGCCCAGGAACGTACTTGAAATGCCAATTGTTTCATATCATTGTTAAGTGTCTCATATCGTAAGTGTGTTTCCAACCAGTGCAAGAAATTCCAGTATTTCCGTCTCTATGAACGCGCAACAGTCTAGACCAGAACCATGTCTCTGTACATTTGTTTCAAGGTGTGTGTGTATTTTATCCAGTTTTTTAAGATAGAAACAGAACCGTCAAATCCAGGAACGCTCTTAGAGAGCGAAGGTTTCATATGATTACATTGTAGCAGGACCAACGGTTCTATTCTAATTCCATGAACACATGACAAATTTTTTGAAACCAAACCAAGAACTTTTAGATGCCAAGTAGGCCTAGGCCTAGTTTGTCTTTGTACATTTAATGTATGTATGTTTCATCTAGTTTAATCATTTGGAGGCAAGACTGTCAAGCCCAGGAACATACTTGAAATGCCAATTCCAAGTGCTACTTGCCATGCATGCGTTGCATTTTAAAGTAATGTCTTGCAACCCATTAAAAAAATTTCCTTTAAATTTTCTTATCGTGATGATTGTTATCAGATTCCCCCTGAATTAATTTTCAACAGGAACAGATGATGACTCCAAGGGAGTCGAAACCGGTCTTCTTATAGTTTAATGTATTTTACGATGTGTTGAATGGTGGAACATCCCTCAAACTCTTAATATAATAATACTTATTAGTATTAATTGAGAATTTATTTTCAATTGCCCATTCCGAGAGTCTATTGAGTGTATCTTTACGTACAGAGCGATTAATATTTCTTTAATTATTCATGACAATTTGCCTCTGCGTTTGTTATTGACTTATATGACAAAAAAATGTCAAAATGTATATAAATACGCCTATTACTTTTTAAAATCCCCTCCCTTGTGAATGCAATTCTGGCCTGAAACACCACTGGTGCCTTTTATTCCTATCGGCAGGAGTTCTGGTCACGTGATCGGGAACGCCATATTGGATTGTAGCCACGAGGTTTTGTGGAGAAAAATATATTTACCGGGATTTGTAGAAAACTGAGGATGCCCTCAAGCAATCCCTTGCCACCCAAGGAAAATGCACTCTTTAAACGAATATTGGTAAGTTTCTGCATTCATGAGGAATTTCTAACTATTTTGTATGTTTGTTATTAATTTGTAAAGTCAAGCCCCCCTTTTCGTCTTGGTCAGACCGTAGCATACAACATTACCTTTAATGGCAAGAAAATAATGTTTGTAATTGCCATATTGTAATGTCGATATGTATGCAGTGCTATTTCTTTAGTAATGAGTACGTAGAGAGGTTGTAATTATTCTTCGAGAAATGACCATTGCTAAAAGAAACAGCTGTAGATGTCTACCCTAACCTGTATCTGTTCTGAAAGTCATCTCCCAGACTTTCACATTGTATTCCGTTTGATCCTCGCTCCTAACTTGATCATGATATTCGTTTCGAGGATCTTTTAATTGGCACTATTTAACTTTCGTGTCGATGATTTGCATTGTAGTAATATGTAATAGCTATGAACGAACAAGTACGTATTTGTCAGGTTATGTTATTTCTTAGAATTTTAGAAATAAAGATTTTTAGACAGACGTCTTCTACTATATCTACGTATGCTGTGGTTAATATAAAATGTTATTTATTTGTATTTATAGTTATATGATATATCATCTTTATATCTACCTTTTTTTTTAAAATTTATAAATGTGTCTGAATCTCTGTGATATTAATTAATCTCTCTATTTTTTCAGAAATGTTACGAGCATAAACAGTATAAAAATGGCCTGAAATTTGCCAAGCAGATTTTAACAAATCCCAAATATTCAGAACATGGAGGTAAGTGGGCTAGTGTTTCAATGAAGTTGAATTTTATAGGCTTCTTATTGTGTTGAAGTTATTCCTTAATTATATTCATTTTCAGAAGAGATTGTTGTTATCAAATCTTTGTTGCAGAAACCCTTGCTATGAAAGGATTGACCCTCAATTGCTTGGGTCGCAAAGAAGAGGCTTACGATTGTGTAAGACGAGGTCTGCGCAATGATCTAACATCACATGTTTGTTGGCACGTATATGGATTACTTCAGCGGTCAGATAAAAAATATGATGAAGCTATTAAATGCTATCGCAATGCTCTCAAGTGGGAAAAGGATAACATCCAAATTCTTCGAGATCTCTCCTTGTTACAAATCCAGATGCGTGATTTGGAAGGGTACAGAGTAAGTCTTTGATACTTTCTGCTTGTATATTTTAATGAAATTTAGAAGTAATTGTATGAGTTCGTGATTTTCTTCTCTAGTGAATCAGTTGAAAGATCATACCCAGTATTCTAATAATGGTTTTTAATTGTATGTTAGGTCAAGTGAAACTGAAAAGTTCAGTAAAATAGGTTAATTGTGTTTATCTGGCTTACTCTTCAATTCTCTTCTAAAGGCTATTCTTTCACACACTACTGCAAAGCTGCCTACACTGCTCTTTAATTGCCCACCGAATTGCCTGTCTCACTCCATAGCACAATCATTAAATAGCATTTGTTAATTAATTGTTCATTTTCAAATCATGACCTCGGTTATGGTTGCGGTAAAGAAGCCTATTCACTTATAAGCGCTGTGAAATGCAATTGTCTATATTCATTAGTGTACAAGGAACGAGTAGTGTTTTTGCAAAATTGCCTGGCATAGAATATAGAACAGTACACCAGATATGCTTAGAAGAGCACATGGCGACCATGTTCACATGTTGACTGTGGGGTGATGACGTCATTCGTGACGACATAAGGCATTAGAGAGAGACAGGGAATTTTGTCGGTAAGTTTTAAAACTGGGCGAGTTGGCCGCGCGGTTAGGGGCACGTAGCTGTGAGCTTGCATCTGGGAGATAGTGGGTTCGAATCCCACTGTCGACAGCCCTGAAGATGGTTTTCTATGATTTTCCATTTTCACACCAGGCTGTACCTTAATTAAGGCTATGGCCGCTTCCTTCCCACTCCTGGCCCTTTTCTATTCCATCGCCGCCATAAGACCTGTCTGTGTCGGTGTGACGTAAAGCCACTAGCAAAAAAAAGAGTTTACGAAACCTGCAGTAAGTTAACAGAGAGGAGTGAGATCCTTTTGTTGTTTACCAGCCGCCCCAAGACGTTTTCTTACTTATATCGAAAAATTAAAAGTGAGAGAACATATTTCTTAAAAGGATCAAGGGACGGGCTGGGAGTATTCATAGTGGCAGCTACCGTTCCATAAATGTAATATTTCACAGACTCTTGTAGTGTGGGTATGGCTGTAGATTACTGGTGGGAAGTACGTTGTTGTAATGTGGTTGTACCATTTTATTGACTGGTGTTACTGAAAGGTATAAAATGGCAGGGAGGGATTCATTAGGTTCAAATGTAGTAAGCAGTTTGCCCTATGCTGACGATAATATATAAGTAATAATAATAACGACGACTTGGTCTTAATGGCAGACTGTGCCGAAAGCCTGCAGTCTAATATCTTGGAACTTGAAAATAGGTGCAGTGAGTATGGTATGAAAATTAGCCTCTCGAAGACTAAATTGATGTCAGTAGGTAAGAAATTCAACAGAATTGAATGTCAGATTGGTGATACAAAGTTAGAACAGGTTGATAATTTCAAGTATTTAGGTTGTGTGTTTTCCCAGGATGGTAATATAGTACGTGAGATTGAATCAAGGTGTAGTAAAGCTGGGTCCGGTACACAAGCCGGCTATCTCCAGATCGGGTCTCAGAAATTTTTTAACCTAAAGGGCGAATTCTACTATGTCCAAAAAAGGAACTTAGATGCGAAAATTAAGAGTTTTTGCAATTTGTACGTGATTATTAAATGCCAATATGTGCCAAGCGCTACGGCTCTCTTGCCAGGGTAGCCATGTTCATGACGTCATAGTTCATCCCGTCAACCTCTGGAAGGTCAGCCACGATGAAACTATGATGTCACGAGGCAACATCTGACATTTAAATGTCCATACAAACAAAACTAAGCATCCCATGGGTTACAGCAGAAAATGAGCACAGCAAATCACAGAATGCATACCTATGATAGAAAGGTACTGGGTAAAACTGTACATTCCGCATCCGAACATTTATAACAGTATAAGGAAGGGAACACAATGCAAATAGCCGGCGTAAACACAACGCAAACAGCCGGCATACCTATGATATACATTTACCTTGAGGACAAACTTTACCTTCCGCAGCCCACCCAGTATATAACATACGGACGTGAAACGAATATACATTGTACGTGGAAGTCCCTTTAGAGGAGAGATGTGGGCCCAGGGTCACTCCGCGGCTTTGACCCCGCTACAGTACATGGCACATGCACACAGTACCAATAGGAAGTAGTGTGTTCTAACGGTACTCGCCGATTAATACAGACGGTCCTTTTGGTATCCATTGCAGGTACGGCTGGCCATCGTCTACGAAGCCAGCTAGCATACGTTAATATAACAGCACTCACGAGCTTTGTTCCATCGCATGTTTCGACACAATAACACACCTACAACACACATAAACCGCTACGGAATGTACGAATCAGTCGTTCCGGGGTTAAGTTCACGATATCGCACTATGTGTATATACGAGCCATTAAGGAAATAAATATCCGAAACGTGCATTGACAGTACCGGCAGAGGTTTCACGACCTCGTGGTAATGGCGACTGGAGCTCCAGCGAATCATCGCCCCTCCACCTTCGATCTACATATCGTCAGAGACGTACCAACCTCAGGAACCTAACCACTTGGCGATAGAGGACATGCCGTGACGACGTATGGAACGGCTGCCTGTTTCAACAGCATTGAAGCAGAATGCACGACATTCTCATAATATAATAAGCAGCGTACTCACCCTCTACTCCTAACAGCACTACTTACCTGTTGATTGGCGACGAACGGACATCATACGATTATTGTTTCCCGAATAGTTTTAGGCCCACATCTCACCTCTACAAGGACTTCCAAGTAGGATTTGCATTATTTCTACTTCCTTATACTTTTATACACGTTGGGCTAGGGAATGTATAGGTTTACTTAAAGTAAATGTATATAATAGGTATGCATTCCCGAATAGTTGTACCTAAACTATTCACACGTTGTATACGCCATGATTATGCATTTTCTGCCATATTCCTTCATGTGCCATGGATATGTACATATTTCGATGCACCCACACACATGGGGACAGCTGGTGTTACGCCCCCTTCGTTACGCGCGGAGGGGTTGGCGGCCCTGTGTGACGTCACAGCTCCCGTCGCCATTACCAGGTGTACCACATGAGTTATCTATAGAGGAACAGGGGGGCGTGACGTCATAATTATGACGTCACGATCATTTTTCTTGTCCACGGTGAAATGCTAAATAATTAAATTGGCGGCGCATGCACAGTAGCAAAAATTCGGACTTAGTTTTCGGATATTAATTCCCTGTCTCTCTCTTACACCCTGTGACGTCAGGTATGACGTCATCACCCTTCCGTCACCAAGTAAACATGGTCGCCATGTGCTCTACCAGTCCTATATAGTGTCTTCTTCAGTGTTCTATATGGCAGGTAATAATACAAAAACCTAGTATTTTCGCACCTCTACTCCTTCCTTGTACCCTAATGGACATATTTAACAGCATATGTCGGCGCCCACGAGTGAACTGGCGATAGCCGGCTTGTGTACCGTAACCCTATCTTTACATCGGTCTGTTTTCAGACCAACTTTGCTTTACGGGAGCGAAAGCTGGGTGGACTCAGGATATCTTATTCATAAGTTAGAAGTAACAGACATGAAAGTAGCAAGAATGATTGCTGGTACAAACAGGTGGGAACAATGGCAGGAGAGAACTCGGAATGAGGAGATAAAGGTTAATTTAGGAATGAACTCGATGGGTGAAGCTGTACGCATAAACCGGCTTCGGTGGTGGGGTCATGTGAGGCGAATGGAGGAGGATAGGTTACCTAGGAGAATAATGGACTCTGTTATGGAGGGTAAGAGAAGTAGAGGTAGACCAAGACGACGATGGTTAGACTCAGTTTCTAACGATTTAAAGAGGTATAGAACTAAATGAGGCCACAACACTAGTTGCAAATGGAGGATTGTGGCGACGTTTAGTAAATTCTCAGAGGCTTGCAGACTGAACGCTGAAAGGCATAACAGGCTATAATGATAATGTATGTATGTATGTATGTATGTATGTATGTATGTATGTATGTATGTATGTGTTACTAACCGAACAAGATAGCTTTGTCAGTAAAGTTTTTAGTGATTATTGGAAGTGTTACCATGTTTGGTGTGACCAGTCATTGGTATGGTAATCTAAATCTTTGGTGGTGACGCTTTGGTACCCATCTTGCATGTTTGAAATCGTAGAAAAATATTTTACAATACCTGTAGTAGCAGAGAGGAGAGATCCTTCCTTTATGCTTACCAGGGACTACCAGCCTGCCCCAAGCCACATTAATATAGAAGAATTACAAGTAAGAGAGCGTAAAACAGGGAAATGGGATCATTGTCTTTGTTGTTCTTGGCCGGCTGTGATGAAGGCAATATCCATATTGTCTCCAATGGAGCTCACATGATGTGTGGCTGCAAGGCTGTCACATTCGGAGAAAATAGAAAACCACAAAGTTTGAAACTGTAATGGCAAGTGGTGGTTGCGATCTGCCCACCATTATTGCTATTGGATTCCTAATTTATTTTTTCTGTTTGACATTTTGTAGGAGTGTCAATGCCAATCTCTGTCATGGAAATAGTGGCTGGTGTGGGGCCAGACTCCATTTGAGGGGCTCATTTCTATGGCTGTGGCGCGTTTGTCCGCATGGCAAGAAGGAAGTAATTCATTAGCTGTGTGTAATGTTCCGATATTGACGAGCCTGTTGAGTGCCACGAGAGGTCATCCAGGCTGTGCATTTTGGATATCTAACCTACCTTTCATCTCTTTGATTTGTAACTAATTAAGTTATTGTGCTGTGCTTTGTATCTACTAGACCAGTTACTCTTTCTTACATTTTTATTGATTATTGTGCCAATATTTAATTCTTCCCATAGCTGATCATGGAGGCGTGTACAAGATTCCATTACATACATACATTATCATTATAGACTGTTATGCCTTTCAGCATTCAGTCTGCAAGCCTCTGAGAATTTACTAAACGTCGCCACAATCCTCGATTTGCAACTAGTGTTGTGGCCTCATTTAGTTCTATACCTCTTATCTTTAAATCATTAGAAACCGAGTCTAACCATCGTCGTCTTGGTCTCCCTCTACTTCTCTTACCCTCCATAACAGAGTCCATTATTCTCCTAGGTAACCTATCCTCCTCCATTCGCCTCACATGACCCCACCACCGAAGCCGGTTTATGCAAACAGCTTCATCCATCGAGTTCATTCCTAAATTAGCCTTTATCTCCTCATTCTGAATACCCTCCTGCCATTGTTCCCACCTGTTTGTAGCAGCAATCATTCTCGCTACTTTCATGTCTGTTACTTCTAACTTATGAATAAGATATCCTGAGTCCACCCAGCTTTCGCTCCCGTAAAGCAAAGTTGGTCTGAAAACAGACCGATGTAAGGATAGTTTTGTCTGGGAGCTGACTTCCTTCTTACAGAATACTGTTGATCGCAACTGCGAGCTCACTGCATTAGCTTTTCTACACCTTGATTCAATCTCACTTACTATATTACCATCCTGGGAGAACACACAACCTAAATACTTGAAATTATCGACCTGTTCTAGCTTTGTATCACCAATCTGACATTCGATTCTGTTGAATTTCTTACCTACTGACATCAATTTAGTCTTCGAGAGGCTAATTTTCATACCATACTCATTGCACCTATTTTCAAGTTCCAAGATATTAGACTCCAGGCTTTTGGCACAGTCTGCCATTAAGACCAAGTCGTCAGCATAGGCCAAACTGCTTACTACATTTCCACCTAACTGAATCCCTCCCTGCCATATTATACCTTTCAGCAGATAATCCATGTAAACTACGAGCAGCAAAGGTGAAAGATTACAGCCTTGTCTAACTCCTGTAAGTACCCTGAACCAAGAACTCATTCTACCATCAATTTTCACTGAAGCCCAATTGTCAACATAAATGCCTTTGATTGATTTTAATAATCTACCTTTAATTCCATAGTCCCCCAGTATGGCAAACATCTTTTCCCTCGGTACCCTGTCATATGCTTTCTCTAGATCTACGAAACATAAACACAACTGTCTATTCCTCTCGTAGCATTTTTCAATTACCTGGCGCATACTGAAAATCTGATCCTGACAGCCTCTCTGTGGTCTGAAACCACACTGGTTTTCATCCAACTTCCTCTCAACGACTTGATCGCACCCTCCCTTCCAGGATGCCAGTGAATACTTTGCCTGGTATACTAATCAATGAGATACCTCGATAGTTGTTGCAATCCTTCCTGTTTCCTTGCTTATAGATAGGTGCAATTACTGCTTTTGTCCAATCTGAAGGTACCTTACCAACACTCTACGCTAATTTTACTACTCTATGAAGCTATTTCATCCCTGCCTTCCCACTGTGCTTCACCATTTCAGGTCTAATTTCATCTATTCCTGCTGCCTTATGACAATGGAGTTTATTTACCATCCTTTCCACTTCCTCAAGCATAATTTCACCAACATCATTTTCCTCCTCCCCATGAGCTTGGCTGTTTGCAACATCACCATGATGATTTCCTTTTACATTGAGAAGATGTTCAAAATATTCCCTTCAC
The DNA here is from genome assembly GCF_040414725.1 of Anabrus simplex. Lineage (NCBI taxonomy): Eukaryota > Metazoa > Arthropoda > Insecta > Orthoptera > Tettigoniidae > Anabrus > Anabrus simplex. Next base: position 106,891,755 of record NC_090267.1, on the reverse strand, counting down.
CTCTCCAGCGATTCCCTGGGATCTATTATGAGATCACCTGAATTACTCAAAACACTGTTCATTTCCTTTTTCCCTCCCTTCCTAAGATTCTTCATTACTGTCCAGAAAGGTTTCCCTGCTGCTTGACCTAGCCTATCCAGGTTGTTACCAAAATCTTCCCATGACTTCTTTTTGGATTCAATAACTATTTGTTACGCTCTGTTTCTTTCATCTACGTACCAATCCCTGTCTGCCTTGGCCCTTGTTTGGAGCCATTTTTGATAAGCCTTCTTTTTACGTTTACAGGCTGCTCTCACTTCATCATTCCACCAAGATGTTCGCCTTTTCCCATCTTTACACACAGTTGTTCCTAGGCATTCCCTTGCTGTTTCTATTACAGCATCCCTGTATGCCACCCATTCACTTTCTATATCCTGAACCTGCTTACTGTCTACTGTTCGAAACTTCTCACTAATCATATCCATGTACTTCTGTCTAATTTCCTCGTCCTGGTGACTTTCTACCCTTATTCGTTTGCAGACAGATTTCACTTTCTCTACCCTAGGCCTAGAGATACTTAGTTCACTACAGATCAGATAGTGGTCTGTATCATCAAAAATCCGCGGAAAACTTGCACATTCCTAACAGATTTTCAGAAGTCGGTTAAGATATAGTCTTTTATGGATCTGGTACCCCCAGCCTCCCATGTGTAGCGGTGAATAGCCTTATGCTTGAAGAATGTATTCGTAACAGCTAAACCCATACTAGCACTGAAGTCCAGCAAACGCTTCCCATTCCCATTAGCTTCCATATCTTCCCCACATTTACTAATCACCCTTTCGTATCTTTCAGTTCTATTTCCAACTTTTGCATTGAAATCGCCCATTAGCACTATTCTATCCTTGCTGTTGACCCTGACCACGATGTCACTCAATGCTTCATAAACCGGGCGAGTTGGCCGTGCGCGTAGAGGCGCGTGGCTGTGAGCTTGCATCCGGGAGATAGTAGGTTCGAATCCCACTATCGGCAGCCCTGAAAATGGTTTTCCGTGGTTTCCCATTTTCACACCAGGCAAATGCTGGGGCTGTACCTTAATTAAGGCCACGGCCGCTTCCTTCCAACTCCTAGGCCTTTCCTATCCCATCGTCGCCATAAGACCTATCTGTGTCGGCGCGACGTAAAGCCCCTAGCAAAAAAAAAAAAAAAAAAAAAAAAAAAAAAAAAAAAAAAAAAGCTTCATAAAACTTGTCAACTTCATCCTCATCTGCACCCTCACATGGTGAATACACAGACACAATTCTTGTCCTAATTCCTCCAACTGACAAATCTTCCCACATCATGCGCTCATTTACGTGCCTAACAGAAACTATGTTGTGTGCAATGGTATTCCTGATAAAGAGCCCTACCCCAGACTCTGCCCTTCTCTTTCTAACACCCGTCAAGTACACTTTATAATCTCCTATCTCTTCCTCATTATCTCCCCTTACCCGAATATCACTTACTCCTAGCACATCCAGTTGCATCCTCTTTACTGACTCAGCCATTTCTACCTTCTTTCTTCCATAAGCCCCATTGATATTGATAGCTCCCCATCGAATTCCATTTCGTTCGCCAAGTAGTTTCCAAGGAGTCCCTCGCCTGTCAAATGGGAGTGGGACTCCATTACTCCCATAGGTCCGAGGCTTGCTTGAAGTGTTCTGAGCTTGGTAAATTCATGAAGCAGGATGCTGCCCTACTTGCACATAGTCCAAGTGAGGATCTCTCCTCTAACGGGTTATGGACCACCGGTGAATTATATAGTCCTAGCCGCCTGAGCACAAGGAGGGCCACGACTCAGAATATGTCCGAGATGCCCACTCCCATTCCATAGCAACTGGTATCCCGACTCTCAGGACCACTTACTAGGCCACTCAGTCGTTGCCCATGGTTCACGAACTAGGACGTGACTACAGTAACCCACAAACATGAACCATTAAGATTCCATTAAGTGTATAAAATTTTCCTCCAATAGTTACTAGTACAAAATGTTACTATTAATTGAATTATACATAGTTGATTAGGTCTACTTGATATGGTTATTAATTGCCCTACTATATGCTACTTTGACAGTATTGAGAAGGTTGCAGCTTTGTGTCATTGACTCCAACTGATCTCGACTGCAACTTCGTCTCTCTTAGCATAAAATTATATCTGTACTGAACCACTGTTGTACCAACTGCTGCCTGTGGGAGCAAAGCTTGGAAGATGTTGGCAGATTTTACGAGGAAGATACATGTTTTTCATCATCGTACTTGCGGCAGACTCTGAGGATATGGTAAACTAACTGTTGCCGTTGAGAAAGTGTTGTGACGCAGTGGCATGCTTTGTTGAATGTCATCATTGCTAGCTGTTGACTCCAGCTAACTGGCCATATTCTATGCATGCACTGACCTCCCATACCTCACATGCACGTTCTAGGTTCCTCTGCAAGCCAAACAGACCAGAGGCTGACCATGGAATACCAAGCAGCAGAGGTTCACTAACGACCTTAGCCATGTCGGCCTATTTTTAACAGAACGGAAACCCTTGCAAAAAAAAAAAAAGTGGAGAGATATTGTTGCCTGGTATACATGACAGCCTGGGAGGAACTGACATACATACATCATTATAGACCGTTATGCAGTGGCGAAGCGTGCAAGTATCCACTGTTACATCTGGTAACAGTTTGGAAATAAAAAAATCAAATATTGTTTAATATTAATATTTTTGTTTCTTCGCCTGGACGTGTCGCGAGAACTCTATTGCAGCAGTTTGCCACCGTCAAAGCTGAGCGAGAGGCTGTTACCACTCTATGCAGTGGTTATGCTTTGAATCTCTTCTAACAGCTAGGCGAGTATTACTGTGCCAAGCAAGGCCCTTTTCCCTGGACACTGAGATGTATCTTACTATATTCTCCGGTCCTGTTACCACAGTGGAAAGTGGAAACAAAAGCTTATAACGTCGGTGCTGAACTGTTCTGTCCATTCCTTCCGCCACGCTCAACAGTGCATTGTTATATTATTGTGTTATTGTTTTCTGTTATAATACGATGTGACTTCTATGGTTAAAGTGTGAATTTATGTTTAATTTATGTTAGGTAAGGACAGCCTATAGAATTCCACAATGTATTAAACATTAATGAGTGCTGTCACTTCCACCTCGAAAAGAAGTGAGTTGGCGGGCCCAGAATGTTCATGTATAACAGAAAGCTTAATGAACACGCCGTTTTTGTTAAGAACTTTTGAAGAAAAGAAAAACGTTGAGAAAGGTAGAACCACGCCTTCTCTTAAAAATGTATTCACCGGGTGAGTTGGCCGTGCTGTTCGGAGCATGCAGCTGTGAGCTTGCATCCAGGAGATAATGGGTTTGAACCCCACTGTCGGCAGCCCTGGAGATGATTTTCCGTGGTTTCCCATTTTCACACCAGGCAAATGCTAGGGCTGTACCTTAATTAAGGACACAGCCGCTTCATTCCCACTCCTAACCCTTTCCTATCCAATCATTGCCATAATACCTATCTGTGTCGGTGCGATGTAAAACAAATTGTACACTACAATTAAGTGTATTTTATGGTTCCACCTTTTCAGTACAAAATGTAATCTCAGTTCAATACGGACCAATATGAAATTCTTATCCCTCAAAAACAAATTGTAAAATATATATATATATATTTATTTATTCAAGGAATCGAAAAGAACAGTATGATATTTTCATGACTCGTGGTACATAAATCTGGAATGGTCATGTGGTTGTGCAAAAATGAATAAATTGTACTGTTTGCCATGTATTCTATTTTCCTCAGAAAATAATGCTTGGAATAAATATGATGGTGACAATTTAGATAGTTTCAGAGTTTTAAAGAGACGCCATGAGGTGTCTCAAGTACACATTAATGCTGTTGCCGATATGACTCAGTTCGGAAGGTCCAGAATAGAGTTCTTTTTGAGTACAGGTTATAGAAAGAAAATTGACTAGCATAATAAGCTAGTTGAAAATAACATATATTGTCAGCACTTTATTAGATGCTGTGTGTTTTCTTTCAAAGTAAGGATTACTTTTCAGGGGTCATCAAGAAACTGAAGAATCTGATAACAGAGGTAATTGCAGGGAGTTACTAGCATTAATTGCTAAGAAAGATGACATATTTCGGCACCACTTAGAAACATCTACAGTCTTCTCAGGACTTTCTACTTTTATGATCAGCAAAATTAAAGACGAGGTTAAGAAAGCAAACTTTATTTCCGTTATTTTGGATGAAAGTACATACGTTTCTAACGGAGCACAACTCTCATCTGTATTTAGATATCTTAGTCCCGAAGGCGAAATTCAAGAGAGATTTTTGAAATTGTTATGTAAGCGGTGACCGTTCTGCTGTTTCTCTCTCTAAACATCTCTTTGGAGTGTTACAAGAATTTCAGTGTGGTGAAAAGTTAGTAGCAGAAACATTTGATGGCACAGCAGTGATGGCAAGACAGCACAGTGGATTGCAGAAGTTAGGGATAAATATGACCAGACTATACTTGTTGACTGCTATGATCATAGGCTCAATTTGGTACAGTAGAACCCCGCTTAACCGAAACCTGGCTTGACTGAAATGCTCTTGCAAAATTGTATTTTAATATTTTGTTTATACCCTCTTAGCCATCGATATTAGTAATTCCCTTGTATATGTGCTTAGAGCTACTAGACAAACCCTGTTTTTATATTATGACTTATGTCAGAATACACGTGCAGCATGAAACAAAACAGTTTCTTACCCTCTAGTTTGTTCTATGATAAATTTTTCTTGAACAAGCAGGAATTATTATTACTGTATTATTATTATTATTATTATTATTATTATTACTGCATTATTAGTCATGAAGATTATGCAGATGATTCCGACCTTGACAACAGCAGTTCTGAGAATTTGAGTTACAGCAACTCATCAAGGGATGCAAGGTATTTTTTCAGACCTTGTCCGGGTTTTTTTTCATCATCCCCTAAAATGGCCGCTGCTCTTGACAAAGTAATACAGAGATGATACCAACAGTAGCTCCCACCCGATGGATATATGCTGGTAGGCTCGTTGAAGTTGTGTCCTCTCTCTATGCAGATCTCCTTGAATTCTTCAGAGAAATGAAAGATAACGCAGATGAATGGGATGGTGGAACGAGAATTCAAGCTAAGGGTTACTGTGTTACCCTTCAAGACTTTGATTTCTATTTCCTATTAAATTTATTTGCTGAAGTGCTTCCTCAATCTGATGTTCTCTATCAGATCCTTCAGAAGAAAATATATGATATTGCCTTCTGTTTCAAACAGATCCAGTAATTTAAAGCGTTTTTGCAGACAACCAGAAATAATTTCGAACTATGTTTCAAAGTTGCAAGACAATGAAGGGAGGTAAGATTACCCTCAAAAGTGCCAGAGAATTGATTTTGTAGGAACTAAGAAGAAATCGTATCTCCGATTGTATTTGGAAATAATTGACATCTTATCCGTGCAACTATCAGATAGATTTTCTGATATTAACAAGCTGGAGTTCTTTCAGTTAATTGATATTGACCAGTTTAACAATCTTGTGAAGGAGTTCCCTAACAGTGCCTATCAGTTGTTAGTGAAGACCTATAGGCAAAATTTTGATTGCATGAAACTTAAAAATGAACTGTCTGTCCTCTACACGAAGCCGGACCTTGTGAAAAATAATGCATATGACTTCTACCAATATTTGCACACCAGTGGTCTCAAAAAAGCATATCCGGAAGCAACAAAATTGATTGACCTCATTCTCACCATTCCAGCAACTAGCGCTCCCGCTGAAAGAAGCTTCTCGGCCTTAAAAAGGATACACACCTTCCAAAGAAGTTCGCAAGTACAGGGCAGGCTCTCTGCAGTTTCTTTGATTGCGATTGAGAAGAAATTTCTGAGTGACTTAACGAAGAGGCCTATGATGTTATAGATATTTTTGATGCCACAACACACCGTTGTATCGGCCTGAAGTACAAATAGGAAATACTGAGGTAATAAGCCTTGAAGCTCCGTTAGAAATTAATTTTAAACTTTATGTTTATAAGTGCATGAGTAGCCTGCCATACGTTTTTCATGCTGTGAAATATTTTCAATTAGTGCAGCGCCTCACAGGGTGCACGCGCCCGTGAACTGCGCTGCGCAAGGTGAGGAGATGACTTCTAGGTTGATTGGAGTGCAGACCCCCACTACACTTCCCCTACACCTGTCTCACCCGTTCGGCCTGTCTTCGCCTTCTCCACCTTCCCCGCTGATTCTCCCCTCACTGCGAAATGTTAATGTGTGGTGAGCGGTGACACTGTTGTACGGGACAATGTTAGCGGTGTTAAAAAACACTTCTTTCAATTGGTTTGAGCAGACAATTTATCTTCTCTAGCTCTTCTTTTCCTTTATCTTTGCAATGATACCAGTTATGCCTGGAACCAGGGACCAGCTGACAGCAATTCCGAGAGCCTTCTTTAAATTACAATCTGAAATAGGCCTACTCGCATGCAATCTAGTTTTCACACAAGTCAAAAAAGGAAAAAATACCTTTCACATATGCATGTGGAACCAAACATAGAAATAATCTTAGCTGCTTCTCGATGCAGCTTAGGAAAATCTGCCTTCGGCAAATTATAGTAGAAATTGAGCAAAGACTTTGTATTGGAAAATAGATCTTTTTGATTAACTTATCACATAATTATTGTCCCACGGATTAAGCATTTGGCTTTATCGTCGAGACTTAAAAGAAAATACGAAAGTTTCCAGTTCGATTGAAATGGACTTTCGGAAGTCTTTGCTTTCTTCGAAACAGGTTGCTTGATTATTATGTTGTTGTCTTGCGCTTAACGATTTTGCTGATAAACAAGCCGGCTACCACTGAACGCTTCGTCGCTCTCAGCACGCTACACCATCTGAGTCAAGCCGAGTTGGACCGATGCACAGTGCACGGAGTCTGTGCCTCGACTTGCACGCGTGATATTTTGGGCGTTTGAGAGAAGCTGGATTGTGCATGATCGAGACTGCTAGTTTCTATGATGTTGATGTTCACTAGTGTTCAATATATTATGTGCCATTTCATCATTTTCAAATGATGTTATTTTATACAAAAGTAATATCAATTTTCAAGTCTTTCACTTTTATGAAATTACATCTGTACTGATCATAAAAATACTGCAGTGCGAGCGACAGTATACTCTCAGATACCAATATAAATGGTCCGTTATTGGACATTATAAATTTTCCAGCTAACTCATTCTTGGTTGCCAGCGTTTCGCCCTCATGTGCTAGGGTGGGCTCATCAGTTGGTACCTAGCACACCTACCAATACGCTGGCTAGTGCATACCGTGGAGGCCACTGCGTAGGCTAACTGGAGCCACTGGCAGTGCCAATGCACTAAGAGACTTTGTCTCATTATCAAAAATTGATGCCTGCTTTGGCCATCAGATGATATAGATATTCTGAGTCTACCCAGCTTTCACTCCCGTAAAGCAAAGTTGGTCTGAAAACAGATCGATGTTAAGATAATTTCGTCCGCAAGCTGACTTCCTTCTTACAGAATACTGTTGATCGCAACTGCGAGCTCACTGCGTTAGCTTTACTGCACCTTGATTCAATCTCACAATACTACCATCCTGGAATAACACACATCCGAAATACAGTACTTGAAATAATCTACCAGTTCCAGCTTTGTATTCCCAATCTGACAATGTTTTCTTGGATTTCTTACCTATTGACATCAATTTAGTCTTCAAAAGGCTAATTTTCATACCATACTCGTGCACTATTTTCAAGTTCCTAGATATTAGACTGCAGGCTTTTGGCACAATCTGCCGTTAAAACCAAGTCGTCAGCATAGGCCAGACTGCTTACTGCATTTTCACCTAACTGAATCCCACCCTGCCATTTTACACCTCTCAGCAGATGATCCATGTAAACTACGGACAGCAAAGGTGAAAGATTACAGCCTTGTCTAACCCCTGTAAGTACCCTGAACCGAGAACTCATTCTACCATCAATTCTCACTGCAGCCCAATTGTCAACATAAATGCCTTTGATTGATTTTAATAATCTGCCCTTAATCCCATTCTCCCCCAGTATGGTGAACATCTTTTTTCCCTCGGTACCCTGTCATATGCTCTCTCTAGATCTACGAAACATAAACACAACTGTCTATTTCTCTCGTTGCATTTTACAATTACCTGGTGCATACTGAAAATCTGATCCTGACAGCCCCTATGTGGTCTGAAACCACACTGGTTTTCATCCAACTTCCTCTCAACCACTGATTACAACCCCCCTCCACCCTCCCTTCCAAGTTGCCAGCGAATACTTTGCTTGGTATACTAATCAGTGAGGTAGATTGATATTTATTGCAATCCTTAACGTTCCCTTGCTTTAGGATAGGTGCAGTTACTGCTTTTGTCCAATCTGAAGGTAGCTTCCCAACACTCCATGCTAATCTTACTACTCTGTGAAGCCATTTCATCCCTGCCTTCCCACTATACTTCACCATTTCAGGTTTAATTTCATCTTTTCCTGCTGCTTTATGAAAATGGAGTTCATTTAATATCCTTTCCACTTCCTCAAGAGTAATTTCACCAACATAATTTTCCGCCCCCTCATGAGCTCAGTTGTTCGCATCACTACCAGGAAGATTTCCTTTTAACATTGAGAAGATTTTTCAAAATATTCTCTCCAGCTTTCCAATGATTCCCTGGGATTTATTATGAGTTCACCTAAATTACCCAAAACACTGTTCATTTCCTATTTCCCTCCTTTCCTAAAATTCTTTATTATTGTCCGGAAAGGTTTCCCTGCTGCATGACCTAGCCTTTCCAGGTTATTACCAAAATCTTCCCACGACTTCTTTTTGGATTCAACAACTATTTGTTTTGCTCTGTTTCTTTCATCTACATACGATTCCCTGTCTGCATCAGACCTTGTTTGGAGCCATTTCTGACAAGCCTTCTTTTTACGTTTACAAGCTGCTCTCACTTCATCATTCCACCAAGATGTTCGCTTTTTACCATCTTTACACACAGTTGTTCCTAGGCATTCCCTTGCTGTTTCTACTACAGCATCCCTGTATGCCACCCATTTTCTTTCTATATCCTGAACCTTCTTACTGTCTACTATTTGAAACTTCTCACTGATCTTATCCATGTACTTCTGTCTAATTTCCTCGTCCTGGAGATTTTTTACCCTTATTCGTTTGCAGACAGATTTCACTTTCTCTACCCTAGGCCTAGAGATACTTAGTTCACTACAGATCAGATAGTGGTCTGTATCATCAAAAATCCGCGGAAAACTTGCACATTCCTAACAGATTTTCAGAAGTCGGTTAAGATATAGTCTTTTATGGATCTGGTACCCCTAGCCTCCCATTTGTAGCGGTGAATAGCCTTATTCTTGAAGAATGTATTCGTAACAGCTAAATCCATACTGGCTCAGAAGTCCAGCAAACGCTTCCCATTCCCATTAGCTTCTGTATCTTCCCCACATTTACCAATCGCCCTTTTGTATCCTTCAGTTCTATTTCCAACTCTCGCAATGAAATCGCCCGTTAGCTCTATTCCATCCTTGCTGTTGACGCTGACCACGATGTCACTTAGTGCTTCATAAAACTTGTCAACTTCATCCTCATCTGCACCCTCACATGGTGAACACACTGAGACAATTCTCATCCTAGTTCCTCCAACTGCCATATCTGCACACATCATTTGTTATTTTTTTGCTAGTTGATTTACGTTGCACCGACACAGAAAGGTCTTATGGCGACGATGGGACAGGGACGGGCTGGGAGTGGAAAGGAAGCGGCTCTGGCCTAATTAAGGTACAGCCCCATCATTTGCCTGATGTGAAAATGGGAAACCACGGAAAAACATCTTCAAGGCTGCCGACAGTGGGGTTCGAACCTACTATCTCCCGAATACTGGATACTGGCCACACTTAAGCAACTGCAGCTATCGAGCTCGGTCATCATTTGTTAATTTATGTGCCTAACAGAAACTATGTTGCAGCAATGGTCTTTCTGATAAACAGCCCTTCCCCATACTCTGCCATTCCCTTTCTAACACCCGTCAAGTACACTTTATAATCTCCTATATCTTCCTCGTTATCTCCCCTTACCGGGAGAGTTGGCCATGTGGTTAGGGGGCGCGGCTGTGAGCTTGGATCCGGGAGATGGTGGGTCAAATCCCACTGTCGGCAGCCCAGAAGATGGTTTTCCGTGGTTTCCCATTTTCACACCAGGCAGATGCTGGGGCTGTACCTTAATTAAGTCCACGGCCGCTTCCTTCCAATTCTTACGCCTTTCCTATCCCATCGTTGCTGTAAGACCTATCTGTATCAGTGCAACGTAAAGCCACTAACAAAAAAAAAATCTCCCCTTACCTGAATATCATTTACTCCTAGCACATTCAGATGCATCCTCTTTGCTGACTCAGCCAGTTCTACTTTCTTTCTTTCTTCCATAAGCCCCATTAATATTGATAGCTCCCCATTGAATTCCATTTCGTTCGCCAAGTTGTTTCAAGGAGTCCCTCGCCTATGAAGCGGGAGTGGGACTCCGTTATTCCCATAGGTCCGAGGCTTGCTTAAAATGTTCTGAGCTTGGTAAATTCATGAAGCAGGATGCTATCCTACTTACATATAGTCCAGGTGAGTATCTCTCCTCTAACAGGTTATGGACTGCCTGAGTACAAGGAGGGCCATGGCTCAGAATATGTCCGAGTTGCCCATTCCCATACCTATCTTCTCCCAAACAGTAATACGGAGAAAAAAGCAGCTGTTGTTATTTTCACCGTGAACTGTACAGTGTAATGTTTCCCTAATACAAACCTTCATTGTGTTCATTTATTCATCAGCGTGGTGAATTCCACTGTTTATTCATATCATCATGTTCTGGAGCTATTTCCAACCACAGGCTGGGTCTTCTTGGAACGTAAGCCTCCTCATCATTTGCTATCCATCCACCACTCCTCTTCTGTCACTGTTGTCCAGTTCCTTCCTCTTGCCTCGTTGCTCTTCTTTTAACCTTTCAGCCGTGTCCCCCTCAGTCTTCCTCTAGGTCTCCTTCCCTTCAACTCCATTTCTAACTCTTCCTTGGTATTTTCTCTTCTCCCATTCTTTTAACATATCCATGCCTCTGCAACCTTGATTTTTCTATCTTTTTCTGCAGGGGTACCTCATTTACCATTTCCCAAACACACTCATTTTTTATTCGGTCCATTCTTTTTAACCTACTGACACCTTTGAAACTTAATTTCCACTGCTTGAATTCTACTTTTATCCCTCTCTTTCATCACCCACGTTTCTGATCCGTATGTCAGAATCGGCACAAAATAAGTCTTGTAGAATATTCCTTTACGTCTTTGGGTACATCCCTATTTTGTATCAGTCCTCCCACCCTCTTAAAGAATTCATTAGAATTCATTTGCACACCTTTCTCTTTCATTCTTTTACATCATGTTTCCTCCATTTTCTTCAATTACACTTCCCAGATCTTGTTTCTATGGACACTGTAGTGTGCCTTCTCTGTGTCCATGAAGGCCATCACTGTTTATTGAAATGTATAAAACATTGTGAATTTGACAGGGAGAAATGGCAGTGGAGTCATTATTATGATTTTGATCATCGTGATTTCGACAGAGTTTTATAATTGAAAGTTTTCAATGCGACATACATAAGCTTCCTTTGGATGTGGCCACAAAATACAGTTGTTCAGCCCAGCATTGAATGCAGCTATGGAGCAAATACAGGGTCTCGTGTAACCGAGCTTGCCTCCTACCCATAGGTCCCTATTTCAATTCCCAACCATGTTGGATTCTTGCCTGGATCTGAGGGCTGTTCCGAGGTTGACTTTGCCTATATGAGGACAGTTGACGAACTATCTGATGATGAGATAGTGGTGCTGGTCTATAAAACTAAGAATAATAGCCGAGTGGATTCATCTTGCTGGCGTGTCACCTTGTAATTTACAGACCTTCGGAGTAAACAGCGGTTGCTTGGTAGGCCGAGGCCCATCAGGGCTGTAGTATCATGAGGTTTGTTTGGAGATAATACATTGGATACAATATGTAATAGGCAAAAATTGTATTGACAAACAAACATGATGGTGAAACAAATTTTACCGGACAACTTAAGAAAAGAAGTTAGCGTACAGGGCTTGGTTGAGAACGTGTCTCAAGGAAGACCTTTAATCATCCATTATTAGGGTCGTCTGTGAATAGTACCACTGTGAATGAGTGCTACTTCAGAGACTTGTATGACCTGCAAGACAAATTGACTGGGATAGCAATATTTGCCACTAATCCCTGTCACATAATCATTCCATGCAAGACAGTGGCCATGTTACGGAAATCAGGAGGACAGGCAACAATATCCTCCAAGGTCCTCCATTAATGATCCAACTATTTTGTTGGTGCCTGCAATGATGAGTTTCCGTACCTGCCAGTACCAAGTCTTCAGCCTACCTTTGGACCTGCACCGATAATTTTGACCGATGAAGTGATAACGCTGAAGAATATGAAATATGGGGAGGCAGTTTGCTTGGACGTGCCTGGAAGGTACTTGGAAAGTGTGGCACAGAATTCCTTCTCTTTCATCAAATTTTATCCACAAACAGACTTCAGTTTTGAATACTTTTGAGAGAGTACTGGACAGTTTTCTCAGAAGTATTGGCTGAGTTGAGTAATACTCAGGCGGTAGAGTGCTGGCCTTCTGAGCCCAACTTGGCAAGTTTGGTCTTGGCTCAGTCTGGTGTATTTGAAGGAGCTCAGATATGTTGGCCTTTTGTTGATAGATTTACTGACATGGGAAAGAACTGTGGAACAAAATTCTGGCACCTTGGCATCTCTAAAAACGTGAACATTTTAGTTAGTGGGGTGTAACATTATTAACATTACTGTTATTATCAAAATTATTGTTGCGATATTTCCAAATCAGTGCAGATTTGTAAAATAATGTAGTACAATCAATGCAGTCAATGGTACATGGTTATTGGTGGAGAGACAGAGAGAAAAGTAAAAGACTGTACACTTTGCATTTCTGTACCTAAAAAAAGGCTTTTGATCGCCTGTATGATCTTGTGTAACGAATGTTTCAGAGTCATGGAATTCCTGAGGTGTACGTAGAATGGGTCCAACTTCTTTACCATACTGTCTCAAGTGCAATCAGATATTCAACCAGAATCTCATCACATTTCAATATTAACGTTGGTGCTCATCAAGGTTCTTCCCTCTCACCCCAACTATTAGTGTCTTGTATGGAAACTGTAACAGCTGATGTGAAACTTTTGTGTAAGTGTCATCTTGTAGTACAGCATCAGGCACTAATCTGGGACAAAAGGGTGGCTGAGAATGGAATATATACAATTTGACTCCCAAAGCAATGGCACCATTACCATCAATGATCGCAACTTAATGAAAAAGACCTCTCATTTAAAATGTCTTAGGACTGTGAACACAAAAGATAATGTCAATAGCTTGTGACATCATGCTGAGAGTAAGCACTGCATAGTCCAAGTAGAGACAGGTAACTAGTGTTCTGTAAGAAGATGCTGAATATCTGAAGGTAAAAGTTTATGACAGTAATACAGCTGTAGCTTTCTATGGAGTAGAATGTCGTCCTTTGTGCAGCGAGCAAGGACGGATCCTCTATGTTGTGGAGAAGATAATACTGTGCTGACTCACATGAACAGATTGCAGAGAAATCTCGGTTTGGTCTCCATTCTGGAGAAAATGAAAGAGGCTTGACTGATGGGATGGTTGTGTTATGTGCGGTAGCAGTTCTTCAGTAATAAAAACAGCCTTCAAACTAGACCCAGGAGTACCAGGCGAGTAACTGGGCAGTTATGGTCACGTAGCTGTCAGCTTGCATTCGGGAGATAGTGGGTTCAAACCCCACTGTCAGTAGTCCTGAAGATGGTTTTCTATCATTTTCTACCAGGCTAATTCTGGGTCTGTACTAGAGGTTTGCAAACAACCCATTTCGTTCGCTCACACTCATTTGACCTCATTCGTATCTCAGTCGACTTTGAGTGGGTTGGCTAGGAGCATGTAGTCTGAGGTAAGGTGGCTAGTATGCTTATGGGCAGTATCAACGACATTATGGCGAACAACCTTAAAAGAAGCGAGGAAAGGAGAGTGGCTGACTATAAAAGGACATCGTGCAAATATTTAAACGAAATATGCATTGAAGTAATGTAATTACAAACTTAACCGGGCGAGTTGGTTGCGCAGTTGTGAGCTTGCATCTGGGTGATAGTAGGTTCGAGCCCCACTGTCGGCAGGCCTGAATATGGTTATTTGTGCTTTCCCATTTTCATATCAGGTAAAAGCTGGGGCTGTACCTTAATGAAGGCCACGGCTGCTTCCTTCCCATTCCTAGGCCTTTCCTATCCTATTGTCGCAATAAGACCTATCTGTGTTGGAGCAATGTAAAGCCAATTCAAAAAAAAAAACCCTTACTTTAAACACTGTGAGGGGTCCCAGAAATCAACCTGGGAAGAGTCTTTGTGTTTCTGGGCAAATGGTAGTGAAATGCGTCATTGCCAAACTCCTGCAACAATAATATATTGGGTTCAGCAAGAGAACCCAACTAGCCTCTTTCACTACAACTCCAGCACGTAACCTACACGAGGTGCCCCCTGTTAAGCTGAGCAACCCAGTGGAAGGTTGGGTAACCAATCCCAGCGGGAAGCTGGGTCAGTGAACCGATCAGTGCTGGGGGCTTCAAGGCTAACAACCTTGATAGTTAAACACCACGTTACCTTCGGGTAACCCCACTAAACTTTTTCGTAACTCTGGAAACATGGAGCAAACGACTAATTGGAAATCTACCCCAGGTGGTAACAAATCCACCCCCACTCACAGTGGGGCAAGCAGGCCATCGGATTCTGGGGAGCCTGCATCTTCATGTAAGAGGAAGAAACACATCAACTATCTGGCAACAATAAACATTAATTCCCTCCTACAAACGGGAAAACTGAAACATACATTGGACGTCCTAACAAAACACAACCACCTTATAATGGCTTTACAGGAGACAAGATTTACGGACGAAGAACCTTTTGAGTCACAAGGCTTCAGGATCTACAAGGGACAGCCAGGTCAGAGAGTGATGAAGAATATGCCTCACCTGGGTACAGGCTTCATAGTCAACAACAAAATGATCAATTCTATAATCTCCTTCTCATCACCAAATGGGAGAACGTTCACTATAGCCTTCAGAAGTCTCAACAAAGCCTGCACGATTGTTAACTTCCATGCACCTACCAGTGATACTAATAAGAGTGATATTAAAAGTGTAGAATACTTTTGGGAAGAACTGGAAGAGACAATCGATAAGATTCCAGAACATCACGTGATCATCTTGATGGGGGACTTCAACGCCCAGATTGGTAAGGAGCGCAAGTTTAAGAACATAGGGAATACCCGGCCCACAAGAGAACCAATTGTAATGGTGAGAGGCTGATCAATCTGTGTAAAAATCACAACCTTGTTCTTAAATTTACAGCATTCAGACACCTCCCCCAAAAAGCCAAGACCTGGAGATGTCCCAATCCCTTGCTAGGAGAGTACCAGTTAGATCACGTTGCCATCAGTAGAAGGAATAGCAAGGAAATAATGAACGTCAAGGTATTGAGAGGTGCCAATATTGATTCAGACCACTACCTATCTTTGGTCAAAGCAAATTTCATTCCACTCACGAAGTGCAGAGGTAACAATTACACCAGGTCCAGAATCCCAAAATTTAATCCAGCCCAGTTGAAAGAGAACATCTACTTTGCTAAGGTCCTAAGCAATAATCAGAATAAAATGGATTGGCCTAACCTACAGAAGGCACTGATAGATGCAGCAACAGAAACCATCCTTGCAACCAGAAGGAATAAACACCCATGGTGGACACCAACATGTGATAAGGCAATAGAGGAGTGAAGACAGGCATGGGTGAAATGGAACTGCAACAAAAACACGGAAAATCATACAGCCTTCCTAACAGTCAGAAAGAACGACGACATAGATCAGGCAGAGAAAGATTTTCAAAGGAACAACACCACTAACTTGTACAAAATTCTAAAATCTCAGACAAACGCTTACTCAGCCCCTACACTCTACCTACGAGGACCAGATGGAGAACTGAAAATGAACAATGAAGATTGTACTATAGCCCTTGCAAAATATTTTGATGGCCTCCTCAATGCAGAAGAACCAGAGGAAAGACTACAATTTCAACCTAAGAATGTTATTAACCCTGACTCCCTTCCTCCTACCAAAGAAGAAATCAAACAGATCATCTCTGAACTGAAATCTAATAGAGCAGCAGGCGAAGATGGCATCATTGCAGAATTATGGGAACATGCAGATGAAGAGTCAATTGACAGTATCCACAGAATCATAACCGATATCTGGACAACAGAAACACTACCAAGGGATTGGACCTCAGCTATCATCCACCCGCTGCACAAGAAAGGAGACAAGTTAGACCCTAACAACTATAGAGGGGTCTCTCTCCTATCAGTGACTTACAAAATCTTCTCCAATGCATTGCTTAAAAGAGTGGACGCACAATTAGATTCCTGCATAGGAGAGTACCAAGCTGGATTTAGGAAGTCAAGATCATGCACAGAGCAGATTCTGAACCTCAAAACTATCTTTACCTACAAAAACCTGAGCACCTCATCCTATGTAGCAATTTTCGTTGACTTCCAGAAGGCTTACGACTCGGTAGACAGACAGTCCGTCTTTGAGACGTTGACTGAAATGGGACTGGATAAGAAGACTTATAATCTTGTGAAGGCTACTCTAACGAACACCATGTCCAAAGTCAAATTCAGAGGGGTATTGTTAAAAAGCTTCGAGATCAAAACAGGCGTTAGACAAGGAGATGGTTTGTCCCCTATCCTGTTTAACTGTCTGCTGGAGAAGGTCATTCGGGAATGGAGGAACACACTAGCTGACAATTCTGGATTAAAAATCGGCTACAAAAAAGACAAGTTAACAGTTACTTGCCTAGCCTTCACAGATGACCTCACACTCTTAGCTTTAAGTATGGAAGAAGCTATGTACCAGCTATCCTCCCTAGAACGTATAGCAGCTAAAGTAGGGCTAAAGATTGCTGTCAATAAAACAGAATTTCTGACCAACATCAAAGAAGCACCCAACTTCATTTCTTTGGGGGACAAAATAATAATACACAAGGCCAACTCATTCAAATATCTTGGAGAATGGCTAACCCCAAATTTTAATGAGGACCTTGCAACAAAGAGTAGATGCACTAAATTAGAAAGAGCCTGCCATCTTTGTAAGAACATATACAAGTCTAAATCCCTCTCCTTAAATCTTAAACTTAGACACTACAACACCGTAGTAAGACCACCTGTACTGTACGCCTCAGAATGCCTAAACATGACCCAGAAAGGACAACTCAGAAAACTGGAACTGAAAGAGCGAAAGATCCTCAGAAGGATTATGGGTCCCATTAAAGAAGGAGATGGCTTCCGAATCAGGCACAACAAGGAACTGTACAGTAAAATAGAGATCATTACAACAGCTATGAGGAAGAGAAGACTAATGTTCTATGGTCACGAAGTCAGGATGGACAGCCAGAGACTCATTTCAACACTGTATCTAGGGGTAAAGCAACAAATGCCAAATGGATGAATTTAGTGCGGAAAGACCTACAATACCTAAACATTGATCACATTGACATTTACAACCGTGATAAGTTCAGAAAGTTAGTCAAGACATCTGACTCTCTCCAGTCACTAACAACTAAATCACTGCGTCCAGGAGTAGGAGTGAAATGGACTCAAGAGAGAACCATAGCGCTAGAATGAAGGAATACTGGGCTAAGAGGATGAAAAGAGCTCACCAGAGTTAAGAACCATGTGGTCCATCGTAGGCCTAAACGAAGAAGAAGAAGAAGAAGAAACATTGTGAGATCAACTTATCACGTTAGTAGACACAGAGCATTAACTTGTACTCTATCTAACATCGTCGCAAACATTCATCATTATTGTGTTGTTTTAGTACAAAATGAATGAAGAGAGCGTCATTTTATATCTGGTTAAGCAAGCTTCTCTTGTCACTAATAATGTTACCAGCTGAACTGAAATTTCTTTCACTTGCAATTTTGGAGGCTGGAATAGACAATATTTTCTTCGCTAGCAGAGCAAGTATTGGATCTTGTGTGCTGTTATTTTTCCACTATGCCAGGAGATCATCATCAGAAAGGTGATTTTTTAATAAATAAATTGTTGCAGGAGGAAAATAGGCAGCGTTTATTTGTCCAAAGTCTGTGCGAAGATAAACTTGTTTTTGTCATAGATCTAGGAAGATGTTCCCTAAAGAAGGTAAAAGGACGGAGATCAGTTGCGCACATTTGGACACACTTATGTGTAATGTTTTGTTTGGTATCATGTGGTACTGTATTTGATGGACGCACTGAATTCGGCCACAGTTTAGACGTTTGCATTCATTGTGAGATATCATCGCCATAATACCTATCTGTGTTGTTGCAACATGAAACCAAAAAAAAAAGGAGGTAGTAGATGCAAACGTCAGTAAAGAAGCACATTTCCATGGCACATACCCTGCATGTCGACCATTCGCAGTTGTTACTAGTAAGGAGTATTCCCACACTAAGCCCTTCATTCCTTCTTAATTTAGTACTCTGTATTGCTTCCTCTCAAGTTTTGCTTTCGCTGTGTCTTTCGACCAATATTCCTTGTTTGCAACAAATGTTGTAGTAACTGCAAATATGAACCAGTCGGACCAAATTTGGTGCGTTCGTTTAAACTGTCGAGCGTCAAGCGGTCGAACAGGTCATGCTCACTAGCAGAGTAGGACTTAACTACACGACTACTTTCGTTTGATCGACCGTGCACAGGGAATGCAGATTTTTAGTCTGTCTCTTAATTAACACTAGAAAGATGATACAACTCCTACCAGTTGAAGTATGGAGAGATCAAAAGTGACCTTACTTGAGATATACTTTTAAGTTCAGTTATGAATTAAAACAGTGATGGGGATCATAGGATTCCTACAATGGAAACAAATTCCAGTGCTCTGGACCTTACATCAATTGATCTAATATATTACTCCAGTAAAGGGGAGAATGAGGAGAATCGCAATAGATATTACTAATGCAATTACTCCACCTACTATAGTCTAAACTGTACAGTGGCGTTGTAAATCCAGACATACGAATACTCAATAGACTAAACATAACAGGCTGATATATCAATGTAGGTACAAACAATTAAAAATAACTGTCTGTTTTCCTAATAGATCTCTTTACATGAGTCTATACCCATCTTATTCAACTATGCTGACCGGGCGAGTTGGCCATGCGGTTAGGGTCACGAGCAGCTGTGAGCTTGAATCCGGGAGATAGTGGGTTCGAACCCCACTGTCGGCAGCCCTGAAGATGGTTTTCTGTGGTTTCCCATTTTCACACCAGGCAAATGCTGGGGCTGTACGTAAATTAAGGCCACAGCTGCTTCCTTCCCACTCCTAGGTCTTTCCTGTCCCATCGTCACCATAAGACCTATCTGTGTTGGTGCAACGTAAAGAAAAAAATCAATGCTGATACACAGTGGTATAAATTGCACGTGGTTAAGTTAAATCAGTTCACAACCATTTTTTCTGTTCTAATTAATTTCTTACAGACTATCTTTCTGCATGTTTTACACGTGTGCACACGCACACACTTCATGTCCTCACATTTATTGCACAGTTCGTATTTCCTGCATATGTGCTCATTTAGATAGATGTCTTTATTGGTGTAGTTAAGGCCGTTAGGCCTTCTCTTACACTAAACCAAATATTGTACATAAAATCAAAGTTAACACTATCAACATCGGCAGTTCAGGTCCTTTTATTTCTGGTATGCGTGTTTTCCTCAGTAAGTTCTTTGGCACATTGTAGCAGAACCTTCCAGTACAAGATCCTGATATTTGTGACTTGCTTGTGCAGCGCCTAAGTGTTTATTCCGGCTAAACCTGGAATGTTACCGAATGTGTGTAATGGCCACCTACAGGGAGCTAGTTTGCCAATATACTTTCTGGACATTTGGTCCACAACTTCAACTCCTCCATACTTAGTTCCGATGTAATATGGTTTCCTCTTTCTGTCAGTCTCTATCTGGGCATCTGGACGAAAACTGAGAACCCGTACATTCTTATTGACCTTATTTTGATAAATAGAGTTTTGTCTTACTTCTTTATCACCTGGATGTCACACAGCAAGGTACTTTTGACCTCCAATGGAACCTCCCTTTCTACTCAATTCATTGTGTCAAGAAGACTGGTTCCCTGGGATTTTAGCTTTTCAGCTAGCTACAGTGATTAAAAAAATTGTTGCATGTGACATTCCTTTATTTTCCGATTCAGATGGAGTTGAGTCAGCTGGATAACTCTCTTTATTCTTCGATTCAGACGGAGATGTCAGCTGGATAACTCTCTTCATTCTCCAATTGAGAGGAAGAATATGAAGGTGATATTTGGGTGGAATTGTCGCTATTTACTCCACTGTTCCTCCTAGTCTCGTCTCCAGAGTCGTCATTGCTTAGTTCCTGGAGAATAGCTATATCTTCCTGTCGCAAATTCTTTCTGTGGTCTATATATGAAGAATCATTCACAAAATAAACTACCCGTAACAAACTGCACTATAGGTACTGCCAATGGTGCATTTATGTACTCCACTCCTGACTCACTCTGATGCAGTGGGAACTCTGAGGACTACATGGCATGGAGTTGGGTAAGATGCAAATCGTGAATACCGTGCAAAGGGTACAAAAGCAATGCAAAATTACACAATAGGAAACATGTCTTTCTAAAATCCAGTAGGGGTCAGAGATGACCCTTCCATCCTTCTAGGTTAATTGAATTATGGAGGCCAAGCTATTAAAGCTGGGGCATCCAAATTTCAACAATGGTAAATACAGCCTAAATAATGAAGTCATATAGTCTCAACAAAATCTAAGATAAATTATGGCAACAACATAGCATTGAATTTATAAAAGGGTAAAAAATGACCTCTCTGTTTTTGTAGTTTTGAGGCTATAGTCGCTTCCTTCCCACTCCTGTCTCTTTCCTATCCCATTGTCGCCATAAGACCTATATGTGTCGGTGCAACATAAAAAGAAAAAAAACTCAGGAGGATGCCCGTCACGAGGGAGACCTCCAAAGTGATGGATGGATACGATTCTGGAATACATGTGCGATGTAGTCCACAACCTTCAAAATATTCTTCGAGGCCATCAAGACAATTGAAGAAATTTACATTTCCAGTGTGACAGGAGTAGTCAACATTAAAGTGAAAGGAATATTATTATCCATACACTGATTTTAACCACTGGTTGATACAATTACAACATTTAAATTTAAAATATAAAACATTTACTAACCAGGATCAAAGTGCAAGGCAGGACAACAAGAGAAGAAAATGGCTGTGGAAGGTAGGGACCATTAGGAGGGGTTGAAATCCCGAAATGAATAGTCACATTCTAAGAAGAATATTTAAAGTAAGAAAAATAAATTAACCACAGCATAACTTAATAAAACTAAATAAAAGGAAGTGCCAACCTTACATTCTTCTGTATAAACCTGAATAGCAAATGCACAAAGGATAAACTTGAAAGTACGAACTATAATGTCCAGTCTTCTTCATAACCTAAAAGTATGAAAGCTTCCAGGATCATGTTGAAAATCCCAAAAAGGAGAAATTGAACCACAGCTCCTCTGATTTACTATGCATGTTGGATAAAACGACACAATAGTGCTGATATAAAGTGACGGATAGTTCTGCTAAATGCACTAAAGACGTAATAGTATAGATCCCTCTTCTAATTTATATATTGGGATAGTCCCACATCTATAAGTTCAAGATACGGGTTACAGTAGAACCTCGATAATTCGAAATCGGTTAATTCAAAATCCCGCCTAATTCGAAGAAGCTCTCGTTCCCGGAAACATGAGATACAGTTTTGCATGTTATTTAAATGTTTAATTCGAAATACGGATAAATCATAATTCGAAGTACAATGTCGGCCCCATTATCGAAATTCAGACTTTTAATTCGAAACTGCCTTTACATTTTAAAACAATAGTATGTTACAGAGTAATTTCAACTCGAAATTTATCTGCTCCGCGTCATAATAGAACGCGCGTTCTGGAACGTGGAAGGGTAGCTTTCCGCACACACTCACTTCGGTGAGTCTATAGTGCGCTTCATGATTGCTAAGTAGAATGAAATCGGAAATCTTCTGTATTCAAACTTTTAAGGAACGCCATAATATCACGCAACAGGCAGTGTGCGGAAAAACAGAATCCGCGAACACTGGCGATGCCGACAGTTGACGAAAAAACGTACGGTAGCTCATATAATAAATTCGTAGGCACAGAACAATATTGTCATTGCTAGTGAAACTGCATTGCTTTATTTTAATGCAAGCCCAACCGGTCTTATGGTTTTAAATGGGTCATAGTAGTGCGTTGCAATGCACATGGGATGGAAGCGAGAAACTTTATCCCCCACAATGTTTTAAGGGCGTTGGGCACTTTCCATGCCAGTACAAAGCATCTAAAAGTCAAACAGTACAGAAATCTAAAAAAATAATGCATTTGCACTGGGGGGACTGGCATAATTTATCCTCGTCTTTGAATTGTGTGATTTTTTTTCTTTCGTTGCGTGAGGTTATGTTTGCCAGTGATTTATCTAAGTGCATTATTTGAACATTGTAAATGCACCTTGTTGGATACATTTCGGAAATAGCTTTTTCCATGGCATTTGAAAGGTTTAAACTGTGAATCGAGGTGATTGCATGTATTAATGGGTCTTAGAATAATTTGTGACGCGGCAAGTGTTTACATTTCTGAAGTACGAGAAAAGTGCCATGGCGGGAAATCGTACAAGGATAGAGTCATAGAAAAGTTCGATTTTAAGGGCATCGGGTACTTCCTTTGTAAATACAAGGCATCTAAAATGCATACAGTATAGTAATCCAATTAATAAAGCACTTGCACATGGGAGCCAGCATAGATTTCTCCTCATCTTTGAATCGTGCTTTTTTTTTCTTTCATTGCGTGAGGTTATGTTTGCCAGTGAGATATCTGAGTGCATTACTTGAATACTCTAAATGCACCTTCTTGGATACATTTTGGAAATAGTTCTTTTTTCATGGCATTTGAAGGGTATAAACTGTGAATCTAGGTTAACTGCATGCAGTAACGGGCCATAGAATATTTTGTAATGCGGCAAGGGTTGGAACTTCTGAATTGCGAATTGGCGGTTAATTCGAAATCATGTAATTCAAAGTCTGATTTTTGAGTCCCAACGACTTCGAATTAACGAGGTTTTACTGTAATTACATTTTACTTGACTTATTTCCTGTATTTCCTAAGTGGAGCATAGGGCACCAATGAACTTCCGCCACTGGACTCTGTTCTGCGCCATCGTCCTGATCTCGATCCAGGTCTTCCCTCCTTTCTCCATCCCTTCTGCTATTACACTCCTTCTCCATGTGTTCCTTGGTCTGCCTCTTCTCCTGCTAACTTGTGGGTTCCATTTCAGGGCATGTCTTGCTATGTTGTCTTTATCTCGCCATAATGTATGTGCAATCCACTTCCATTTCCTACTACACATCTCAGTGTTAATGGGTGTTTGATGGATTATTCTCCATGGCTCTTCACTGGAGAATACTTGCGGCCACCATATCCTCAGGAGATTGCTCAAACTTCTGTTCACAAATGTTTGGAGTTTGCTAATCAGTTGTTTGTTGGTCTTCCAAGTTTCAAACCCATAGAGCAGTACTGACTTGACATTGGTATTGAAGATGTGTAGTTTGGTGTAGGTGTTAAGTTCCCTTGATTTCCAGATTGGTCTCAGCATTGCAAATGCTCCTTCAGCCTTATTTATTCTATTTCCTATATCCTTTATAGTTCCTCCCTTAGCAGTGACCGTACTTCCCAGGTAACAGAACTGCTTGACTTGTTTGATCTCTTGGTTTCCTAAAAATAATAGTGCCTTATTGCGGTTGTTATAGTGTTCTTATAGTTTCCTTGGTTTTCTTTTCATTGATCTTCAATCTCACCTCTGATGCTTCTGTTTTTAAATCATTCAGCTTTGCTTCCATATCTTTAAAACTGATGGCTAGCAAGCACAAGTCATCCACGAAGTCCAAGTCCTCTAACCTGTCTGTCAGTACCCACTGAATTCCTCTTCAGCAATTCATTGCCTTCTTCATAAGATCCATCACCAGAAGAAATAGTATAGGTGACAGCAAGCATCCTTGCTTAACTCCTGTATTTACTGGGATGGGCTCAGACAACATCCCTTGATGTAAAACTTGACATGTGTAGTTCTCATACATTTGGGTTATCTTTATAATTTTCTTTGGAATCCCAAACTCTTCCATGGCTTTCCACATCATCTTCCTCATTACACTATCAAACGCCTTTTCAGAGTCTACGAATAATAGATACAGTGACGATTGCAGCTCCGTGGATTGTTCTATGATTATGTGCAGTGCATTGATCTGGTCTGTACAGGAATAATCTTCTCTAAATACTTCTTGTACTTTCTTCAGCTTTGAGTTAACTCCCTGTTTTATCTTTTCTAGAGTTACTCGTGAGAGTACCTTACTTGGTATCAAAAGGAGGGTAATCCCTCTCCAGTTGTCATTCTAATAAATCTCCTTTCTTTGGAAGCTTAATCAACAGTCCTTTCTTCCAATCTGTGGGGATCTTCTCTTCATCCCAAATCTGCTTTAAAAGTGGGAACAGAATTTCAACTGAAGTACCCATATCCACTTTCAAGGCCTCTGGAGCGATATTGTCCACACCTGCTGCTTTGCCATTCTTTAGTTGGTTAATGGCCCTTTGGATCTCTGTTCGTGGTGGTTCTGTACTGATAGCAACATCTTTGTGCTGTAATTGGTCTAATTCTTGATGCAAATTGGCCTACTACAATCCTTTCTGAGACTGGGTACCATTCTGTCAAACTCTTCCTTGTCTTTTGGGTGATCAGTAATCCAACACCCTCCTCTATGTTCTTCTTCTCTTCCTGAGTACAGCAGCGTGTCCCCTTGCTGGGTCCTTATCTCACCGAACCCATTCCATCTTGTCTCACTCAAGCCTGATATATCCAACCTGTATCGCTTCATCTCCCTAGGTACTTCAGCCAATCTGCTTAACTGCCACATTTGTCTGTATACTCCAATTCTCTTAGATTTCATGCTAAAGGTCAGATCCATTTTATCCATCCAGCTTCTATTCATTGATGTTTCTGCAATGAGTTACTCTTGGGTGTGTAGGTTATTGGCCTTCAGCATCCAAAGCCTGGTGAAGTGGCTGCCTTCTAAGTAGCAGGCCTACTGATTTTCTGTCAGGGTTTCTTCCCTTAGCCTTTGAAGTTTTTACTTCTAACTACAGGGCAGCAGTTCCTGCTCATTTTCCCTGAATAGGAGGGTTGCCTCTTCCAGCGTGAAGGTATGGGATCTTTCCTCCATAGGTTCCTCGTTGCCACCAGAACTGATGGACAAGGTTTTAACACTAGAACAGCGGAAGGGGTCAATATGACACCCACCTTCAATTTTTCTTTAATAACGTGCGCACTCTTGTATCATTTCCGTTCAAATATTTTGACTTTTCATCTTTTTTCGTCCCGTTCACGGTGCTGTATCGCACCCAGCAAAATATTTATATTTTCATTGATTTCTGATATGCCATACCCTGGACAGCGGGAGGGGTCATTTTGACACTTGTACAATATTCCTTATTACAGCAGTTTGCATTGTCAGGCAACAGTGTGTACCCGGCCATTATTAGGGACAGCAATTCATGAAGGACACAATGTCAAGAGATAGATTTCGAGAGCTTCTCAGATTCCTCCGCTTCGAGAAATCAACCCGAGCTGAGCGCCTGCCAACTAACAGGTTTGCTCTTGTCTCTGAAATCTGGGAAGAATTCGTAGAAAATTGCCTTCGCTGTTACCGCCCAAGTGAAAATATTACAGTCGATGAACAATTACTTCCCAGCAAAACCAGATGCAGATATACCCAGTTTATGACAAACAAGCCCGACAAGTATGGACTCAAATTCTGGATTGCTGCAGATGTGAGCTCAAAATACATCTGCAATGCTTTTCCATACCTTGGTAAAGTTGACGTGCGTCCTGATAAGCAGCCTCTGGGAGAGTACGTAGTACTTCGCCTCATGGAGCCGTTTCTAAACCAAGGGCGAAACGTGACGACAGACAGCTTCTTCACATCACTCCAACTTGCTAAGAAACTCCAAGAGAAAAAGACTTCGTTGGTGGGAACAATCAACCCCATCCGTCGGGAAATCCCTACTGAGGTGAAGAAGTCCAAGTTTGAATTGTACTCTACAACCATCTTGCGACAGACTGGGAACCCACAATGCACCTTGACAGTGTACCAAGGAAAGAAGAACAAGAACGTCCTTCTTCTCAGTACACAACAATCAGCACAGAGCAAAAGAAGAAGCCAGAAACTGTAACATTCTACAACGGCACAAAACACGGGGTAGATGTGGTAGACCAAATGTCCCGTAAATATACCACCAAGGCTCCATGCAGAAGGTGACCAATGCATGTCTTTTACAATATCCTTGACCTAACAGCTATCAATGCTTGGGTCATTTACAAGCAAGTAACGGGTAGGAAGATAAAGCGGAAGAAGTTCATCATCCAGCTGGCAAGTGAACTAACAAGGCGGGGCGAGCAAGGGCAACAACAACAGCAACAACAGAATGAGGAGGAAGTTGCAGGACCATGTCCATCTAAAAAGCGGAAGAAGTGCCAATTTGGTCTGTGTAAAGGCAACAAGTCTAGCGATGCCTGCAGCAAGTGCCTCAAAGCAGTGTGCGGAAAATGTGCACGAAAAGTAGAAGTTGTGTGTGCAAAATGTGTTTAGCGTGTTTTCAGTTTTCCTAAAGAATTACTGAAAATGTATAATCGTTGAAATATCAACGACTAACCAAGAAAAGGTGTTCAATTGGTTAATTTTGTGAAAACTTCTTAGAGAAACAGAAACATGGTGAGTTGTGTGTGAATATTCATGTGTCCATCAGTAATATAAAAGGTCCATACACTAATGTCAGGTATTTATGTGTAAAATAAAGTTGTAGAAACACAGTAGAAGAAAATGCATCTCTTTGTTGTGTTCTAATTTGAACGTTTCCGAGCATTTCTTATGAAGTGTCAAAATGACCCCTTACCGCTGTTCTAGGTATGTGAGATTTTCAGCTGTTCTAGTGTTTAGCTGGTGAAGTCTATCTTGTTCAATAGACGTGTTTTGAAGGTGTCTATGGTGAACTTGAGACTTAAAGAAAATGTGCAACGGTAGCTCGTCATTGAATGTGCACACTCCAGTTCAGGCTGTTCAGTTGCTGAAGTGAGACCACTTGGCGAAATACCTGTTGAGGTGAAGGGTACAATTCCTTGAATCGGATTTGTGGAGTCATCTTCCACCACAATTTCATCTTGAACGCAGACAATGAGTTGATGGAAGACACGAAGCACCGTGGTGTGACACACATCTGGTGCAAAACGTGCAAAGTCAGTGGTGAAGATGTTGTCATGGGTGCGTTCATTATCTCCTTTTGATTGTTAGTTTTGCCAGAGAAAGTCAAGGTTGCAACCTTTTGTTGTGATGTGAGGCCGCACCACCTGCTCCCTGGCGGTGCTATCGATGCCAAAGATTCGAACACATGGAATCTCGTTCGAATCTGTCTATGTGATACATGTGGAAGGGATGCTCATGGCGTGGTGCACACCCCCGTGAACAAGTGCAATAATTGTCCTGGTCTTCATTTTCCTCGAGATAGAAACTCTCCTATGTATCTCATTGAGAAGAAGATCCAGGATATCAAGACCCTGGATGGTCTCTTCTACTAGGAAGCATGCTGTTAGTTTAATTTCATGAATGCTTGTTTGAAAACAGTAGACTCTAATGTGTCTAATAGGTTCGTCATTTGCTTCGTCAATACCTGCAAGGATCACTGTGCCCCAGGCAGCAATTGCTCCTGTGAGCAGCACTGCAATGAGAGAAGGCAGGTCTACCCAGCCTTTGACTACACAGAAGCCTGTGCTGGCTAGGAAACCTATGTTAGCACAGCAGGTAGGACGACAACAGGCCTCCCTCGTGCAAGAGGTTGGCGAAAGCCGCACCCAAGCTGGTGGAGGCGGCATTGTTGACCGGGGTTGGGAATACATAATCTCTAAACAAGAAAAGAAAGCGGGGAAGGACGCCCTTACCAGGTGCTCCCCTAGCCCTCCTGCAAAAAATAGGGAAACATACCCTTAATCCGCATGAGCTTGCTGGATGACTTTCTGTGCTCCCATCTTAGAAGAAAACCCCGCTCCCGAAAAGCTTCCAAAAAGCTCAAGGTGTATATCACCTTGTGTGTCGATGAGGTGATGCACTTAAATTAACAAACTTCATTGTTTGTCCGTATTGAACCAAGATTACTACTTTTTATTATAATTTGGGATCCACCTTATTCAATACATAAAAATTGTTGCGAAGATGTAATCACAACGTATATTTTTCAGTCAGTACTAGTTTCGACACCCCACTGCGTCATCATCAGCTGATAGAAGTTTGTAG
This sequence comes from Anabrus simplex, assembly GCF_040414725.1. Taxonomy (NCBI): domain Eukaryota; kingdom Metazoa; phylum Arthropoda; class Insecta; order Orthoptera; family Tettigoniidae; genus Anabrus; species Anabrus simplex. The sequence continues at coordinate 106,863,131 of NC_090267.1, read as the reverse complement.
AAAAATTGACAATCATATAAGTTTATCAACGTCAAATTTATCACAGTTTAAAACCATATTAACAACATGGAACTGTCCCTTAGTTCATATTTTCAACAAGTCAAAGACTTGCGAGTCTTATGCCATAAACTGATAAAAACATATGCAAACCGGTTTACTCACTTCTCATATAAAGTGGATTAAAAACAGAACAACAAATTATAAAATAGAATAGTCTTGAAACACTATGTGCTTAATTTATCGCAACTTCTTAAAACTTAACGTAGTATCGTAGTAGAAATAATTCAATAAAAACTACAGTGTCCCTTTAATAGAGCAATCCTAATGAGGTGGAAACAAACACTAAGTCCTTTGAGATGTTATCAAGAACATTTCTAGTTCAATGCAGACCTGTAATAACAAGAATGTTATAAACTATCACTTCACCGTTGAGGCAAGATATGAAATTGTGTCTTGTAACGTAATTGTTTTTACGTGACTCACCTCAAAAGGTCGCTGTCTATGCGAAGCGCAGTGAAGCACAGCAAGCAGTATTGTGATATAAATCATGTGTCCAAGGTGGGTTGGGATTGAAGAGGGGAAGTAGGGGTGAGTGGGAGGAGCAACTGAGGAACGGCAATTTGTTGGAGCTCTGGAGGGCGTGGTCGTGAATCAAATAGAATATTTGAATTTTCAGAAATCTCATTTAAATTAGGGTTTGGATTAAAATACTGTTCCAGGTGTATATAACAACACTCCGTAACATCCAGCAAATTTCCTTTTCCTAAGTTCTCCAAGACTTCAATGTCATGTTCTATAGATGTGAATACGAGATGTGTTCAAAAATAGACCGAACTTTGTAAATTGCACGCAAACCGCAACATTGAGCGAGTTGTGACTGTGGCGGCGCCTAGTGGCAACTTCTGACAACAGACCGCTGCTTTCCACATTCCATTGCCTGCATTATCAGTTGAGTTAGAGCCTCTGAAGTGATTGCGTGTGTCACATGTTCGTCGAATTCCATAATGAAACAGCTTGAGGAACAATGCGTGTGCGTGAAGTTCTGCTTCAAAGTTGGGAAAACGTTTGTGGAAACACTGGAGATGAGACGTGGGTGTACGGTTACAATGTCGAAACCAAAAGGCAATCATCACAGTGGGTGGGGAAAGGTTCTCCTCGACCGAAAAAAGCACGAATGAGTCGTTCAAACATCAAGGTGATGCTGATTGTGTTTTTTGATTGGAAAGGCATTGTCCATCACGAGTTTGTACCCCGAGGCCAGACAGTGAACAAAGAACTGTACCAGAATGTTTTAACGCATTTGAGAGATGCTGTGCGCAGGAAGAGGCCTGAACTGTGGGAAAACAAATCCTGGATGTTGCACCATGACAATGCGCCAGCACATGCCTCTCTCTCGGTCCGCAGTTATCTGGCAAAACACCAAATTCCTGTTGTGCCTCATCCGCCCTATTCTCCCGACTTGGCTCCGGCAGACATTTTCTTATTCCCCAAATTGAAAACCACCTTGAAAGGACATCGTTTCCAAGACATTGAAGAGATCAAGGAGAATGCGACGAGGCAACTTCGCGCCATCAAAGAAAGTGCATTCCAGGAAGCATTCCAAAAGTGGAAGAAACGTTGGCAACACGCTGTTGATAGTGCAGGGGACTATTTTGAAGGGGACAGTCTGTGAAATGATGTAAGCTACATAATAAAGTTTTTCTAGCCACAGTTCGGTCTTTTTTTGAACACACCTCGTATGCTTTAGATCATGCACATGCTGGCCATATGCTTTAGATCATGCACATGCTGGCCTACTGCGGAAAACCTGTTATATTTTATGGTATTAGTATGTTCTGTATATCTAATTTTAAAGTTTCGTCCAGTTTGACCTAGATATGTGCACCCACAGTCATTACATTTAAATCTATACACACCCGATTTGGAATAGGGTTCGATCTATTGACTGAGGCTGTATTATGCAATGCATCAGTATTATTATTATTATTATTATTATTATTATTATTATTATTATTATTATTATTATTATTATTATTATTATCGGTACGAAACGAAACGCTGACATGCTTCTTCTTGAAAATATTAGTAAACTTATATATATCCTTGTTATAAGTAAATATTGTGAATGCCTTTTGATTAGGTTTGTCTTTGAGCAAAGTTGTTTGTAAACGGTACCTAAACTTGTTGATGATATGTTCAACAAAGCATTCACTAAAACCATTAGCCTTTGTCATGGGGATCCTAAAAGCCTGTTCTACTAACCTGTTGCATGTACAGTACCTGGCCACTTTATTAGACTCAACATAAATATCTTCATTTTTCTAACAAAATGTTATATTAACAGAATTTTAATGGAATATTACACATTCACTAATGGATAGCATTACAGTATGTTTAATTTGCGATGTCATACCCAGTTGTAAGACTGAAATTTTAATATTTAGTCAGTCCCCCCTTAGCTTTTATGACTACTTGCACCCTGCGAGGCATACTTGCAATGCAAGATGAAGCTGCTGCTGACAACTTTACATTATGGTTCCAATGAAATATGATCTTTTCAAGTAGTTGAAGCTTGGTAGTGATACACTCTTTACCAATTCACGTTTCAGACATTGCCACACATTCTCAATCGGGTTCAAATCGGGTGAATTACCAGACCAATCCAAAAGAGGAATTTCTTTCTCTTTCAGAAAAGCTTTAATAGATTTTGCTGGGTGGCATGGAGCCCCATCTTGCATGAAAATCTTGTTTTCACCTTCACTAAACCAGTCCTTCAATTGCGGAATCAGTCTCTTTTCAAGTATTTGTCTGTACTCATCCTGACGCATTATACCCTCCACAATCTGAAGACGTCCCATTCCCTTTCCACTTATCACTGACCAAATCATGACCTTGGTAGGATGTTTTACTCTTTGCTGGACGCAATTCTTCTCATACTTTTCACTAGACAATCTTCTTACAAACCGGGATTTCTCACTTGACACCTCAAAAGTTGATTCATCACTGAACCAAACCTAGAAATTGAGATGATGTGTATGAAATTTAAAGTTGTAAATACTCGTTGGAATTTGCCTAGCTAAAACATCATTTGTTAAGGAATATAAGGATCTTACCCTTTTCCAGTCTTCTGCTGTGAAATGTTGGTGTTTTCTTGCCCGCTGTAGCCTCCGTTTCATCATTCGCTCAGTAAGTTTGACTTTCTTAGCTGGTCGACGACATCGGTACCCCAAGCTGCAAGTACGTCGGCGCACTGTTCTCTCAGAAACATTGATACCACTGTTGTTCAGTTCTTGGGTTATAGTAGCATAAGAAGCCCTTCTGTTTCCTTTCACAATTTTGACGAGCAAACGTTCTGCTCTTGGAGTCAGAATTTTCTTCCTACCACATTTCCCTCTTCTGTTCTTCGGGTAATCTATCCCAGTTTTATTTGTATTGCTTATACGACGCACAGAAGCCTGCGATATTCCTGAATGGGAAGCAATTTCTCGTTGTGTCAGATTTCCATGCTGCAAAAGTCCCTTCACAAACTCAGTTTTGCAAGGAGAAAGGTCCTGAGACTTCCCCATAACTCTGTTATCAAGAAATTGTTTGATTTCCCAAGTAACAAATTTAAAACCACTGCTACCTCATAAAGTTCCTGTTATCAACACAGATTTAGCGTAAATATCTAAAATACAGCAAGACAAACTGTTAAAGTTAATTATCATTAAACCAAACACACATCTGACACAAAACAACCGCGGGAATTATAACCTCCTATGTTTATGGCAAGGTAGGTACTAAGTTAATAAAGTAAAAAAGGCGGGAATTTGTAAAGATAATAAGTTCCAAAACTCGCATTATTATCAACTATACCATGTCTTACAATGCAAGTATCAACAATGGATTTGCTGTCACATAAATCCAAGAATTAGGGTGTCAAATGAAAATAATTGCTAAAAAGGTCCTGGAGTCTAATAATGTGGCCAGGTACTGTAGAGTTTTTTTGATTCTGTAGGTGCTCTGAGTCTTGTCTAATAGTAACTGCTGTTTGTGTAGGCTTTCTAAAAATACTGTAAGCAAAAGAAGAATTTGATCTGTTGATCTTTAAGTCTAGAAAATTAATTGATTTATTACTTTCTGATTCCAAAGTAAATTTTATCTGTGGGTCAATGTTATTAAGTACATCTAGAGTAGCCGTTGCATCCCTAACATGTTCGTCTAAAATTATGAACGTGTCGTCCACATAGCTAGACCAAAACAGAATGTTGTCAAATTCCTTGTCATTCTCCATCATGTAGGTTTCCAAAGAATCCAAATAGATCTCCGCCATGACTCTCGAGGCCGTAGACCCCATTGCCAACCCATCCTGTTTATAAATGACCTTGTCAAAGATGAAGTAGTTATTAATTATAATTAACTTAACAATTTTCATGAAATCTTGTATCTCAAGTTCACTTAGCTGACTGTAGGATTTTAGATTCTTGAAAATAATAGAAAGCAGCTCATTGGTTCTAATACTTGGGAACATGTTGACGATGTCAAATGAATGTAAGGTATGGTGAGCTTGCAATTGTTTAATTTTTAACCACTTAACATACCAATTATTTACAAAATTGTGATCTTTTTTTACCTAATTTTTTATTGTTAAAATGGGCTATTTATTGAAAACTAATGACAATGGTAACAATGAAAATACATTTTTCGAACTTAACAATGAAATAAAAGCCACCGAAAAGTTCCTGTTTTAAAATTCCGAGTATACTCGTGATACATTTTATGGGTTCTAAAATAAATAACACAGCACTAAACATCCTCACAACACAGCTGGAAATGTATTTTAGGATTAGTCTTGAAAGGAAAACATGGTGGGGCAGGTGGTAGTATTCCGGAAGTATCAATTTCACACCACTGTCTGGTACTTGCAATATCACAATCAGATGAACTAGAACTACCACTTTCTTCTTCTGAACTGTCTTCAGAAACTTCTTCAGAACTAACAGACTCACTAAACTCAAAGACAAACTCTTCTTCACTCTCCATTTTCACCTATCAGACAAAGTACACTTAGATAGAAACAAATACGGGAAAGCCGTGAAAACGAACTGCCTGAGTCACCGACATCCACTACGGTTGAGTCAGAGACATCTGTTGGCAAGAATAGGACCCTGAAGTAATAATTTCATAAACATCTGGCAGAAATATTGAGAAACAACAAGAAACAAGTATATTCGGGCTTTTAAATTAGGTACCGATCAATGAGCGACATTCCCAAGTATACTCGGGATTTTATTTTATATAAATATATAAAACCCTGAGTAGACTCGGGCTTTCATGTTCAGAGGTTAACTAATTCTATGGAGTTCTTTATGGACTTGTTTGCAGTAAACCTATAGTGTTGTTTAAGGAATTTCTGAATAAACTTAGCCATTTTGTATAGAGGACTTGGTCTGTAATTTATTATGGGTCGAATGGGGACTCCGGCCTTGTGGATTTTGGGGAGTGTTCTTGCTGCTGGAAGGCCCGGGTTCATATTTACTAGTTTTTGCTTCTCCTGTTCGGTAAAGAGGAAGGATGCATTCTTTAATGTTTGTTTTAATTGGCGTTGAAGAGTTTGTGTTGGGTCTTTCTTGATCAATAAAAAGTTTTCACTATTGAAGGTATTTTTTCTTGCCAGTTTTCAATAATCTCCATATTAACACTGGATGATTCTCCGCAAATCTTTCTGAAGTCGATACCATGTCACTTTCTGAATCTTTCTAGCCAGCCATCCAAGGCTTTGAAATCTCCAATACCTAATTCTGTTGCCAATTCTAACGCATTTGCTTGTATCATTGGTCCTGACATAGGGACATTCTGGCTTCTTATGCATGATTACCATTACATTACCCTTATCTGCTGTAGTGATAATGGGTTCCTCATCTTTAAACTTCCTTTTAAGTTCTAGAATACACTTTTTATCAATATTGACATCCTTCGAACTGCAAGCGGAAATCTCTTTATTATTAGTAACTAAACTGTTGTGCAACTTTCTTTTTAGATCTAATCACTAACTGTCTGTACATAACCTTGAAGTTCTGGATCACTCCTTGGTCAAGGGGCTGAGAAACTGTTACATTTGGTGGGAAAAAGACAATCTTCACATTTTGCAACGATTTCCTTTGAAATACAAAGTTTTATTGGGTAAAGCACGGAAAAATAATCCAGTTTCATCGGCATTCAGAATATTTTCCGGAGAATACCCGTCTATGATTGAAGGTATTTTTTCTTGCCAGTTTTCAATAATCTCCATATTAACACTGGATGATTCTCCGCAAATCTTTCTGAAGTCGATACCATGTCACTTTCTGAATCTTTCTAGCCAGCCATCCAAGGCTTTGAAATCTCCAATACCTAATTCTGTTGCCAATTCTAACGCATTTGCTTGTATCATTGGTCCTGACACAGGGACATTCTGGCTTCTTATTTTAGCGAACCACTGTAGCGTTGCCTTGTCAATGAGAGTTCCACTACCCCTTTGAAACAGTTGAATGCGCTGTTCGTTGCCATTTAAATGACATTCTTTCACTATTTCCTCTTACTTTTTCACAATTTCAACTGCCAGTGTCTTTCCAATCTTGAACACTTCGGACAGTTTACGCACACCCCACTTTTCACGTTTATGATAGTCTGTTATGCCTACCTTTTCTTTTAGAGTTAAAAACTTCCTCGGAGCCATGTTTACACCAACTTACTAACATAAAACTGAATACATCAGAAGCCCTCGAGTCAATGAAAAGTAACCTGACAATGAAAGCACTGTCGAGCATGTCAGATCACACAACTTCTGGAAGTGATACCGTAGCTTAGTGTTGCCTTCCAAGAATGTGTACTGCCTGGACCAAAAGTTATGGTGTCTGCGATTCTTGAAAGTACCGCCTGTGCAAAAAGTATTAAAAATTAAATAATTGAAGTTCAACCAATTCAATACATAAAAGAAAGAAATGTAGTAATTACATTCTTATTTAAATGGGACCGGTTTCGACCCTAGTCCAGGTCATCGTCAGCCGTAAAAACAAGTAGGCGAAATCACACAATGTTTATGAATATTGGAGAAATGGGTCAGTTTCACACTCTGTCAGGCACAAAGTCACAACACTATCAAATAATATATGAAGATTATAAATAAACTTGAAGTCGCAGACGAATAGATTTGTAGAAGCAAACCGCCAGTTCCCGGTGATCAGCGCGGCACATTCAAGGTCATGCGCTGCGGTCTCGAACGCCAAAGTAGAGTGGAGAATGTCTTGAAGGTCCAATATTTGTCTCGGTTGCGGGAAGTTAAGTACGTATATAAAAAATATACGACGCAAATCAGTATAATTGAATGAGAACTTGTGCTCCTGCTAAGTTCTTGGAAAACAGTTGACTTGAAAAAACAATTGTAAAGAGAAAAAAATGTAGTAAAAAGCGCAATATCGGAAAACAAATGAAAACTTATATGCACAGTGCGCTATTTTTTAAATTGAAAAAATTATTAGGACATGATTGAAGTAGTCGAAGTTGGCGCAAGACAAGAGTTAAAATTTAAAAGAGGAGAACCGAAATGAAGGTCGATTTTTTTTTTTTTTTTAATAGAGAAGGTAGAATAAATTAACAGAGGAAGAGTGATAGTGAAAAAAGAGAAAAAATAAAAGAGATTGAAGTTAGATGGTATTGAGGAAGGATAAGATAGGGAAAATGAAGGAGGGGTAGTTTAGGGTGGGTTAGGAGGGTGGGTTATTGGAGGTAGAAAATGTGGGTGGGAACTTTGTAAGGCATGGAAAATAGAATTCCTCAATACCATCTAACTTCAATCTCTTTTATTTTTTCTCTTTTTTCACTATCACTCTTCCTCTGTTAATTTATTCTACCTTCTCTATTAAAAAAAAAAAAAAAAAATCGACCTTCATTTCGGTTCTCCTCTTTTAAATTTTAACTCTTGTCTTGCGCCAACTTCGACTACTTCAATCATGTCCTGATAATTTTTTCAATTTAAAAAATAGCGCACTGTGCATATAAGTTTTCATTTGTTTTCCGATATTGCGCTTTTTACTACATTTTTTTCTCTTTACAATTGTTTTTTCAAGTCAACTGTTTTCCAAGAACTTAGCAGGAGCACAAGTTCTCATTCAATTATACTGATTTGCGTCGTATATTTTTTATATAAGTACTTAACTTCCCGCAACCAAGACAAATATTGGACCTTCAAGACATTCTCCACTCTACTTTGGCGTTCGAGACCGCAGCACATGACCTTGAATGTGCCGCGCTGATCACCGGGAACTGGCGGTTTGCTTCTACAAATCTATTCGTCTGCGACTTCAAGTTTATTTATAATCTTCATATATTATTTGATAGTGTTGTGACTTTGTGCCTGACAGAGTGTGAAACTGACCCATTTCTCCAATATTCATAAACATTGTGTGATTTCGCCTACTTGTTTTTACGGCTGACGATGACCTGGACTAGGGTCGAATCCGGTCCCATTTAAATAAGAATGTAATTACTACATTTCTTTCTTTTATGTATTGAATTGGTTGAACTTCAATTATTTAATTTTTAATGTTAATAATTTCAATACGGAACAATGAAATTTTTATCTTTAAATGTGCAAAAAGTAAGCGAATACATACTGTACAGGACACAAATACAGTATTTTTTGAAAAAGAAAGTGTCCGTTAGGAGAGGTTTAAGTGGAGTTTCTCGTGGCTATGGTGTGTCCGCGTCTGCAATAAAGGGTGTCCGTATAAGAGGGGTGGGTAAATTACTCATACACAACATGGTATTTAATTACGGACGTAGAAAATTGTCCGCCGGTGAGAGGTGTTCGTTTAGGCAGGTTTTACTCTAGTTCATATTGTCGCTAAAATTCCCTGGATGTTCAGTTGGAGGATCCCAAGGTCATTCCCAGCGCCTGGGGAAGAAACCCCTTTTTTCTCACTCTTGGTATATGTAACACCTTCTGCTAGAGTTTGCCTAATTGGATAATATCCAGTTATTGGAGTTACCCAGGGAGCACCATCAGTTGATTACTTTAGAAAGGCATGGATGTTTTAGAAGGAATCTAGATACTCTGGAGGTCTCTCACATGTGATAGTGGCAGGGCAACCATCCGAGGAATGGCGAGCTGTTCACTGATCCCACAAAGAAGCTGTCCGGATTTGATCTCCTCCAAAAGACGTGTCGGTTAACAGATTCAGGGCAAGTCATGGTGTGAGCCATGCCACTCTACATCATGGGGGCTGTGATGCAATTCCCGCAGTACACATTGTGGAAGACTGTCCAAAAATAAGACTACCAGGTTGTCTACCTGTCCTACATGCTGCTTGTTTGAATACCCTTGACGTGACACACCAGTGTATAATTTGCGTGATCTGTTTCCTGATGTTGTGGTTTTTTGATGCACATGAGATAAATAAGCTTATGCTGCCAAACTGATCCTATAGGTGGTCTCGTGGCTGCAAGTATAGGAAATTCTTAACCCTGTTCCTTGAGGTTCTGATTTTTTCATTTGTGTGTTATTCCTATGCCGTCAGTCTGTTATACTCTCTGGAGATGCACACTATAGGGTCATTTTTGACCCCACCATCTTTCTAGGTGGTGCGAGACCTTCCGCCTTTCTAGTGTTAAATATCCTGTAGTTTTCTGGATCGAAGGAACATTCATCTGTATATCGTGATTCTTGAAATACAATAATTTTAATGTTTCGTTCTCTATATTTATTTAATATGTTTAATTTCCCAGCTTTCGAAAGGGAATTGACATTAAATGTCATTAGCCACATTCGTGATTTGGGTTTAATTTTGTTCTTACGGGGATTTGAGGTACTCCGACTTACCTCTTTGGCACACTTCTGTGGTCTCCTCAGAATCCGAATAGACCACGTGCGGTTTTTCAACCGAGGGACTTGACCCCCTGAGGTAATTAAGTTTGTGCTAGAAAAATCAGATATTTTTCTTTGCTTTACTCTGACTGCATTAACAATGTACACTTCCTTCTGGAAAACTCAGTAATATATAACTCAGAAAAATGTTTTACGCCAGGACTTATAAAAACCTACGCTTAGTTCAGATCTACGTACAACTAGGTTACATATAAACCAGTTTAAAATGTGAGTTTTTATTGGGACCAGTTTAAAATATATGTGAGATTTTAATGGGACGTACAACTAGGTTACGTATAAATCAGTTAAAAATGTATGTGAGTTTTTAATGCGAAGGGGGCATTCCAAAAAATACAAACTTTGCTGAACTGGGAAGATATTGATTTGACCTTACAGGTGCAGGTTTATATCAAGATGGCCCACAATGCCTGTGACATTAGCAAAATTCCACAGCCTTTTTTAAATTGTTTAGATGTGCACATTCACCAGGAAGTTTTTGTTTTCTTCTGAAAACTTCAAAACTCCATATTTGAATTACCAAAATATTTCCATTATCCACCCGGTGGCAGCCAACAGATTGTAAGTAAGATAGAATTTCCTCTTGACATTCATAATTTCCAGGATTTTGCAGACTTTCTGTCTCTTTATTGTCATGCATGGATTTTGTTGATACATGGAACCACAGGATACTCTACAGAAGACAGTTTCATGTGTTAAGCCTAGAGGACTACTTGATGTATAATGCAGAGATGTTTGAAAATGTTGCATGGCAAATAATTCTCCAGCAAAACCACAGAACCGTGTACATTGCTTGTTACAGTAAGAGCTCGTATCTTTTCATACATTAATTAGTTTCCCCCCCAGTTTAAATTAATTTCTTTAACCATCATATTGTATAATATTTTTCCTTTAGTCAAAACCTATTGATGCACATTCAAAGCTCTTCAGGAACATCGAATTATTCGCTGATTGCACACAAATTTTCAGAATTTGGTAGCATTATCAATACGTTACATTTCTTGACTTACGCAAGGGGAAAAATGTACTTGCAAGCATTCGTACAAAAAACTGTATACTTTTTCACATCCTCTGGTGAATCATTGATACACTTCATGACAGTATTTTTTTGAAACAGTAACATCATCTACAATTTAAACGACATTGAAATCTTTAGTAACTTTTATGAAAGTAATGGAACTCGGCCTTATTATTTCTTCTTCAGAGTATGGTTTTTCATTCCGGGTCTTAATAGTGAAGAAAATGCTGAATTTGACATCAAGGGATAAAAGATCTATGCCCTGTAGAAGAGCCATCAGATCACTGCTGAAAATAGTCACAGCTAGCTTCTTGAAAGAAGTGATAGAATCAGTTTTGTCAGAGGTTGTTAAAATAACAAGGATGGAAATGACAAGAGCTGGCCCTGTGGTCTAGTGGTAGGAAACCTGCCTCTTCTTGAGGCCCCAGATTCAATTTCCACCCAGGTGAGGGATATTGACCTGAATCTGAGGACTGGTTAGAGGTCCACATGGAACTGTTGGAATTCAGGTTTTAATCCTTGGGTCAGGCTTTGTTTTTCCTCCCCCAAATCTGATTGTTCCAGGGAGTGGTTTCGAACTGCAGAAACATGTTCCTGCCATCACTTCAGTTGATTCTCATGGTTAGTTAAGAAGGTTTCATCTTTATGGAAGAAATCAAACAGGCGTTGAAAGAGTTGCTTGTTGGTATGGCAGTAAGAGTTGACAAATCATCGTACCTCTAGCCATTGTTCGTTGACTTCGAGAAAGCTTTTTATTCGACCTGCAGAGAAGCCACATGGAAGGAAGTGAAGCGTTATGGAGTGTAGTCACAAATTATAAATCTCATTCAAGAAACGTAGGGGTTGTATCCTGTCACGAACCATGTTCCTGGTTGTGATTGACATGATAATGCGGAACGTGACTCGAAATGTGAAACTTGGTATCCAATGGGGATTAATTAGCAAACTCAAAGAAGACCAAGGCCCTAAGGATTAACACCTACATATCAGACCCAGCTTTTGTCTGGCTCTATTTGGTGTGGAAGTACAACAGAATATCTATCAGGACCAAACTCCGCCATCTTCCGAAGTAATATAAAGTCTGTTCTATTATATGGGACTGAGATTTGGAAAGTGACTGAAGTAATTACCTCCAAGTTGCCAACTTTTGTCAGCCGCTGTTAATGAAGGATTCTTAACATCTACTGTCCGGAAGTAATCTCCAGCCATGAACTCTGGAGATGAACAGGAGAAACCGAGATGGCCATACAGATAAACCATCGGAAATCAATCGGGCATTCACCGAGGAAATAAAGCCTTTGAGAGAGAGTCACTGAATTGGAATCTACAGGGGAAGAGAGGGAGACCCAAACAAACATGGCAGAGATCTGTACACACGGAAGCAATGGAAGAATGCAAGATCTAGAGTGGGGTAAAGAGGTTGGCTGTTAACAGAACCAGATTGAGATGGTTTGTTGATGCCCTATGTTCCATGAGGGCAACAGGAATTAAGTATGAAATGCATCCATATACAAATATTGAATTAGCAGACACGCTTGAGGCACATGGAGCAGCTTATGGCAATGGTAATTTTGCAAAGCGAGTGTATGAGAAGAAACACCCTCAGTGTCATATTCCTTGCCATACGACATTTTCAAGACTGGATCAACTTCTTAGAGATACTGGCTAGTTACAGGTAAAGAAAGTGGATTCAGGAGCCAATCAAGGGTGAGAACATTGGACTTTGAACATGATGTTTTGTGGAGGTTTGAAAATCATCCATGAACTAGTGAACATGATGTTTTGTGGAGGTTTGAAAATCATCCATGAACTAGCACTCAAGCTATTGCTCATTTGAAGTATACCAATCATATGTTGGTCGCAGTTTCTTAGTATCTGGTATTAGATAAAATAAAAATTACTGTGTAACCATAGAAAGTAAACAAAGTGTCTTTCCAGGGTGAGACACATTTCATACCACTATAACTTGAAAACGAAGTGTTTCTGGATATTGCTTTATTAAGAAAAAATGTTTATTTTTATGTCTTCTGATCAGAAAATTAGGAATAGTTATTCTGATACACCCTGTATATATTACACATATCAGCAGTTTGATATAGTGTATGCTAATGGTAGTAATAACTGTCGAGTGTTTGGATTTATTTTTTAAACACTTTCATAGTTGACAGAATGACACCTCACCTTTGCATTTAAAGTTGTATTGCCTATTTAACAAAGTATTATTTTATTGTTTGTTCTTGTATGTGAATTAAGGAGTCTGATCTTTTTCTCAGGACACACGTTACCAACTCTTCATGCTACGTCCAACGCAGAGGGCATCATGGATTGGCTTCGGAATGGCCTACCATCTCCTTCAGGACTACGAAATGGCACTTAAGATCCTCGAAGCATTTCGGAATACTCAATCGGTATGTTTAGTAAAAATTTAATATATATAACCCAATTTTTTTTAAACTTCAGGATCTTCCTCCAGCATTTATTGGTTGCCATGATGACAAAAAGTACCAAATACAAGATAAATTAATTATATAAAAATAAATACTGTAGTAAAGACATAGATATAGAGTACTAAGTACTGTTTGTTACTATGCAGTTGTAGAGCAGTGTTTGAAGGTCATTAATCATGGTTCCTTAATACAGTAAAACCTTGTTAATTTGAAGTCGTTGGGACGCAAGAATCGGACTTCGAATGGCGTGATTTCAAATTAACCGCCAACTCGTAATTTGGAAATGCCAACCCTTGCGGCATCACAATATATTCTAAGATCCGTTACTGCGTGCAGTTAACCTTGATTCACAGTTTAAACCTCTCAAATGCCATGGGAAAAATCTATTTCCAAAATGTATCCAACAAGGTGCATTTACAGTATTCAAATAATGCACTGGGATAACTCACTGGCAAACATAACTTCACGCATTAAAATCAAAAGAAAGAAAGAAAACATGATTCAAAGACGAGGAGAAATCTATACTGGCTCCCCTGTGCAAGTGCTTTATTCATTGGATTACTGTACTGTATGCACTTTAGATGCCTTGTACTTGCAAGGAAAGTACCCGATGCCCTTAAAACATGGCGACTTATCGACCTTTCCTATGACAAGGGGAGAAAGTCTCTCGCCTCCGTCCGCATTACAACAACAGTACAGTGATTATCTTGTACGATTTCCCGCCATGGCACTTCTAAGACCCATTAATGCATGCAACCACCTTGATTCTCAGTTTAAACTTTTCAAATGCAATGGAAAACACTTTCAGAAATATATGAAGGGTACACGGGGAAAAAAAGGGGAATGTCAATGTAAAACAAGAAATGAATTAACACTACCCATATATACTTTATGGTCAGGAGAATAGTTTAAGATAATGTACAACCAAGTAAAGGGAATATTCACAGAATTATAACAAATTTAAGAATACATATACAATTGATGAAAGGGGAATGTCACCACAGAACAAGAAACAAAGTGGGAATGTCAGTTTGGTATGTGGCAATAGAATGGATTTCCAAAAGAATTTATGCATACCTAATTTATTCACTAACGACTGTATTACCGTAGACAGCTGTCACTGTTCTCCTTCAATATACATGTTTTGTTTAGAGGAGACTCGGTATTCTATACATACCCAGAGACAGTTGCACATAAAGCAGCAGATGAAGTGTGTTCTATGTTACATAATTTTATATTTTGTGAACTTGGGGACGAGATAAAACACTTGACAATCTTCTGTGATTCTGCATGTGAACAGAACAAGAACTGGACTGTTTTCAGATTTCTCCACTTTATATTACATCATACCAAACGCCTCAAGTCTGTGAAAAAAGTATTTCCAATTCATGGGCACTCATACTTAGAGGTGCGATAGAAACATGGCACCAATTAACCAGAAATTTGCTGCTGAAACGCCAGAAGACTGGACGGATCATTTTAGGAGTCCCAGAAATAAGCCCATCCCTTTCCATGTAATCGAAGTTGATCAACCAATGATTCGTCAGTGGACCAAGTTTTTGACTCCCTTGTACAGAAAAGTTTCCCTTTTAAAACAAGACCTGTAAGGGAACTTGTCATCTCCATTGAGCATCCACGATTCATGGAATATAGAGACAGTTACAATGGCCATTGGGAACGACCTGTTGTAAATGCTCCAAAATCAACTCCACACTTCCCAGAAACACCAGTTAGTGAGTTTGTTCTTCCAGAGGCATCTTATGAATGTAAGTGCAAGAGTTAGTGTACATGAAGTTGTTCTACATTCGCAAACATGCTGGCAGTATTGAGATTTTAAATTTGTAATTTATTTTTATATCAGGTTTACATCCAATCTGTGCGGGAAAATTTTCTGAATTGCGCGTCCTTAGATCATTTTGTGGACCAGAGGGAAGATCATTCATTGATACACTTCCTCACTATTAATTGACAGGTTATTTGTTAAGTTTTGTTAAAAGTGACATTCCTCTTTTATTTCCGTGATAATGTGTTCATAAGACTGACATTCCCCTTTATTTTCGTGACAAATGTGTATTTACTTCATTTTGCAATTTTTTCAATTATAAAATTTAATTCTATATTTTCATTATTATCTATTAACAATACCAGTACATTAGACTAACGTTAAATAATACTTTATGTACATGTATTATTGAAGACAGTATTAAAGATTAAAACTTTCAGATTTAATTATCTCAGTTTGTAGAAGATATGACCCCGTGTACCCTTCATATCCAACAAGGTGCATTTACGTAATTCAAATAATGCTCTTGGATAAAACAATGGCAAACATAACCTCAAGCAACAAAAGGAAAAAAAAAAACAAAACACACGATTCAATGACGAGGACAAATTATGCTGGCTCCCCTGTGCAAATGCTTTATCTCTTGGATTACTGTACTGTTTGCATTTTTAGATGCCTTGTACTTGCACAGAAAGTGCCCGATGCCCTTAAAACATCGTGGCTTTTCGAACTTTCCTATGACGGGGGAGGAAGTCTCGCTTTCGTGAGCACTGCATCACAACACAGTACATTTTCCGGCTGGCAATTCTCTCCTTTAAAACCATAAGTCCATTTACCTCAGCATTTAAAAAATAAACAAACAATGCAGTTTCATCGGCATTGGCAATATTTGGTGCGTACGAATTGATTATATAAGCCACGCTTTTTCGCCAACTGTCGGCATCGGTAGTTTTCACGGAATCTACCTCTCTGCACACTGCTTGCAATGTGATATTGTGGCTTTCTTTAAAATGGCAAATACAAAATAATTACGATTCCACTCAAACTTAGCAGATATGAAGCACACTGTAGATTACAGTAAAATGAAAATGTTAAAGGTCCACCTTTTCAATACAATGAATGTTTATTGATGTGAGTATATATCACATAACGTTTAAAGAAGATTGTTACTAGTTTCAACGCTTATTGCGCGTCGTCATCAGCGAACGAATCAATTGAGCAAAATACAACTTATCAAATAGCAATATATATAAGACATGATAGCACCTACAAGACAAATGTTAAACTATGACTTGTTAAAATATAAAACACATGACAGCAAATACAAGGACTAATGTTAAAAGTTAAATTGTAACAAGTTAAAACGATGAAAGCAAATCAGAGAAGGTAACATAATTGTTAAGGTATGATACACGAGAAAATAGTCTAGCCTGAGGTTTGTAGAACATAAGGTGTATCTATATACAATACTTGAATGCATCTACTAAGGCACGTCGAAGTGGGTGAAAGTGCAGAAAGTTACCCCTGCACGTTCCAGAAGACGCGTTCTTTCATGACGTGGAGAAATTTTTAATTTAAATTACTCTGTAGAATACTCTTTTTTTTTTTTTCAAAACATAAAGGCAGTTTCGAATTAAAAGTCTGAATTTCGGTAACAGGACCGATATTGTTCTTCGAATTACGACTTACCTGTATTTCGAATTAAACCATTTAATTAGCATGTAAAAATCGTACCTCATGTTTCTGGGAACGAGAGCTGCTTCGAATTAGACAAGATTTTGAATTAATCGATTTTAATTATCGAGGTTCTACTGTATGTAAATTGCAATGCAGCAGTTCTTGGCAAGGGGCATATGAATAGCATAAAAGCCTTCATCATCATTCATCGGCTTAGATGGGTTGGTCACATCCAGCGTATGAATGATAGCAGACTGCCTAACAGCTTCTCTACGGTGAGATTGGTCATGGCAAGATGCCTCAAGGTGCTCCTTTGAAACGTTATAAAGACCAGCTTAAGAAGACTATAAATAGCACCAACATAAATGCTAACAGCTGCACAAAACCGTGTTCTCTGGCGCAAAGCTTCTGCAGAAGGTGTCTCACTGTTTGAGCAGGCATGTTGCAGACAAGAAATTGAGACACGTGAAAAGCGGAAACTGGGTCAGATCCAACCACGCCTTCCACCCACCTTTAGTTGTGATTTGTGTGGCCGCATGTTTCATGCTAAGATTGGCTTGATCAGTCATTCATCAGCGACATCTCCACAGAGCCAACAGACTTGAACTGCAGGAGAAAAACGTATTCTCGGAAATGAGTAGCGGCCGACGAATATGTAAATAGGAATCTCCTAGTGCATTTAAAGCAACTGATATAATAAAGTCCTTGGTTAGGCAAAACCTTATGGAGAAATCAGCAGAGAATTTAGGGATAGTCCCCCTCGCACCTACCATTAAGCCAGCAACAGTCATGGACTCGAGATGATAGTTTTCTTGGAAGATTTTAGTAGCAAGCTCATAGATACGTCTCTTCTGCATCATCATCTTCTTCAGGCTGGCTTTTGTGAGTCTCCAATCTGATGATGGGGTCTATTAACATATCCATGGTGAGAATGTGACTGGAAGGCGATGGTTTGTACTACCTACGTATTCTGGATCGGTTGAAACTGGCTAAAAACTGCCAGGAGCTGAATCTGGGCCTCTTAGACTAGAGAACAAAGTGTAAAAGGCATGTCCTCAAAGCAGAGAGACAATAACATAGAGCTGAGGTCAATTTAAATGAATTAGGTTTTATTAACATAAACTTGGAGTGAAAAGGTTTGAATGTAGGCATAAAACAAAGAAATGGGGAATACAGGGAGTCAAATACATACATGGTTCGTAAAGATTTCTCAATCACAATCAGATCGCCTGACTTATCAATCTGAATTTTATAGAATCGTACACCATCACAACAGAGGTATCATAAACTGTGATACAATTATTTTTATTTATTACCAGACAGTGGCAATTAAAACGCAATCCAAAGTATTTCTTTCTTAACCCCTCAGTGTCGCATCCATTTAAAGAGCTTCCTACCCCATGGCCAGATAGGATTTCAGCTACGCGTAACTGAAATACATTTATTCATTTAAAGCGGTAGTACAAGTATAGTTTGGAATTTCTTGTGAGAGAACTATGTACATGCAGATAATTACATAATTGTTCGACATTACCGTACCTTAATAATTTCGTATGATAGAGTTCGAAGCACTCTTCGAGATAGAGAACCACGTCGCACTCCTGGCAGCAGTACACCCACGTCTTCTTTTTGCCGTGTTTTGAACACACGATACAACGTCTCTGAGGTTTGGATTTTTCACTCGTGGGTGCTAATTTCCTGATAAAATGTCTTTCCCGCAACCTTAGAACTGTATTATCTGATGCCTTGAATATTTCTTTCCCTATCTGAGCGAGCGTATTTTATAAACAAACCTTCCATCAGCTGAACCCGATAAGATAACTGCTCAATGTTTGTCCCTGTGATTTGTCTGGATATTATTAGAGAATGTAGGAATCGGAATTCACTATTGAAAACTTATCTTTGACCTGTAGGCCTCATGTATAATTATCCATAGTCTCCCACACAAAATTTCCAAGTACTGGTTCCTCCTCATCGGTACTCTCATCATTTACCACATGATCTATTGCATTATCACTGCTGCTCATACTGTCACTGCTATTTCCGACTAAATCAAACCACGGCTGGAGCAAGCCTTTGAGCGTGGCACATCACAGGACTGATGAAGCTGCAGCGAGACTGAAAGCAGTAGGATGGAACTGAATTAGGGGAATAACATTTATGACAAAACAAACCAACTTTATACATATTTCAGATAAAAGGTCGAGGCATCGTCTCTCAAACGAGATATATACCATGCACAACTGGTTCTCCTATCGTATGACAGAAAGCAGCACTAACTGATGCCTACACAGAGCGCTCGGGGAGAGTTACGAAAATATTACAAGCCGAGAAATAAGGACAAATATAATAAATAAACCACACTCTCAATGTAAAAATAGAGCAAAGAACATCATGCGAAAGACAAACGTCTCAGATCATCATTTCCTTATGTTATTCTATGGGAAAAAATGAAGCAAATAGACTTGAAAAAACAGAGATTAGTGCTCAGACTTACAAATATTTATCCTTGTAAAAACAACTACATTTTAACGATCTTCAATTCTTATTTTACGACATGGATAAACCCCAAAATTACTTCTTGGAAACAAAACAGTTTGCACATACATAACTCGAAAACTCTTCGCACTATAGCCGTAAATGCGAAATCATGTATGGGTCTATACGACATATAGAGGTCGGCGGCTACGGAAGAAAAGAGGGTCTATACCACTTATAGAGGTCGGCGCTGAGGGGTGAGGACCATATACAATCATGGGGTGAAAGTAACAGCTTTCACACAATAAAATTATCACGGCTCCCCAGAGAAAGTCAAGGCTTTTTTTTTTTTTTTTTTTTTGTCAAAAAAGAAAGATAGCTCCCAACAATCTCCATAGAGACTGCAATCACAGAAATCGAAGATGTCAGTGAACCAAGAGTGGCAGAAAAATAAACAAATATGGAATACAAGGAGGTAAGAAAGGAGTTGCCATAGTTACGGTAACAAATAAACATGAGTCAATAAAGTTAAATGAGAGCAAAATCCGAAAATAAACATGTTGATCAGCTGGTGAAGCCTGAAAAAATAACGAGATAAAATAAGAATAATGACAAAGCAAATATCCATAAGACACTGAAAAGTAACACAGGTCCGATTTCCATTCCACACCCACCCACACTCAGAGACCAAACATGTGAAGCAGAGTGAATAAAAAAATATAATATCAAGGCACATTACGACGAGAATTGTAACAGCACGACATGAATCAGTCAATGGCTCATGAGCTTGATCTGAGAGCACAGATCAGATACCTCGGTCACCGC
Organism: Anabrus simplex; assembly: GCF_040414725.1. NCBI lineage: Eukaryota > Metazoa > Arthropoda > Insecta > Orthoptera > Tettigoniidae > Anabrus > Anabrus simplex. Next base: position 106,843,002 of record NC_090267.1, on the reverse strand, counting down.
AAAGAGGCCTGGCTCACCCAGTCAAAACACATAACGTAAATCACTTTCATGCCGCATGACACGTATTCATATCGCACACCAAGGTGAACTGCAGAATATAAGCTCGAGCCAAACATCGAAGACATAGAGAAACGAAAGGTCTCCACTCAAAAAACCACAAACAAACTCATCAGACACACACCACACATGTATAGTCGGATCGGTGCTACCTTTCGCTCTTTGTAGGAACGATTACATAACAAGCAGACACGAAGAGAAAGGAAGGACAGTGAAATAAGTCTCCAGCAAAATAAGAAAAGAATAATACACTCAACAGGGATATCTCAGTAAACAAACTGGCATAAATAACTATGGCAAGCCAGGAAAGGAGAAGTAGGATAAATACCTTGAGATTTAAGAAATCATATCCATTGGCTCTAAGTAGTCGTATTCATTGACTCTAAACTAAGAAAGTTTGAATCTTTTTGTGGAACCATTTATACAAGATAAAAGTCATCTTGTAGACCGTCTCCATTTTTTCTTTAAAAGCCATTATTGTCAGAAGACCAGAGATAACTCGAATCAAAGATATGCTAGAAAGAAATGCTTTGCCAATCCTCCGTTACATGAGGTGCCATCTGTCTGATCAGGGCGAACTACACATCAAGTGATTCATAGATAACACGAAGCAACCATAACAGACTGCTCTATGACATCGTAAAGAATGCGATATCTTGTAAAGTACAAAAGTAAGATATGAAGGTAATGAAGTGCAGCTCAGGTTTCAGGCTGTCTATTGCTGTCATTGGTGGAGAGACCATGTACCTCTTTATACACGTTATACCCTTCCTCCCTTAATGCAGTGGCGATGGATAATCTGGTTTTATGGCTATACCTGTTCCATAAAAGTTCACCATGTGGACAGGATCCCAGAACATGGGCCATTGTTTCAAACTATCAGTGGCAGCGCTGACAGAGGTTATCTTTCTGGGATCCGCCTGGTATGCTACAGACAGCTGACACATTCATGGTCATTTTAATACCTCCTCTCCATTCCTTGCATGACAATCCTTAGTGTTTCTTCACTACCATAAAAAGATATTCCACTAAATCAACACTTGTTATGTACTGAACTAGTTTTATTACACTAGAGGACCAGCTTCAACTCATCATGGAGTCATCTTCAGCTCAGATATTAAAATCAAGAACCATTATACATTTACATAATTACAGATAAAAAGTTGCAGTAAAATGTCATATGTTAATGTAATGGAGATGGGCAAAGTTGTTCTTTTTCTGGAACAGTTCCAGTTGTTGCTGTTCTGAATAACAGTCAAAGGTTGGGGCAGTGGGGATTTAAAAATACCAACAAACCTCATAAATACTCATTTGAAAGTTTTTTCCCTCACTTCTAGTTTCATGCTTTAGTTTTAATATCTCTAGAAAATGCTTAAACATGGTTTTGATATAGATGTTGATTCCCTTATAGAACCTGAAATATTTGTTCCGAATGAGTAAATTTATAATTACCATCTGATGGCCAGGCAGGCATCAATTTTTGAAAATGAGACTAAGCCTCTCATAGTGCATTGGCACTGCTGGTGGCTCCAAGTAGCCTACGCAGTGGCCTCCGCGGTATGCACTAGCCATGCGTCTTGGTAGATGTGCTATTTACCAACTGATGAGCCCAACTTAGCACAGTGGGGCAGAATGCTGGCAACCAGAAATGAGTTGGTTGGAAAATTTATTATGTCCAATAACGGACCAACTATATTTGTATTAAAATATGGTTTTATCACAATAAATTGTGTATTAATGAACTCTGAAAAAGTTTGTTCTGTTTGTTCTGTTGTTAAATGTTTTATATTTCAGGTATTTCATAAATTTTATTTAATCATACATTAGTTTTGACAGATAGAAGAACCTAACAGTTATAGATTAACCAAGGTTTTTTTCTGGAAAAAGAAGGCAGGTATCAGAAAATATGAAACATGTAGGCCTAGTTCAGTAACATTTGGTATATTGACATTGCCATGTTTCCCTAACACTTCTAATGAATAAATTGCAGTGGATAGCACAAAACAAACAGCCATAAATCACGGTAAAAGAGTTCTTTGACGATGCACGCAGCGAGAATTCGTACGAACAAAGATTAAAAATCAGTGTTATGCATACTTGCCGCAGACTCACTCTTACAGTTTCATATTTTGTGGGTTCCATCCCCTACCCTTGATGCTCACCTGCTGTTCATTGCAGCCAATTACTAGTTTCATAGAACACAGAGACCAGTGTAGAAAACCAGCACTCGCATTCACCCTGAGTCAGAACAATAAGCCAACCCACGGAACATGCACGGTTCTCGAACACCTAGACCACTCAAGACTTTTGGAGTTGCTCTTGGACCAATCCAGCTGAGTGCTGGCAATACGAATTTTTTTTTTTTTTTTTTTTTTTTTTTTTTTTTTTTTTTTTTGCCCATCTCTATTATGTAATATCAAACCATCAAGGGTTCTGGAAAATTATTCCTCAATGCCGTATTATTTACATTTATAAAAGTGTCTCTGATTTAAAAGCTCATATTGAAAGTAACTAATGTTAAAAATAAATAAGTTATGCTGCAGTATGACTGAAATTTTTCCTTGTAGAACTCTTAACACTTCTTGAACTGCAGATGTATTTCGTCGTTATGTCTACAAAATCCACTACGTGAAATATTTTAGCTTAGAACTTTGGCCGGTCAGGTTCTGTCATCTAAGGTTCAATATTGTGCGAATATTGTCAAAGAATTATCGCTCTTCATAACACGTGTTGCGGTCTGTATTTCTCCAAAATTATTAGTAAGCTTGTGAAGTTTGATGTCTATTCTATAACTTGTGGTGTTGAAAATATGCAAATATCTGTAAAGAAAAAAGAAGAAAAATGAGAGTGAGCCTTTATGAAAGATCATAACACTAAGTGTGCTATTTGATCATACTTGCCCTTGTTGTCCATCCGCTGGAAGTGTTAGCTGTGCCCTGCTTGTTTGTTTTGATGCGGAGTTTGTATCTCGGTGAGTCTGGATGGGACGTAGGGGAAGGTGGAGCTTTGTTTGGGCTTGGAGGGGAGGCTTGAGGTGTTTGCAAATTGGAGAGTATGCAAAAATACCATAACTTTTGATGTTTTCATGACGAAAGGATAAACCATTTCGTACTTTATCGAGTGGTTCATTTAAATTCTGATTAAAATTAGTTCTTTGGTCCAGAAATATGAAAAAATCTTCTGTCTCTTAACACATAACAAGTGTTGATTTGGTGGAACATTTTTTTTATGGTAGTGAAGATAGTTAACATCAACACAGAAATGAAAATTATTTATGAAAATCCTCAATGTTCTTGGATCCATTTCTTGGCTGGATTGTGCTGCTTAAACTAGAGTACACCTTTACCTTTGCCTTCTTTCTTACTCCGGTTCTCGAAAGATTTTAATCTTAACTCTTGGCATACTTCCGCGAGTCTATTTGGCCCCTATGGTCATGAATTGCCATAGTTTTCTTCATAATCAATTCAGTCGGGCGTTATGAAATTTCTTCCGAGTCCCCTCTAATAATGGGAGAATGGATGTTTTGATTTCAGTAAAATCTGACTTGAATTAATATGCTTTCGGAGTTTTGTTTCTCAACCTTTGTTCTTGGTGTGAGACAAGTCTGATATGAATGCTTAGCAATGTAAATAGCAAAAAATCCCAAGAAAAATACTATGAAAATAGTAAATTGAGACTAAATGTGTACTCCATATTGCCCCCGTTTTACCGGGCAGCTCAGCCAGTAAGCAAGAGTCCCAGAGGCGGAACATTCACTTACAGGCAACGCTAAATTATTGAGGACAGGGACAAACTAAGCACTGATGACAAATGAAACACTAAAAATGGGTTTTAACATTTATTAAAATTAATTAGCACTTTCCAAAATTCAATTAACATTTCCAAAATCTTGAATAAAATATTTAATTCTTCCCTGTTGGAATTCACCCACAATTCTTCATTAAATTGCATTCTGCAAAGATACGAAACTGAGTTTTATTAAATCGTATTAGAAAATTAATTAACTTATTATCTGAGAAAATCCTATCTCAAAATATCAAAAATCTGATTTTTCGTATCATTATTTAAATTAACAATATTCTGTTATTTTATCTTAAATGAATCAAACGTTCACTTCTCATGAAAAATCAAATAATAATTTCTATTAATTAAATATTATTCTGATTGATTATTTATGCTTCAAATTATGTAATTAAATTACTTTGAAGTCCTATATCCAATTCCTTATATTTTCAATCTCGAGTTATTTACCTAGTGTTGTGCACAACTCACAATAAAGACTTAAAATTCTCACTGTGTAAGGTTAAACGTTTTACATTTCGTGAGCTTAGTTCATTGACATGATCCTTGCTTAAGTATTTTTTCTCGAAGCAAAGATCCTAATCTGTCTTATTTTATCATAAAATCGCTTAAAGATTTAGAATTGAGCCAAATATGCTCGCCACAAAACAACAAGAAATCGAAAAACATTACGCGCACTGCGTACACATATCATGACGAAATATCACCATGAAAAATCACATTTACAAAATATCAATCATTCATCCATCTCACATTCAAGCTTAGGTTCCCGGTAGTATTATTTAATAGATTATCGAAACCTATCTCTTGATTTTTATTTTTTAAAATTATTTGAAATATGTGAGTTTCCCGATGACGATGTCAGATAAGGGCTACCATTGCGATCGTCTGGCGTGTGATTGTAACAGGATTATAACTTTTCCAACGAAATAGATTCCACAACGATGTTCCAGGATAAATTTTCGGTAGAAATTATCATTAAAAATTCCATAGAATTGCCTACAGTCATAGATAAATAAGCATTCGCGCATACGGTTTATGAGTCACGCCTTCGTTATTTTTAATCTCCTATTGTCTCAAATTATCGATCAATATGTGCTGCATAAAAAGAAGTTATGTTCAAAGACATACTGTAATGGACACACAAATAAAATCCTATCTCAAGATCCATTTATAAGTCTCAAAAATACCACACAACAGTAAATGCAAAATTTGTGAACATTCAAGCCACGACCAATATTCCAGGCCTACATCTACTTCAATATAGCACACATTAATCACTTATAAGCACAGTAACACACTCGTGACCTTTAAACATTCTATTAGACCGTAATAATGTTAATTATTATTATTATTATTATTATTATTATTATTATTATTATTATTATTATTATTATTATTATTATTATTATTATTATTATTATTATACGCGCGCGGTCGCGTCATCGTAGGCTATGGTTTAATGAAATCATAGATGACTCTATCCTATCTCGAATCTATGATGAACCACAAAACATCAAGGAAAAATCCTAAATTCACAGAACACGTCGATATTCTGTCCCAAATAATTCAGAAATTATTCCAAAATTATTTAATAATTTAATAAATGTTATCGCGTGGGTCAAATACTTTTAACACTTTCCTCGACTTATTATGGGACAGTGAGAACATGTCACGAAGCACTCACTCAAATAGAATGAAATACAGGTCCCAAATACACTCTCACACGCATCAAACCTACCAACACCAGTGAAAGAAGAGTGAAATTCCTAACTACAAAGACTATTAGAAATGATCTCAAATATTCAAGCAAGGACTACGTCTACATAATTATTACAACAGAAAATAGAGAAAAATATAATTTAAAATCTTAGCTGTAGTAGACTTGACTTCTGGACTCGGTTGATGATCAGTGAATATTTAACCGGACTTCATCTCGGATATTATTCTCCCCTGGGCTGAATTATGCCTCACATTTTAATTACACATGGCTGCAGCAGGCAAAGACTTAGGACAGTTACAAACTCCGTCGTAATGTTGAAGTTCCATTCTTCCGAAATAATTCAGGACTGCTAGTGATCTTCCGTCTTCTGGTGAAAGCTGAAACTAAAAAGTTTGTTTTAGTAATAGTTCCCAACACACACTTGATTCTCCAAGTTGGCACAGTTTTTACGTACTTTAAAAGTTCCTCAGGTTTGTAAAATTAAGGAAATCTGAACTGCGGCGTTTCCAATATTTTCCGTATCACAAAATTTCCTCAGAAGCAGAAATAATATCATCCTTCATCAAATGAATGCTTATAATTTTTAATATCGTATATGTCGTCTCCAATTATACATGTGCTCTTATAACACGACGACGAGTACTTGTACGAAGCAATTATTCACGTAGAAAGCCAAAGACAAAAGAGCGCAAATTCCCCGATACATGGGTATTTATATCTTCAAGACGTAGGTGTGTTTGTCAGTTGAATTTTATTGGCTGAGATTTAGCGATCGGGCTAACCTTGCGATCCAATTGGTTAAATGTCATGACGTCAAAATCTCAAAGTATTGATCGCTTTTGGTCTGGTAAAATTCGTGTCCACGTGCTACTCAGCTGAGGTCTACAACAAGGCACAAAAAATCCATACCTGCTTGCACGGCGGGGGAAAAACCCGTTCTGCGGCTGGCTAGCAGAGACAGTGCAGAGTTGAACTCTCCTTCCTAAATGATAATTTTATGCATTGTTCCACCCCAGTAATAAAATATTCTTTCCATACAGACCAATAACCAATTTTCAAGGGTACAATATTCTTGTAGGGATTTGTAGGCCATAGTTTTCATTTTCATTTAGCTCTAAAAGAATGAAGCTCACTTAACTTTGTGTGCCTTATAGATAAATTTCACTGACTGATACGATCTGTGATAAAAGTTCACATTCATTTACAATGAAGGAAACGAAGAAAACTTAAAGGATCCAAATTGAATACAGACCGTCTCAAGGATTATGACACTAAAGCAGAATTTCAGCACCTCTTGACTGAAAGGCTACCAGATAAATACTGTATCCCAATAGCTCTTGAAGAACAATGGACAATACTTAAGACTGCATTATTGTCAGCTGGCAAGATTAAACTTTCGGACTGGTCTGATGAAAATGTCCAAGAATTTTTGTTTTGCTAGTGGCTTTACGTCGCACCAACACAGATAGGTCTTATGGCGACGATGGGATAGGAAAGGCCTAGGAGTTGGAAGGAAGCGGCCGTGGTCTTAATTAAGGTACAGCCCCAGCATTTGCCTGGTGTGAAAATCGGAAATCACGGAAAACCATCTTCAGGGCTGCCGATAGTGGGATTTGAACCCACTATCTCCCGGAAGCAAGCTGACAGCCGTGCGCCTCTAACTGCACGGCCAACTCGCCTGGTCCAAGAAATTCAGACTCGTCTAAACTGAAGGTGAATGGCATACCACGCTTGGCAGAACAATCCTGGTGCACCTTCCAAGAAATGAGAATATCAAGAAGCGAAAGCTGATGTATAGAGGAAAAACTTGTGATCTCAAAAACAGATGGTGGACGATGAAGTCTCAAGAAATACATCATCTAGCAGAAACTAACACCACTCTGGCTTTCTTCAGCATGATATATATAGGCCTATTTCGTATGGCATGAGGATACATTGTTACAATTTGGTTATTTACAAATATGTACATTTACACGAAAAACAGTTTCATCTATACAGACAGAACAAGTACGTAATAAACAAACAATATTTATATATTTGAGCTCATCAATATCTGCATTGCTGCTAAAGCTGAATGTCCAGTTTTGTTATCCAACTCACAGCTTCATCACTTTCCTCGTGGATGTCCTTTTTATTGTCCCACTGAATCTTCGGAGTGGGCACTCTGTGACGATATGTTGAACGGTCTGAGGCACGTCAGAGCAGTCGCAATAAGGGTCGCTGGTAATCTTCCACTTGTGTTTCCAGAAGTTGCATCTGCCATGTTGAGTTCTGATCTGATTAAGTGATGACCAGATATTTCTGAGTAAGTTGAAACCAGGAGGTTGCATAACTGGATCCGAAATTAGTCCTTATCTGTCAGGGTTTGAAGTTGCCCACCCATCGCGCCAGGCAGTGTTAGTATGAAATTCATCTTGGGCTAGCCTCCTTCCTAGTAACCAAGAAGGGTTCCTAGATTTCAGCCTGAGATCTTCACGTAGGTAGTCTTGATGTATTGGTAGGAGAGGATTGTCACAGCATTTAAGCCATTCTTTCTGCAGTGCCATTTGTCTTCGGAGGTGAGGAGGTGGAATATTTGAAAGAACTGGTAACCAATCCAAAGGTGTGGATTGGATGGTTCCTGATATAGTCCTCATTGTATCGTTTAACTGAGTGTCTATCTTCTTTGTATGGGCACTGTTGAGTCATACTGGGCAGCAGTATTTGGCTACTGGGTATACTAACACAAGTGCTGTAGTTCGGAGGGTGGATGCTGATGGGCCCCAGCTTGTTCCTGTGAGTTTGTGCAGGATGTTATTGTGGGTTTTGATCTTGGCAGATGTTTTGTGTACATGTTGCTGAAAGTCGAGGATCGATCCAAGGTAACGCCTAGATATTTTGGATGAGGATTGAACTTCAGTATATGACCTTTGAATTGAACCTGAGGGACATAATTGGCTTGTCTGTTGCTCAAATGAAAGCAGCTGACCTCTGTTTTTTTAATGTTTGGTTTCAGTCGCCAGGTTTTAAAATAATCATCAATTCTGCAGAGATCTGTAGTGAATGTGGTTTCTGCTCCAGAAAAATCACCAGACTGTGCTGCCAAACAGATGTCGTCAGTGTATATAAACTTCCTAGCATTAGTTGAAGGTAGATCTGCTGTATATACGTTGAAGAACAATGGGGCCAGTACCGATCCCTGTGGTAATCCATCTCTCAGTTTGTAAGTTTTACTTATGTTGCCGTGTAAGTGTACTTCAATCATTCTATTAGCCAACATATTATTCAGCAGGGTGGCAAGCGTCTTACAAGGGATTAACTTAAGGAATTTGAGGATCATTCCTTTTCGCCAGACTGTGTCAAAGCTGATGACAGATCCACGGACACTGCTACAGTCTTCTTTCGATCTTGAAATCCTCTCACAATATGGGTGGTTAGGGCTAACACCTGGTTGGTACAGCTGCGGCTTGATCTGAAGCCAGCTTGTTCAAGTGGTATGTGCTCTAGGATTTTGGCTGAGATTCTATTGTATATTACTCTCTCCAGTAGTTTGTATCAGACACTTAAAAGGGCTATGGGTCTGTAATCTTCTGCACTGTCTCCACTTTTCCCTGGTTTAAGGATTGCTACTACAGTAGAAGTCCGTTATAATGAGAATCCACAACTGCGGAAAATTTACTCGCTATAGCGGATTGTCGTTATATCCGATTTTTGTATAAAAGTCGGAAAACCCCCCATACACATTAAAATCGGTATGAAATGGCGATCAGTTAGTTCAAAACGTTCACTACGGCTTTGCTATTTTTTGAACTCCGATGCTACGTGAAAGTGTATGTTTAATTTCATTCTTAAAAAATTACAGTACCGTACTTCTCCCAATCCATGACGAACCCCACTTTTCCCTACAAAAATTTTTAATCAGGCTCAAAAAGTGCTTTGTAAAATCATATGCCTTTGTTGTACAGTACGCATTTTAAGACTACAGTAGAAGTCCGTTATAGCGAGAATTCATAACAGCGAAAAATTACTCGCTATAACAGATTGTCGTTATATCCGATTTTTGCATAAAAGTCGGAAAACCCTTCATGCACATACAAATCGGTATGAAACGGCAATAATTTTTTTCGAAACAGATGATATCCACACTACGGCTTACTTGTGTGTTATTCTTCGTAATCCGATACTACGTGAAAGTGTATGTCTAATTTCATTCTGAAAAAAAATATAGTACCGTATTTCTCCGAATCCAAGATGAACCACACTTTTTCCTTCAAAAAATTTTAATCGGGCTCAAAAAGAAGTTTGTAAAATCGTATGAATGCCTTGTTGTACATTAGGCCTACACATTTTTAGACTATTTTTAGACGCCGTACATTGACTTTCGTCACGCCGTATTTCTTTTTTTTCTTGTGGCTGCACAATTATTCTTTATTTTCGCGGGTTTAAGGACCTTTAACTTAACGTTGGCATCATAATACCGAAAAGAACTCGTTGAAAATTTTCCGGCAATACCTATTCCATGTGTGTCTACAATACAACGATCCATCAGGAAATTATTCTTGCTGTCTATAAAACTGTTACTTTTACGCAGCGTCAGATATTACCGGTTACCGCTACACGCACGTCTCGCTTGTCGGGTTCGGCCAAATTCAGCGGCTAGCGATGTATAGGCCTAATCGCGAACGTTGAAAGTCAACGACCGAGTTTATTGCGTCACGGTATGGCCCTTGCGTTTTTCGTGCACATACCTCACAATTTCATCTTCGACTTCTTTAAAGGGTCCTTCTTGTGGACCACTGAATGCATTTTTTGTACAGTACGCATTTTTTTAGCTCTTTGTCTTCACGCTAACGCCAAATACTGACTTTAGTTAGGCCTATGCCATATGTTCTTGCGCCTGCACAATTATTTTACATTTTCGAGTGTTTAATAAACATCAACTTAAAATTGGCATCATAATATCGACTAGAACCCGTTGAAAATTTGCCGGCAATACCTTTTCCACGTATCTTTGCAATACGACTATCCATCACGAAAATATTCCTGCTGTCTATAAACCTTAATTTTACTAAGCCTCAAGTACAATAGACGCGTTATGGCTCTGCCACTGAGTATCCATGGCTTTTCTAAGAATTCGAAGGGTCGCATGGTTTGATGCCATTCTGCAGATTTGAGAAACACACAGGCACAGCACAACCGGTTGTCGCGGTTAGCGATGTGTAGTAAAGAGGCGGTCGTGTATTGTCAACGAGTTCTGTGCGTGTGTGAAAAGAAGCAGCGTGGTTACCGCGGTAGTTGCCAGTGGTATCAATTAACTTACTGATCGGCCGCGAATGCAACAACCCTTTCTTCTTCAAACAGAGTCACCTAACCTAATCGTACATGGAGCCTATCATGAAAGCATATTTGAAACGCATGTAGAGAAATAGACTCCACGCGAAAAATTTATATGTAAATAGCCGCAACTAGACGCCAGAAGATATGAAATATCCGCTGAAATCAGTGATGTACTCGGCCATATTTTGAGGTGTATCACATTCTTACTTAATTTCCGTATATTACATTAAAATGAAGATATCGTTTACTTCAGTCTTTATTTTTAACGAGTTAACAACTGCTATCGGCCGCGTTATTTACGCATTTATTACGAAAACGTGTTATCCATTTCATTTCGAATTTTATTTAGAGAACAGCAGTCGATGGGTGTTACTAATCAACTCCAACATCGCCTTTGAATGTCAACGAGAGAGAGCGCAAATGCACAAAGTGAGAAAACTATACCGTACCGAAGATGATCGATCGCACTTTGTTGCAAACGTTTCAGTTTTCTTATTCAAACAGGGTCACGCATCCTAACTTAACCGTACTATACGTATGATGAAAACTCACTTCAAGCGCCAGTAGAGAAACTATAACTTTCTCGCTAATATTTTCATAATAGCCTTTCCGTAAATTAACCAGACAAAATATAAACGAACCTCTGAAATCAATTAAGCACTCTGCCGTATCAAGAGGTTTATCCCATTCTTAACTGCAGTATTTAGCCTCAAAATTAAGCGGTAGTTTAGTCAGCCATAATTTTTTAACAAGTTAACAACCGCTATCGGACACGTTATTTACGCATTTATTACGAAAATATGTTCTCTTTCATTTCGAATTTTCTTTACGGAACAGCTGTCGGCGGGTATTACTAGTCGACTCCGACATCGCCTTCGAATGTAGAGGAGATAAATCGCTAGTGCACATAACGAGGAAAGGATGCCGAAGGTAATCTATCGCATGCAATATCATCGCTGGGGTGTATAAATGTTGGTAGCGGAAAAAATCGCGCGCACTTAATCGCTCGTAATAACGGATGCGCCAGTGATAGGGTTCTCGCTGTAACTGAAAAACGATACACAGTTTAATATAGGAATTCTGAAGGGACAGAACAAGTCGTCGCTATAACGGAGTTCTCGTTATATGCCGTACTCGCTATATCGGACTTCTACTGTATTTTTGTTCTTTTGAGTATTGATGGTAGTTGTCCAACATGTAAGATATTGCTGTAAAATTTGGCAAGCCATTCAGTTGTTCGGGGGCCTCAACGTATAAGGAATTCTGGGTATATTCCATCCAATCTGGCTGCTTTTCCTGACTTTATTTCTTTTAGCACAGTTGAGATCTCAGCAGCTGTGAAATCAGAGGAAAACTGAGAGACTGCTTTGGCCTTGGTTATCCTCGATTTTAGCTCTTGTTGAATTCTTTTTGACTCTTTTCTTGTTTGTGCCGACAGGTTTTCTTGTCAGGCTAACTAATCTGTTTGCCACCTCGTTTGGTTTTATCTTAGAGCTCTTGGGACCGAATTTGGGAGCGCTGTTGCCCAGTTTCCTTAGAAGTGACCATGCTTTTCGACTGGAATGTTGAAAACTCATATTTTCCATGAGATTGAACCATTTTTCTTTTCTAGGTGAATCTAGCATGATGAAACCATATATGGCCCATCAACTCAAGGCATAAACCCATTTAAATATAGGGATGGCTGTACTCTTCTAAAGGACAGTGCTTTCATTAACTCCTGATGGAAGGACCATTTCCATGAGCTCATAAACAAGGATCCAGAAATCGATGAAGCAGCATTCAAAAAATTCCACACATTCCTACAATATCTTATCTGGGTGATGTTCCCTCTTTACAAGAAGTTGAAAAAGCACCAACTTAAAAATAAATCTCCTGGATCAAATGGAATTTCTGCTGAATTTTTCAAAGAAGATGGCGAATCCTTGCTGAACATACTGTACACTCATGCTCATTGTCAAAATATGGAACCCTGAAACCATTCCTCCCGATCTCAGAGATGCACTAATTTTTATCATTTTCAAAAAAGGAGACAGAACTGATTGTGCTAACTACCGTGGAATAACCCTTCTCTCTGTTACTGGAATACGACTTATTCAGATTCTATCCAACCACCTGATGCCTCTTGCTGAAAATTGTTTACCTGAAACACAACGCGGGTTTTGGTCCTATCGCAGTATCAGTATCACAGATATGTTTTTCTGTGTTAGACAAATACAAGAGAAATCCAAAGAACAACTCTGTCCTCTATACATGACATTTATAAATCTTGAAGACTTTGACTCAGTTGAAAGACATGCCTGTCGGAAGATCGTAGCTAAGATAGGCTGCCCTCCAAAGTACGTTAACATTCTTAGACTGCTGCACGATAATACAACTGGCTTGGTTCTTGTCATCAATAGTCCTGGAGCGAATTTTGAAATCACAGTGGGTGTGAAGTAATGCTAGGTGATAGCTCTCACTTCGTTCTCAATATTTGTACTTCACCTTGTTGATGGAAAACTACCAAAGGGTGTATAGTAGAAGTCCGCTATAGTGAGTACGGCCTATAATGAGAATTCCGTTGTAACGTCGGTTGTTTCCTGTCCCTTGAAAATTCCTATATTAAACTGTGTGTTATCCTTTGGTTATAACGAGAACCCTGTCACTGAAGCACCCGTTATTACAAGCATTTTGCATTTCGTTTTCCGTTATCAATATTTATGCACTCCAGCAATTATATTGAGCGTGATCGATCATCTTCAGTATAGTTTTAGCGCTATGTGCACTAGCGAGCTTTCTCGTCGACATTCAAACACAAAGGGGATGTCGGAGTCGATTATTAATATTGGTCGTATCAAAGAGAATGCATTAAGCAAGATAACGTAGTATTGAATACATGATTCAGAACTAACCAACAGGGATATGTAAACACTTGATATGTAGTTTTTTTCTTTTCCGGCATGCGTGCAATTTACGTTGTGTGTGAACGGGTACTGTGAAAGATATAGGCTATCTACAATTTCTTAAGATATGGATATTAAAAGGCGTGAAGAGTACCAGAGAAATACGAAAACCTTTTCCCCTGTGGCTTATTAAATAACAACAGTGTATTAAAAGGCATGTAAAACACCAGACAACTATAATACATTTGCACTGGGGCCCATAAAAGTACCAGTGCATTATTTGTAGATCACACGCTTTGTAAAACAAATGTCAGCTGAAGCCTTATATTTCGGACCAGTGGGTTATTAAACATTATTTTCTGGTCGTACTCTTCGACTATGAATTATTGGGAGGTTAAACCCGGCCGTGTGGGAGAGGATTACTTCGACCATCATCTCGAATGCTACAACACTTTGAACAACCGGAGTCAAAACTCAAAGGTACGAGTTTCAACATATGCGCCACCGTTGAAAGATGCAGATGCCTGTCCACTTCCTGCATTTTAATTTTGTCTTTGTTAGTAAGCTACATCACGATTTTTCCAGTATTCATAACTGGGCTACACAAATATGCACCACGGTAGTCATCATCACACGATTATGTTCCTAATCTGTACGTAGGCAATCACACGAAAAATATTCGCTAACCTTCACTGTATTACAAGTTGTCCATTTCATGACCGTATCGATGTTTAATCAAGAAGTATAAATAACCACCTAATCGATACTTTATTAATGCCTCAGGCAAAATTGAATAAAATTAAAACTTACAGGACATGTTTCGACCACTTAGTGGTCCTCTTCAGCTGTATAAATAAAGAACTGAAAAGAAAAACATTGACAATAAGCACAAATAAAAGTTCTTTGGAGACTCCTTTGATAAAAATGGAGGTCGTCAGAATAGGTCATCGTGCCTTTCGTTCTTGTTTGGAAAAGATGTTTATTCTGCGCTGTCTAGAGGGTCTGTCTTTGAGCGCGACCTGGTGAAGTAACGATGTGATACAGTTTGACAATTCATGGAAAGCTCTGGAGAGAAGGGAAGTAGAGTTTCATCGTCATCTAAAATAACATGTGAGGGAGGAGGGAGATTGGGCTGTGCTTCTGCGATGTCGTGTTTGATTATATCTCTTGTTCGTCTAGTCTGTTTCATGTCTACCCATTCTAAGTATTTGCTAATATTCTCATATAAGATGTTTTTATGCTCGTTGTTTTCGTTGAGATTCTCTTCACCGTTTTCCAATTTATCAAGAACGATGTGGATGTTTTCCAGGTTGTTCATAAGATTACCTTTATTAATCATACAGATAATTTGAAGGTCCTGTTTTATATTGGTGAATTTGTGGTTGGACTCTTTCATATGGGATCCCATGGCAGAGAATCTTTTGTATCTTTCAGCATTGACGTGTTCTTGATATCTAATTGAGAAGTTCCTTCCAGATTGTCCCACGTAAGTTTTTTTACATTGAGCACAAGTCAGCTTATAAATACCCGATTCCTGGAATTCGTCATCTTTAAGTTTATTAGCTTTATTATGACTAAAGAACCTATGTTTCGTGTTGTTGTTTGTAGAGAAGGCTACCTTGGTATTGTGTTTCTTGAATAAGTTGGTGATTTCGTAAATCTTCGGGTTATTAAAGGTGAATTTTACAATACCAAGGTAGCCTTCTCTACAAACAACAACACGAAACATAGGTTCTTTAGTCATAATAAAGCTAATAAACTTAAAGATGACGAATTCCAGGAATCGGGTATTTATAAGCTGACTTGTGCTCAATGTAAAAAAACTTACGTGGGACAATCTGGAAGGAACTTCTCAATTAGATATCAAGAACACGTCAATGCTGAAAGATACAAAAGATTCTCTGCCATGGGATCCCATATGAAAGAGTCCAACCACAAATTCACCAATATAAAACAGGACCTTCAAATTATCTGTATGATTAATAAAGGTAATCTTATGAACAACCTGGAAAACATCCACATCGTTCTTGATAAATTGGAAAACGGTGAAGAGAATCTCAACGAAAACAACGAGCATAAAAACATCTTATATGAGAATATTAGCAAATACTTAGAATGGGTAGACATGAAACAGACTAGACGAACAAGAGATATAATCAAACACGACATCGCAGAAGCACAGCCCAATCTCCCTCCTCCCTCACATGTTATTTTAGATGACGATGAAACTCTACTTCCCTTCTCTCCAGAGCTTTCCATGAATTGTCAAACTGTATCACATCGTTACTTCACCAGGTCGCGCTCAAAGACAGACCCTCTAGACAGCGCAGAATAAACATCTTTTCCAAACAAGAACGAAAGGCAAGATGACCTATTCTGACGACCTCCATTTTTATCAAAGGAGTCTCCAAAGAACTTTTATTTGTGCTTATTGTCAATGTTTTTCTTTTCAGTTCTTTATTTATACAGCTGAAGAGGACCACTAAGTGGTCGAAACATGTCCTGTAAGTTTTAATTTTATTCAATTTTGCCTGAGGCATTAATAAAGTATTGATTAGGTGGTTATTTATACTTACTTCTTAACCTTCACTGTATCACTCAATACAGAATAGATTTCTAACTTCTGAATGGAATTGATTATTTTCACCATGTTGGTCCGTATTGACTTACATTGAAAGTATTGACAAGGCGGTGAAAATATTTTACAGAAATTCTGAATAGAATGCGAAATACAAACACAGACAGACTTTCTAGGTTCTTCAGCAATATCAGTGAAAACCGGAGACCAAATTGAACTTTCCTGAGGCTAAGAACTTGCTTATTCTCTACAGTTCAGGAATTCAAGGTCATTTCTCGTTTTTGCGCAACATTCTCCGACCGGCCTCCTGTTGCGAGTGCTCTAAGCTGTGTTGGAAATCATGTTCCTTTCGCAAGGAATGACAAAGAACATTTTTAGGGCTACAAAAAATGTGATCAAGCAAAGCGGTAACAGCAAAAATTTGTGACACAATTAGTGAGGTTTCTTTATATAGACTTAATAAGACGCAAATCGGGATGTGCTAAGCGAGAAATCGTCTTAATGAGGAAATCCACTAAGGAGGTTTCACTGTATTTTATTGTGTCTGGTTAAATTTCGGAAAGGCTATTCACATATAAATTTATAGCAAAAAGTTTATCATTACTCTACTGGTGCATGAAATATGTAGGTTAAGTTAGATTAGATAACCCTGTTTGAATAAGAAAAGTAAAACGTTTGTCACGGAAGCCACTGGAGTGATACTACTACAAGTTTTCAGAATGAAATTGAACATACGCATTCACATTTCTCCAAATTAGAAAAATAACTAACGAGTTGGTCGTAGTATGGAAAACTGCGAAAACATAAGTTTTGAACAAACTGGTTTCCGTTTCATACCAATTTTAATGTGTGCGTGGGGTTTCCCACAACTTTTTACGAAAAATCGGATATAATGGCAATCTATAACGAGTAAATTTTTTGCCGTTATGAATTCTCACTCGGGAACAGATTTTCAAGCAGTTTTGAATACGTGATGAAGCAGACACAAGCATTGGTCTAAGCCTTAACCCGTTAAGTGGGGAGGTCATAAACGAGGAATTTCTGCATAGTATGAAATCATTTTCAGTAAATTTTTTCTATAAAAAAGAAATGGTTTTTGCCAACCTACACCCGCTTAAATATTATATTATGTTAAAATTAGCATAAAATTATACGTTGCGGTGTAAATTGCGTTATTATTTACATTTAAAACATTTTTTCAATTCAGTGTCAGTGCAAAAATTGCATATGTGCCATTTCATATTTACTCCGATTCGGAGTATTATTTATGTTGCTTATATTAATTCAACGTTGAAATGCGTAACACACAAATAAAAAAGTATCATATACTCCAAATAATACAGACACATTCACTCAAATATCACATTTTCCTGAAATAAAATAGAAAAATGTACTCACCACGTAGGCCTATAACTTGCCATTGGAGAGGGCAGCAAGTAATCCATGAGTTCATTCATTACAATTTTGTCACCACATTACACAAAATTACACTACACCATTCAACACTATTTACACTAATTATTTTCACTCAATAAGCTATAACAAATGACTGGAGAAAAAATTGAAAAGAACTATTTCAGGATGGTCACTGATAGTTGCCGGCACACAGATTGTACAGCGGTCACCGAGTGTAGACTACGATCTTCTCAGATTCCCCGAGTATGGAACCTGAGACTCGCTGGCATATTTGCAATGCTCATACTTCAACTGTATGGTATAGCCTGAAGCAAGGAGAGGGGCACAAAGCGACATTGCATACTACACAACAATACTCAGTGTCGCGCCGCTGGTTTTTTGCCATGCAAACAACGCATCTCTTATTTGCGTGCAGTCTTTATTTCGAGGCTGGATTGAAATCTGGAAGATGCCTTCCCGAGAATCGAGTTGACAAGTCAACGGGTGCGGGTCTCACTGATCGAATTGGCAAGGCTGCGTTAGGGGTAGCGTTCGCATACTTCTGAAATAGTTTCTGCACAATTTGAATACGAAACTCCAGCTGAGTGAATTTATCGCCGTGTTTCTTGTATATCATGAAAGCATTGAACACTGTTATATCCGGTATGTGTCTAAAAATCTTGTGATATTTCTTCATTCTTTTTCTCACCATACTGTATGGCACGATACATTGGTCCGATAAGTCCACCCCTCCCATTGAGTCATTGTACTCAATACATACGACCGGCTTCACTTTGGTTTCTCCTTTCTTGTTTAGAAAGTGCGCATTTCCGCATCATGAATACTACTCAGCATGCAGACGTCTCTCTTGTCTTTCCACTTCAAGGCCATGAGTTTGTTTCTATAGGCAAAAGCCATCTCCCCTTTAACAACCTTTTCCCCATGACGTCCTTCGGAAGATTTTTTCTGTTAGATTTTACAGTGCCGACCACGTCTGTCTGAAACTCATTGAGCTGATCAAAGAGTTCGGGGCTACTGTAATAATTGTCTAGAGCTATGAGATATCCCTTATTTAGAAGAGGTTCGACTAGAGCAAACACAACTTTCGAGGGCTTGGTATACTGAGAAATATTACCCCACAAACCTCATTTACTAGCTCAGTTTCCTTGCCTGTGTACAACAAGATATTCCACACATATCCTGTTTTAGCCTCACATAATTTAAAAGATTCCATCCCGAAACGAGGTTTCTTCGGAATGTACATTTTCCACCCCAAGCGACCTTTCCAAAGGAGTAAACTTTCGTCAGTTGATAGACAATCATCTGGTAAATAGGAAATTTTAAATTTTGATACAAGTATGTGTAGAAATGACTTCACTTTGTAGAGTTTTGGGGATACTTGCCGATCATAAGCCTCATTATCTGAGAAATGTAAAAATTTCAGTAGAAGCAAAAAAAGGTTTCTCGGACATGGTCTCGTAAAACACGGGCGTAGCAAACAATCTATTACGTGAAAAATAATGAGTTAGCTTCGGCTTTTGAATTATACCCTGAAGAAGAAAGATGCCAAATACAAGTTTTATTTCTTCCCTGTTAGTAGGAACCCAATCCCTCTCCCTGCTTCTCCTTTTCATTTTAGCTGTTCCTATACTAGCTTGTATTGACTGCTGAGCGTACAGATTAGTTTGCTCTGCAATAAGTTTGCACAGTTCATTGTCAATGAAATGCTCAAATATTTCGTCCGGTTCTTTTTTATTTAAAAGTTCGCCCTGAATTCCACTTTCGTACGTAGCTGGAAATCGTGTGCTTCTATATCCCCTTACTAGTCACTAGGCGGAGTAGGAGGCAAATTGCTCTCATTTTCTGACTCGCTACTCTCATCGGAGCTTGAACTCGACACCCGTCCACGGCATCTAGGCAACAGGCCTACTCCGACGGAAGCACTCGTGCTTGGAGCATCTAATAGCGGGATAGTTTCACCATTACTGCCTAAACTGGAATAACTGTGCAACTGTCTTCCTCACTGAGCTCGAGAATATCCCGTATATTGTCACTCGGAAGATCTACAATCCTTTTGGACATGTTGACTACAAATAGAAAACTCTACATGTAGAATTAAAACAATAAATCACAAGATAAATTTATATAGCAACAAAACAACTTATGAGAGCTGAAAACATTCACACCAAGACACAAAATACTACGCTCCTCATGGCACACTGACTGAGCTTCTCGCCAAGCGCCATATAGGTTGTTCTTGTGCTGCGCAGCTATGTAGCAGATAATAAGGGGATTCCTAGACGAGAACTGCTTAGATACACGAAGGTGAAAAAAATTCTGTCAGATGGCAGCACCTCTCGGAACATACGGAGAAAGTTTCAAACCTACCGCTTGTTCCATAACGGATATAAAAAATAAAAACTTTCCGCGCTTCACATGACCAGCGGGCTCTCTCCGGCCGCGTCACCTGAAGCAAGCCCCACTCTACGGGTTAATGTCTAGAAGACACAGATACATCAACCTGCACGCATTTCAATCACCATGTGCTCTACAATCATAGTCCAAGAGGAAGCGTTGCTTACCTTGGTAACCATCTCTCAGCAAATGCAAATATTGATGCCAAAATCCAACACTGCCTCAAATGTGCTATGGGTAAGGGTCTTTGATAATCATATCAGTGTTCAGACCAAGCTTTTTGTGTACCAAGCTATTGTTATACCTTACATACGAGTGTGAAGCATGGACTACGTACAGAAGGCACACACAATCTGGAAAAATGTCACCAGCTCTGCGTTAGAAGAATCCTGAGAGTGAAGTGGCAAGATTGGCGCACAAACATTTAGAGTTCTGGAAGAACCGAGCTCGATAGCTGCAGTTGCTTAAGTGCTGTCAGTATCCAGTATTCAGGAGATAGTGGGTTCGAAGCCCACTGTCGGCAGCCCTGAAGATGGTTTTCCATGCTTTCCCATTTTCACACCAGGCAAATGCTGGGGCTGTACCTTAATTAAGGCCACGGTCGCTTCCTTCCCAGTCCTAGCCCTTTCCTGTCCCATCGTCACCATAAGACCTATCTGTGTCGGTGTGACATAAAGCCAATAGCAAAAAAAAATTTCTGGAAGAAGCAAACTCTACTAGTATTGATGCCATGGTCTTCCAGCACCAACTCTGTTGGACAGGCCACATTGCTCACATGCCTGAATTCCATCTTCTAAAACGAATTCTGAATTCCCAGCTAAAGAATGGTCAAAGACTACATGTAGGACCACAGTAGCGGTTACGAAGATGCACTGAAAACCTACATGAAGAAATGTCAAATCAAAACAGACAACTGGGAAGCTACTGCACTTCATCGGTCAGTATGGTGCCATAATGCCTTGGAAGGAACTCTGCACTTTGAGCAACAATGTCAGAAAACAGAAACTGATAAACACAATGCTAGAAAACAATGGTAACTTCTGAAGAAAACCAACACTACACAGCCAGCTCTCATGAGACCAAATATATGTCAACAATGTGGGAGAATGTGCAGTTCCAAGATTCGCCTCTACAGCCATCTAAGAAGCTTTGAAGAAGACAAATCATACTCGTCAGTGAGTGATAGCCCATCATCATCATCAGATACATTTACATATCAGTCAGTCATTCAATCAGTCTTCTTTGATCTGATCTAGGGCTGTGATGCCCTGTGGGTGGAGGACGCAGACGATTACGCCCACGGTATCCCCTGCCTCTCGTAAGAGGCGACTAAAAAAAGGGTGACCAAGGCACGATTTGTTTGGAACTATGAGATTATGAGATTACTTGTGATTAGTACCATTACATGAGGAACACCATGGGTCAATGTGACCTGCGATTAGTACCACTATGTGAGGAGCACCATTGGGTTTGTGACTAGTATTATTGGGGAAGGAGCACTATGGGTGTTATGTTACCTGTGCATAGTACCACTATGTGAGGAACACTACTGGTCTGGGCGTTGCCTGTGAGTAGTACCATTATGTGAGAAATACCAGGGCTATGTTTTTTTTCAACCTCCGATCGAACGCAAAATTAAAACCACGGTGAGAATCCGACTAAGCAGTGTTGCCAACTTAGCAGATTTTCTGCTAAATTTGGCGGAATTAGAAGACTGCCGGTGGAGAAATCTATCATTTAGCGGACAGCGGATTTTTTAAGATGTACAATATTATAGGTTAGGATCCACCTTTCAATACTCCGTAATAAGATGGTAAAAAGTAGTTACAACCTGTTTAATGGGACCGGTTTCAACACATTTTAAGTGTCATCATCAGCCAATTTGCGAAGATCTTAAAACAACTAGCACATTGAATACAGGCAAAAAATTAACATTGTATCATAATGTAGCAATTCAGTAAATGTTCAAAACACAATAATCACAGTCAAGAGAGTAAACAGAACATCACTATCTTGCGCCGAAAACAAATATAGCTGAAGTTCATAAGCAGGTCAAATATTCGCTTATGTAAAGTCGTTGCTAGGCAGGTCTTGTAGGCATTTGTTTCTCCGGCCGAAGAGCAAAAGGTGACGTGAATGAAGTCCTAGGAAAACAGTGTAGGATTTAATTTCGTCAAATTTCAAAGTGGATATACAGGTTTTATAAAATAATTTAAAACGTTAAAAAAGAATAAAGCCAAATAAAAAATATATTTAAAAAATAGGAAGAAATAATGAAAGAAATACGAGGTTCAACTCGAAACAACTTGCCGTAGTAATTGATAAAGAAATGATAAATAGAGAAAGGGGGGGACGTTAATTAGAGGGTGGTGATGGTGGTGGTGGTGGTGGTGGTTATTGTTATTAGAGGAAATACAATTGGGCAACAATCCTTAATATAATACTAATTCGAAGAAAAAAGAAAAAGAACCGACACTTCGAAAAATGAAGATATCGGTTAAAGGAAGACAAGGGCCACGAAGGGCGTGAAAATGAAAGACTCCCTAGCCCTCGCAAACCTAATAGCATCGGGGTCGGAAAAGAACAAGAATTGACCAAGGGAGGTCGGACAGGATAGATGAAAGTGAGGAGCCTGGCACAAGTAAGTGGAAGCAATGCCAGGACTCAGCTAAGGGCCCCGTGGTCGCCAACCCACGCTCTGAAGTTCAGAGCCCCTGGGGGATGGAGGATGGGAAGGAAAGAAAAAATGGAAGGGATCCGATACTTCGAAAAATGAAGATATCAGCCAAAAGAAGACAAGGGCCAACGAAGGGCGTGAAAATGAAAGACTCCCTAGCCCTTCGGAAACCTAAAAGCGTCGGGGTCGGAAAGGAACAAGAGTTGACCAAGGGAGGTCGGACAGGATAGATGAAAGTGAGGAGCCTGGCACAAGTAAGTGGAAGCAATGCCAGGACTCAGCTAAGGACCCCCGTGGTCGCCAACCCACGTTCCGAAGTTCAGAACCTCTGGGGGATGGAGGGTGGGAAGGAAAGAAAAATGGAAGGGATCCGATACTTCGAAAAAATGAAGATATCAGCCAAAAGAAGACAAGGGCCACGAAGGGCGTGAAAATGAAAAACTCCCTAGCCCTCGGAAACCTAAAAGCGTCGGGGTCGGAAAGGAACAAGAGTTGACCAAGGGAGGTCGGACAGGATAGATGAAAGTGAGGAGCCTGGCATAAGTAAGTGGAAGCAATGCCAGGACTCGGCTAAGGGCCCCGTGGTCGCCAACCCACGCTCCGAAGTTCAGAGCCCCTTGGGTGAGAATGGGGAGAACTGAGGAGGATCAAGGGGGGTGTTGCGGAAGGGGGAAGTGGCATGAGAGGGTATTGTGTAAATTGTGAAAGATTGATTCCTTATTTGTTGACTTCAGGTTATTTAAAAAGGAGATGAGAAAATCGAAAAGGGGATTGGGTTTCTCAGAAATATCATTCAGATTAAGATTTGGATTGAAAAACTGGTCAAGGTGTATAAAACAGTTTTCGGTGATGTCTAGGAGAGGGCCTTTATTTAGAGTGCTGAGAATTTCAATATCCTGGTTTATTGTAGTGAAAGCATGTTTTGTGTCATGTATGTGTTGTCCCACTGCCGAAAATCTGTTGTGCTTTATTGCATTAACGTGTTCAAAGTACCTAATTTTGAAGTTGCGACCAGTTTGACCTATGTAAGAAGAATTACAGTTGTGGCACTTAAAACGGTATACGCCTGATTTAGAAAAGACACTTGTTCTATTTAAGGAGTGGGAATTATGTAATAATTCAAGGTTTCTATTATTAGTTCGAAAAGAAATCATAGTATTATGTTTTTTGAAGACATTAGCTATACTATAGGTATTTGCATTGAATGTGAATGTGGTGTAAGCAGCTGGTTTGGGAATATCTTTTAAGAGTGTTGTGTTAGGGCGGTGTCTAAATTTGTTAATGATTTGTTCAATAAAATAAGAATTATAACCGTTAAATTTGGCAATAGAGCGGATGATGTTTAGTTCTTTATTTAAGTTATCCTTTGATAGCGGAATTTTGAAGGCGCGGTTAACCATACTGTTGTATGAAGCACGTTTATGTGACTGTGGGTGAAAAGAGTCTTGTTTTATGGTATTAGCTGTATGTGTGGGTTTTCTGTAAATCATATATGATAATGAGGAAGGTAATCTGTTTATTGTTATGTCTAGAAAATTAATAGATTTGTTTGATTCTGTTTCAAGAGTGAATTTAATATGTGGATCAATTTTATTGAGGCTATTAAGAGTAGAAGCTGCATTGAAAACTCTATCATCCAGTATAACAAATGTGTCATCCACATATCTAGCCCAAAATAATACATGTTTAAAGTCGTCATTGTTATCAATGAAATTGTGTTCTAAAAAGTCTAGATATATTTCTGCAAGGATCCCCGAGGCTGGAGAGCCCATAGCTAAACCATCTTGTTGATAAATTGTATTGTCGAAGATGAAGAAGTTGTTAGTAACTACTAATTTTAAGAGGGTCATAAAATCATTAATTTCAAGTTTGCTTAAGCAACTATATGTATTTAAGTTATTTTCAATAATAGGAAATAATTTTCTGATATTAATACTGGGATACATATTGACAATATCGAAAGAGTGTAGAGAGTGGTGTGGTTGGATTTTGAAGTTATTTAATTTCTCAACTAGTTCTATGGTGTTTTTTACAGACTTATTCGATAAAAATTTGTAATTATTCTTAAGAAATTTATGAATGAATTGTGCTAATTTGTAAAGTGGGCTGGGTCTGTAATTAATAATTGGTCGAATAGGGACGTCAGTTTTATGAATTTTAGGGAGAGATTTAGCGGTTGGTAGGCCTGGATTCATGCTTAATAATTTTGTTTTTTCATGTTCAGTAAATAAGAAAGAAGAGTTCTTAAGGGTTTGTTTTAGAAGACGTTGAATTTGTTGGGTAGGATCTTTCTTTGTTATAGAAAAGGAATTATTGCTGAAGAAATTTTTGGTTTTCTCGATATAATCAACTTTATCCATTATTACTGTAGTGTTACCTTTGTCAGCTTTTGTGATGATGAGGTCCTGGTCTTTAATTTTCTTTTTGAGGTTAAGAATGTGTTTACGTTCAACGAAGGGAACAGTGTTGCTATTATCATTGGATGTGTAAATCTTATTAAGTTTTCTTTTTACATCAAGTCTAATTTCGTCCAGTAGTTCTAAAGGCATTTTTTTGATAGCCAATTCAGATTCAGTGATTGTATTAAAAACACTGTTATTTTTATTTAAGTTAGGCCAGTTATGTTTAGGGCCTTTTGATAGGATTAAGTTATCATTATCATCTAGGGTTGTTTTGGATAAGTTTATAACAGGGGGGTGGAACTTACTAATTATACTGTCATGATTTTTTGGTTCATTAGGTAATTTAGTAAAAGGTTTCCTTGTCGTAGAGATATTTTTGAGATTGTTAAGTTTTCTGTCTAGAATTGATTGCTTTTTGGAAAGTATGAAGAATAATTTATCGTCTATATGGGATTGAAATAAGTCCCATTGAGCACTTGATAGTAGGCGAGTTGCTTCGAGGTGAGATTCGTAAAGACGATTGTTTAGGAAGTTAGTGTTTTATCTGTTTAAGTTCTTTTTTAATTTGTACTCATGTCTACTTCCGAGCTATTCCGTATTTCTTGCCAGGAGCTAGCAGTCACATGAGGAAAACATGTTATTTGGATGTGATGTTATGAAATCATGGTATAAATTTGTAAAGCGTGGGGAAAGGGTACTTATCTCTTAGTTGACGAATGATGACAGACAAATGAAACTGTGAGAGAGTAGCATTTATATTTATGCTATGAAGGAAGACCGTTTAATGAACTGGCCTGTTTAGTGTGCGGCCCTTGAGGTATGGGATTCACCTAGTATGAACCCGGCACTAAAATGCCTACAAGTTTTAGCTCGCAGGCAGGGGTTAATCCCAGTGAAACTCACAGATCAGGTGAGTGCAGATATTTACTTTTATTATTATTATTATTATTATTATTATTATTATTATTATTATTATTATTATTATTATTATTATTATTATTATTATTATTAATGTTAGTATTAGTATTATTATTATGGCTCATTTTAATTGCTCATTTTTGAGATCGGATTTCTTGGCGGAATTTTTGTAGTATTTAGCGGACCTTGAAAATATAAGTTGGCAACACTGCGACTAAGCATTGTGCATATGTGTTGTGCAGTGTTTCTTGTATGCCTGTTGACTGCATCATGACACATTTCTTAGTTCTGGGCTCATAGTGCGCATGTAAACATGCCTAGGACAATAGTCTCCTGTCAGGTGTGATGTGCGTGTTGTCATTCGATTTCTTCATGCTGAGGGGTGCAATGCAGGCGAAATTCATCGACAAATGAGTAATATGTACGGTAAAACTTTCATGAATGACAGAAAAGTTATGTATTCGGGAGATAGTGGATTCGAACCCCACTTTCGGCAGCCCTGAAGATGGCTTTCCGTGATTTCCCATTTTCACATCAGGCTGTACATTATGAAGGCCACGGCTGCTTCCTTCCCGCTCCTAGCCCTTTCCTTGTCATATCACCATAAGACCTATCAGTGTCGGTGCGACGTAAAACTACTTGTGAGAAAGTACCATTATGAGGGCTGGTGACCGAGATTTTGGACCCCTTTGGACAACAAACAACATCGATATATGATTTTGCTTTGGAAGCATTCCCTTGTTCTGTTTCTACTGTTGTTTTAAGTTATTTTAGGGGAAGGTGGGGCTTTGCGGGTCAGGTCAACTGATTGTTATAAGTTCATTATCATTTTTCATCAATGTCGTTTTGAATTCTAGTCAGTGGATGTATTTTGGAATTTTGATAATCATATCATTGCACCTCATCACTTTCCATTAGGGGCTGATGTCCTAGATGTTAGGCCCCTTTAAACAACAGGCGGCATCATCATCTAGGGCTGGTGCCTATGTGGCTGATTCCGTATCATTCGTTAACCTAGTCTTCTTAAATTATTTCAAAGAACTTGGAAAGTAATTTATTGAACATTTACCTGGATAAATTATTCCTGTCCCTGATTCCTCTTCCTGTAATGATCAACAAGTGATAGGAAAGTTGAAGGAATTATTAATGTAGCATGAATCTCCAGATCATTTGCAGTTCAACTTTCTAACTCTTTTTTAGTTGATATTCATTTTATTCATAGTTTTGTTAGCATCACAATTTGTGGCATACTTAAAACAATTTTAAATTTTGTCTGTACTAGTGGTACCCAAACTTTTCCAGCCAGTGTCCGGCTTTGTAAGCTCTGCAAATCCAGTGGCATCCCAAATACCCTCATTACAAATATTTTCTTCCCAGAAACACTTATATTGGAGAATAATGTAGAATGAATATTTCAAAGTTCACAATAGTACAGTAACTAATTTCAACAAAAACTAGGATATGTGGCTGAACCAAGAATAGAAATTGAAATATATAAACATGATCATATGTCAAGAAAGTGTTGGTATCAAGCTGCTGCTTCAAATACAAAGTATTGGCCTAAAGAGAAGTTTAAATTCGAACCAGTACTTCGGTACAAAGACTCTTGGAGACAAAATTGGAAAAGACGTATTAGGAGAATGGATAGCAGAAGGATACAAAAAATTTATATTTGTTACTGTAAAATTATAAAGATTGGTAAATCCCAGAATTTACCGGTAAAACCGAATGTTTACCATTGCGATATGGTAATGGTCTGAAATTTCTTATGATATGCATAGATTTTGAACTCTTGCCAAGAGATGTTGGTAAATCTTAGAATTTACCCATGCAAACTGGTAAAACTGTATTCATTAAAAAAAAAAGATGGTTTATTAAAATTTGTCATTCTTTACATATTTTCCACTTTTTACACATGCATTTGGAACTCATTTTTTCATTGTTGGTTTAGAATCTCTTTGAAAAGAGAAAATCACCATAGCAATTATTGAAATAGTTTTTTATTGATTGTAAAATTACGTTAATTAAATATTCTTGCATTCCAGTGCGATTATAATGAACAATATTCCATATTAAAATTTAAAATTAGTGAAAAATGTTAGTTATGTCTCAAAAAAATGTTACCTTGTGAATGTTAATTTTCGTTGCAACACAGTTGACTGTTTTGGCATTTAGAATTACATAACACGGAAGACGATTTGCACAAGCATTTTTTCTTCAACTCTTTTTCCAACAATTGCTCTTTTTGAACCCTTGTCCTCCAACGAAAGATAGTTTGGCAACTACTTCCCTCCAGTAGAGGCGATTTGGGGGGGGGGGGGGGGGTGAGGGGGGCAGTTGCGTCCACACTTTGTGGAGAAAATATTACATTTCGATTCCATTCTAGCCAGCTTAAATTAGGAATTATAAAATAAATGCAATTTGTACAAGCCCTGTTGTCTTATCAGGTGATTCTTTCCTTTATTTTCTTTAATTATTAACAAAATTATTAGCAGAAATACGCACAAAATGTCGTTTTTCCCGGCTAACCGATTTGTATAGCACCTCAGCAAGTAGTGGACATTTTGCATGTGCTGTAAGAAAGGGTAGCAGGAAATATTTGTTTGCCAAGGTCATGGACACTGAGGTATAATTCACCTGCTTGTCGTGCGCATTCGTCAGTATGCAAGTCTCTTTAGTGTCTGTTAGTTTCTTAGTGTGTAGTCAAATATTAAATTATTTTAATTGTATAATCACGCAGTACTTTTATTTAATTGTAATAAATGTGTAATATTGTTCCTATGGCAAAAGTTTTATTGTATAGCATTGAATCCAAATCTCTCCAAACTATTATTACCGCACTAAAATTGGTAAAATGTCAACCTCTACCTTTCTGTCGAAATTCACTGAGAGCATCAAAATGATTACCACTTTGTACCTTTTTTTCCTTCAGTATTGATGAAATCCTCCCTCCATCCGCTATATCCCGCAAACCCGGGTACTGTTTAGTGTCTGTATTTTTTTGCCCCCGCACTTTTAATTCCAAATCACCACTGCTGCTTCCTTCAAGTTTAAAAACTTCATATTAAATCCGTATTGAACCGAGAATCGAATGGGAACAAAAAAAGTGGGGTCCACCTCAGGGGGGTCTCTTCCCGCATCGCGCTCACTTGTTTCTCTCCCTGGCCGCCTTCTGCCCGACGTCATGTGATATGAGACAGCACACGCCCGTCCTGCTGACACGTATTACCACTACAGTCTGAAATGGTCATAACTTCTGAACCATTCATGCAAAAAATGTCCTGACAAGGTTATTGTAATCCTTATGAAATACTGGAGGAGGACAAACAATATATTTTGATGAGGAACTCGAGGATAACATAGAAATACTTATTTAATTTTAAGGAGTTACATTTTTTACCATGGACTATAGCATAAAATCGCTTCTAGAGGGCAGCCGGTTGGAAATAGGTATGTGCTATCCTGGACTTTTTTGTAGAGGTTTTTATGCTCTACAATTCGTATGCTTACACTTGGGGTCTATCGTTGATGGTTCACGCAGTGTAAGCCAAGAAAGCAAGTGACCGAACGACCGACCGTCATTTTTGTCTCTTTCTACGTATTTACTGTATATCGAATCACAGATACATAATTATTTGATAGTGATTCACTATGTGAACAGTGTTCATGTTGTCAGTATCTGAAGTAGAACCACCGAACTGTACTGTCAACATATTATGGAAACGTATGTGGCGCTATAAATTGTCGGCACGTAAAGAAACTCCTGTGGAACAAAATTACGGAACCTTGAGTCTCAGAAAACCGTAAATGTTGTTAGCGAGACGTAACACAAATAACATTATTATTATTTTGCATATTATAAAGACAATAACGACAACAATCATCGTAGCCAGTTAGTTTGCTACTGTGATGGCATAACAATACTTCCTCGTCAGCAATGCTTGGTTGTTGAAACACTTTGTAATAAACTCTTGAATATCTTCATTATTACAGCTCGTACGGTAAAAAGGGGTCAGATATAAATACATACATACATACATACATACATACATACATTTATCATTATAGACTGTTACGCCTTTCAGCGTTCAGTCTGCAAGCCTCTGAGAATTTACTAAACGTCGCCACACTCCTAGATTTGTAACTAGTGTTGTGGCCTCATTTAGTTCTATACCTCTTATCTTTAAATCGTTAGAAACCAAGTCTAACCATCGTTGTCTTGGTCTACCTCTACTTCTCTTACTCTCCACAGCAGAGTCCATTATTCTCCTAGGTAACCTATCCTCTTCCATTCTCCTCACATGACCCCACCACCGAAGCCAGTTTATGCGTACAGCTTCATCCATCGAGTTCAATCCTAAATTAGCCTTTATCTCCTCATTCTGAGTACCCTCCTGCCATTGTTCCCACCTGTTTGTACCAGCAAACATTCTTGCTAATTTCATGTCAGTTACTTCTAACTTATGAATAAGATATCCTGAGTCCACCCAGCTTTCGCTCCCGTAAAGCAAAGTTGGTCTGAAAACAGACTGATGTAAAGATAGTTTCGTCTGGGAGCTGACTTCCTTCTTACAGAATACTGTTCATCGCAACTGCGAGCTCACTGCATTAGCTTTACGACACCTTGATTCAATCTCACTATATTACCATCCTTGGAGAACACACAACCTAAATACTTGAAATTATTTACCTGTTCTAGATTTGTATCACCAATCTGACATTCAATTCTGTTGAATTTCTTACCTACTGACAACAGCGTAGTGTTCGAGAAGCTAATTTTCATACCATACTCATTGCACCTATTTTCAAGTCCCAAGATATTAGACTGCAGGCTTTCGGCACAGTCTGCCATTAAAACCAAGTAGTCAGCATAGGCCAGACTGCTTACTACATTTCCATCTAACTGAATCCCTCCCTGCCATTTTATGCCTTTCAGCAGATGATCCATGTAAACTATGAACAGCAAAGGTGAAAGATTACAGCCTTGTCTAATGCCTGTAAGTACCCTGAACCAAGAACTCATTCTACCATCAATTCTCACTGAAGCCCAGTTGTCAACGTAAATGCCTTTGATTGATTTTAATAATCTACCTTGAATTCCATAGTCCCCCAGTATGACGAATATCTTTTTCCTCAGTACCCTGTCATATGCTTTCTCTAGATCTACGAAACATAAACACAACTGCCTATTCCTCTCGTAGTATTTTTCAGTTACCTGGCGCATACTGAAAATCTGATCCTGACAGCCTCTCTGTGGTCTGAAACCACACTGGTTTTCATCCAACTTCCTCTCAATGACTGATCGCAGCCTCCCTTCCAAAATGCCAGTGAATACTTTGCCTTGTATACTAATCAATGAGATACCTCGATAGTTTTTGCAATCCTTCCTGATCCCTTGCTTATAGATAGGTGCAATTACTGCTTTTGTCCAATCTGAAGGTACCTTACCAACACTCCATGCTAATTTTACTATTCTGTGAAGCCATTTCATCCCTGCCTTCCCACTATACTTCACCATTTCAAGTCTAATTTCATCTATTCCTGCTGCCTTATGACAATGGTGTTTATTTACCATCCTTTCCACTTCCTCAAGCATAATTTCACCAACATCATTCTCCTCCCCATGAGCTTGGCTGTTTGCAACGCCACCAGGATGATATCCTTTTACATTGAGAAGATGTTCAAAATATTCCCTCCACCTCTCCAGTGATTCCCTGGGATCTATTACGAGTTCACCTGAATTACACTAAACACTTTTCATTTCCTTTTTCCCTCCCTTCCTAAGATTCTTTATTACTGTCCAGAAAGGTTTCCCTGCTGCTTGACCTAGCCTTTCCAGGTTGTTTCCAAAATCCTCCCATGATTTCTTTTTGGATTCAACAACTATTTGTTTTGCTCTGTTTCTTTCATCTACATATAAATACCTGCCTGCCTCGGCCCTTGTTTGGAGCCATTTCTGATAACCCTTCTTTTTACGTTTACAAGCTGCTCTCACTTCATCATTCCACCAGTATGTTCGCATTTTCCCATCTTTACACACAGTTG
The DNA here is from genome assembly GCF_040414725.1 of Anabrus simplex. Classification (NCBI taxonomy): domain Eukaryota; kingdom Metazoa; phylum Arthropoda; class Insecta; order Orthoptera; family Tettigoniidae; genus Anabrus; species Anabrus simplex. The sequence continues at coordinate 106,810,790 of NC_090267.1, read as the reverse complement.
TTCCTAGGCATTCCCTTGCTGTTTCTACTACAGTGTCCCTGTATGCCACCCATTCACTTTCTGTATCGTGAACCTACTTACTGTCTACTGTTCGAAACTTCTCAGTAATCATATCCATGTACTTGTGTCTAATTTCCTCGTCCTGGAGATTTTCTACCCTTATTCGTTTGCAGACAGATTTCACTTTCTCTGCCCTAGACCTAGAGATACTTAGTTCACTACAGATCAGATATTGGTCTGTATCATCAAAAAATCCCCGGAAAACTCGTACATTCCTAACGGATTTCCTGAATTCGAAGTCTGTTGAGATATAGTCTATAATGGATCTGGTACCCCTAGCCTCCCATGTGTAGTGGTGAATAGCGTTATGCTTGAAGAATGTATTCGTAACAGCTAAACCCATACTAGCACAGAAGTCCAGCAAACGCTTACCATTGCCATTGCTGTTGACCCTGACCATGATGTCACTCAGTGCTTCATAAAACTTGTCAACTTCATCCTCATCTGCACCCTCACATGGTGAATACACGAAGACAATTCTAGTCCTGATTCCTCCAACTGCCAAATCTACCCACATCATTTGCTCATTTACGTGCCTAACAGAAACTGTGTTGTGTGCAATGGAATTCCTGATAAAGAGCCCTACACCAGACTCTGCCCTTCCCTTTCTAACACCCATGAAGTACACTTTATAATCTCCTATCTCTTCCTCGTTATCTCCCCTTACCCGAATATCACTCCTAGCACATTCAGATGCATCCTGTTTGCTGACTCAGCCAGTTCTACTTTCTTCCTTCCATAAGCCCCATTAATATTGATAGCTCCTCGTCGAATTCCATTTCGTTTGCCAAGTTGCTTCCAAATAGTCCCTCGCCTGTCAAATGGGAGTGGGACTCCATTACTCCCATAGGTCCGAGGCTTGCTTAAAATATTCTGAGCTCGGTAAATTCATGAAGCAGGATGCTGCCCTACTTGCACATAGACCAAGTGAGGATCTCTCCTCTAACGGGTTATGGACCACCGGTGGAGTGTATAGTCCTAGCCGCCTGAGCACAAGGAGGACCAGGACTCAGAATATGTCCGAGATGCCACTCCCATTCCATAGCAACTGGTATCCCGACTCTCAGGACCACTTACTAGGCCACTCAGCCGTTGCCCATGGTTCACGAACTAGGACGTGACTACAGTATCCCACAAACATAAATGACTGAATGAAAATATTTTTTTCTGTAATTATGGTTATGTCCTAATAGCCGGGCTGAATAGCAACTCAAATGGTAGAGCGCTGGCCTTCTTAGCCCTACTCAGAAGGGTTCGATCCTGTCTCAGTCCGCTGGTGAATGTGCTCAAATGCATGGTTAGTGGGGCGTAAAATCCAATAACATTCACATTATTATGTGCTAATAACTTATATTTCTGAATATATTTCGAAGCTCGTGAAATAATACGGTATCTGTGATCCGATATACTGTAAATACGAAGAAAGAGACAAAAATGGCGTGCGAGAAGATACCTGTTACTGGATCTCGTTTTTTTCAAAAGGGGGCCCTCACACATGCCAGTCATGAGTGGTTAAAAAACATAGCCCAGTTCGAAATTTCATTTGGTGTGTTTCACAGTAAGACTGTATCCAGATGCAAAAACATAATGAAAACTCGTATTTCTATTATGAAGTCAAAATTTCCAGTATTCCATGACAAAATAATTTGTCTCTACGTAAGGACCAGGACATTTATTAGGATATGGCATTTTAATGCAAAGAGTAAGGAGCTATCACTGAGAAAATATGCCAATAAGAAGGCTAAGGTTTGGGCTGGTTCATCAAGTAATTAAGTCTCCTGATACGTACGTTTTAATAATTTAATATATTTCCATAAAGATGTCGATATGATGTATATTTTCCTATGCCATTTGATATAAGTATTTACTTCGTCAGGAAATAAATTAATTATTTTGAGTTGCATGGCAATATTTTATTTCTTACCGTATTATATGTCATGTATTTGATAGTTGATGTTCTACCTGCTCAGCATGTGACGAAATTTAACGCATTTTCACGTTTTTAAATCTATTGGAAGTGCCGTTACTTATCGAATTGGACTAAACCAGACTATTATTTGATGAAAGATTGATAAGATGTTTCACAGGCACGAGAACTCACAGGGTTACTGTACTGCGACTGTGTACCTTACTCGCTATCGTTCATATCGCGTGACGTCGTAGCGCTCCAGCCAATGGAAGCTTCAACCGCCGGAGTAGCCTACCTTTTATTTTAACTACCTTGGGTCCACCTATTCAATACAATAAAATGTTATAAAATGAATTATAACATTTTATTTTTCATGGGACTGGTTTTGATGCTGGTGTGCATCATCTTCAGCCACAAAATTAGAAAAACATACAATGAAAACTTAAGGTTGCAAAAACAATGCATAAAAGTGTACACAAATCCTCTTAACAAGAGTTCACTGAATCTTAAAAAATTTGAATGATGTGTGACTAGATTAACAATGAACCAAGGACAATAACTTATATATCACTATCTTAAAAGTCTTAACACCATATTTCCTTTTTCATGAGAATATTTGTATGGAAGTCTTCTTGATGAACATTCACCGAGTCTTGAAGTAAATGGTGCAAATGTTAAGAACTTCAATAAAAAACATTTTTATTTTACCATTAATTGAAAAAGATTGGATGTTAAAATAGCTTAACCAGTCTTAAGACGTGACAGATTATGAATCTAAAGAGAACATGAAGGAACTTCAAACTCTGTTTTTACGTAGTAAAATGCTTGTCTTCTCTAACTTAAGAAATTGTGGCTGGAGTCGGTTTACTAAGTATTCTACAGCAGGTTTTTACATGAAAATGAGGCGAACGCCGTGTTTTCACCAGGGTGCTAAACGATGTTCTCGGTTCCAAATGGGACCTGAAGGAGCTAAAGAAAAAAGAGGGGGTGTTAAGAAAAACTCTTGAAAAAAGATAAGGTCCTACCCTTAGAATTAATGTGTATATGAGAGTCACCTCTGGCTGCGTGTATGATGTGTGTAATCAGATGTTAGAGAAGACGCTGAGAGTCGAAAGACACCGTGACCAATGTACCTGTGTTGGAGGGGAAGGGGGAGAAGTTGATCAGGGGCGGTATTGAGGGGAAACAGCAGGAAATGGGGGAGAAGGAGGGGCTTAGAGTTCAAGGCAAGGAAGGAAGGAGGGAAGGGAGACAGGAATTATGTAGGGCGATGCAGTGAGAGGGTGTGGTGTGAGAACGTTTTCTGTATGGTTTGAAAGACTGATTTGCTACTGGAAACTTCTCTGAGTCTGAAAAACGCTATCAAAAAATCGAACAATATTTTTGCTTTCTCAGAAATATTGTTTAGATTTAAACTAGAATTAAAATATTGATCCAGGTGATTGAAACAACTCTTAGTGATGTCAAGCACAGTACCTTTATTGAGAACCTGTAGAACTGTGAGATCCTGATCAATGTTAGTAAGATTATGCTGAAAATCTTTCATATGCTACCCCATTGCCGAAAACTTACTGTATCTGACGGCATTAACGTGTTCTGCGTATCTGATTTTAAAATGTCTTCTTGCTTGTCCCAGATAACTGCTGCAGTCATGACAGCATAATCTGTACACTCCGGAACTATGAAAAACATTATTTTTATTTATTGAAGTGGAGTTATGCAGAATGTCAATGCTTCTATTATTAGGTCGGAGAAGTATTAGCTTTGGGTTTTCTTCTCAGAAGGGTGGTATTATTTATTTATTTATTTATTTATTTATTTATTTATTTATTTATTTATTTATTTATTTATTTACTTATTGATGTCTTTATTTGTGGCGAAGTTAGGGCTCTTGGCCCTCTCGTACACTTAACCACATTATGCGGCTTAATACTGAATACAAACTTAATATTCAAACTTAACACACTGTATATAATATAATAATAAGATAACTTAATATAGACTAAAACTAAAATATTACATCCTAAGTCTAAAATTAGAAAAATAAATTCAATATTAACTACTCTAGATGGAATTCATATAATATAACAGTAATTTATGTAAACTTTTGGGAACTATTTACTCCTGACATTCACACATAAATACATGATATAGCCTACGTATTCAAGAGGAAATCTTTAGACTGTCTTTTGAAGGTAATTAATGAGGAACAATTTCTAATTTCAGGGGGTAAAGCATTCCATATTCTAGTTAAATTGAAATAATAAATATGGTAGTTCATCCTATTCAATACAAGTAAATAAGAGATGTAGAGATTACATTCTTATTTAATTAAAAATGGAAATGGTACCGGTTTCGACCCCAGTCTGGGTCATCATCAGCCGATTATAACTCGGAAAACAATGCATAAGTAAGAAAGAAGTTAAAGGTCAAGTCCACACAATATCAGTTGAAGAGGCAATATAAAAATGACGGGGGTAGGCACTGTTCAATTTAGATGAAGTGGAATGTAAGTCACTTAAAAGAAGTAATGCATAATCTTCCGAGCATCAGCATGGCACACGGAATGTTTGGCACTGTCTCACAATGTTCACGAAAAGCAGAGAACAGTTAAGTGAGCCAGACTGCATACACCGTCAGGCACAAAGTCACAACACAATCCAAATATGAAGATCTAAAGTCATGAAGAAGCCGAAGACGAGCAGCTCAACCGAAGTAACTTGCAAGCTTCAGAAGATCGGCGCGGTGTTTACAACGTCAAGTGCTGTAGTTTCATACACTGACGGAGATTGAAGGATAGATTATTGATCAAGTATTTGCTTAGTTTACGAAAAGAGCAAGGTTTGCGGGACATGTAATCAGGATGAATATGGATAGAATGACGAAAAGAGTATGGGAAACAACAGCGAGGACACGAGGAAATACAGGAACCAAGTGGGTAGTTAAACTCCGGAAAGATTGGTCGGAATTGGGGATCAAGGTGGAAGAAAAGGAAAATTGGAGAAGCAAGTACATACCGACTAATATGCCAGAGATCAATGATAGGGATGGATACAGGAAAAGGATTGAGAGTCACCAGTGGAGTAGACAAGAGAAGAGGATCCTGAATATCTCGGAAGAAGAGCGGGAGAGAAGAAGAGAAAGGATGAAGAGGTTCTGGGAGGAGAAGAAGAAAATGCAATCCATGAAGGAGCTGTCCGTGGTCCTACAGAGGCCGTAACGCAAGAAGAAGAAATATATACACACTTATAATACGATTCAATGTAATTGAATACGTAATTATGATCTTGACCCTAATAATACATTAATTTACTCTATTGCTAAATAATACTATAGTCAACAATTTAACGTTCAGTAATATCCATTTCTGGGCCAGATATGTGGATGGTACATTCGTAATTCTCGATGAACGATGCACAGATGCAAAATGTACCCTTGATAATCTCAACAGGTTAGATGAAGATATAAAATTTACCTTAGAATCTGAGTAAATTTTTTGGACTTAACAATTACTTGATCACTTTCTTCTTTTTCATATAATATCTATAGAAAGCCTACTCAGACTGCTATCACCATCAGGAGTGATTCTTCCCATCCTCAGGCTCATAAAAATGCTACTTACATTGCATGTTTTTCTAATTTTGTGGCTGAAGATGATACACACCAGCATTGAAACCAGTCCCACGAATAATAAAATGTAATTCATTTTATAACGTTGTATTGTATTGAATAGGTGGACCCCACTTTTTTGTTCCCATTCGCTACAGCTTCCCTCACACTAATTTCTTCTCTTCCTACTTCTTCCGACGCTGATAAAATTTTCCTTGCACAATGTAAATTGGTTCCTAGTGTACATTGACTTCAGTTTGCCAGCTGTGGTACCATGTTGATAAAAATCATTGTCCTGAATATTTATCAACACTGCTATTATTGATTTTGCATCACTTTTTGTGCAGCCTACATCCGATGCTTTAATTCTCACATTCTGTCCAATTGAAGGTTTTGGAATTTTGTTACATGAGGCTGCTTTCACTTTATTAACACTGTTGGAAGTCCTCGGCGTCTCGTCACAACCATCATTTGGTGCCAGTGTCTCGGTGTTGACTGTTGTCAAATCCTGTATCTCTGGTGCTTCTTCACCTGCTGCAACCACATTTTATACCTGTGTTTCTTCTGTTCCAGTGTTTGATTCATTGGAATCAATTCCTTCACTGTCATCTTCCCTTTCTTTTGAGTCAGTGTTTAACATTGTTTGCAAATCTTCTTCAGTGTTTACATTTTTTAATTAAATCACGTGGAACAACTGAGCTGGCAATGCCCATTTTCATTTGAACACCAAACGTGCCTTAAGCCCTATTTTTCATAGCTTGCACAAACCTTAACCCTTCAGACCATTTTGATGTTTTATTTGTTTCCATCCATGTTGAAAACATATTTTCAATGCTTTGATTTGCTCTCAACTGATCCCTGAGACTGACTGTGCCTCACCTTCCCACGGACTATCTTTATATCATTCCACATCTCAAATAATCTTTGGATGACTTGGTTACAAAACTCTCTACTATTATCAGAATGAAGGATATTTGGGGCACCAAAGGTGGTGAAAATATCCAAAAGATGAAATGCTACTCCATCAGCCCTAGGTTAGTGCTGGAGGACAACAAATTTTGTCAAATGATCCTGGTTTACAAGTATGAACTTCGGCTTATTGTCTGGGTTTGCCTGCATGTCGATTAAGTTTATTTGGCATTGTGAATTCATTTCACTATGTGTGATAGGTTTCTCTACTACACCCTTTTTCAGTGTTTTTTGTTTTTTCTGACATGGTTCACATAACCTCAAATAAGTAGCAATTGATTCAACAGTCACTTTCCTGTTCTTACGATTCATTTCCATAATCATGCGAGTTCGGCCGACATGGCCTGTAGCAGTGTGGGTGTTCTGTATTATGTTAAACAGTTTATCAAAACAAATGTAATAATGAATCTGTTCTTTTCCAGCAGACACTGGTGCTATGAGTTTCTCTTCACCTCCGATGTCGAGAACATCATATCCCTTCAAACGCCTGTAGCGAACATATTTTTTATTGGCAACGGTTTTTGCATTTTTCACTTCACTTAACAGAATATTATATTGATGAGTAGTTACATAAAAATTGTTGTCCTTCTTATTCACTGATTCCCTTAAAAGTTCATAAAATTTGTTACGCATAATACCACTCATTCCAATGTAAAGCCGCACAAGAAACAACACTACTAATACGAGTTGCTAAGATGACCGTACATGCGTGCACGATACTCGACACAGACTGAAGCTACACGGCAATGAGTGGACTGAGAACAAAAATTTACCGACAAAGAAATGAGTCTGAACCTTCACGACAGAGGTGAGAGTCTTTGGTGCAGCTTTCACCAGTTCACATGGGTAAATCATAAGATTTACAAACATCTTGTGGTAAAAGTTTGAAATCTATGCATATCATAAAAAATTTCTCACTGTTACCACACCGCAATGGTAAATGTTCGGTTTTACTGGTAAATTCTAGGATTTACCTTATCTACTTACTTTTGCAGTAATATATTCATTTCTTTATTTATTAAGTCACATGGGTTCCCCCACCCCCTCTCTTTCTTGAGTAAGTTGTCTCTTGTAAATCTGCCCGTCTCCCAAGCTAAGGAACCATCACTCTGGAAGGTTATTCACTCAACTATCCTTTGGTTCACTACTATACAGGCTCAACAAACTTTTGGGCATCCAAAGTAAATTTGAAACGGATGTTATAAGAAGCTTTTATATTATGTTTTAAGTTAACATCCCTTTCTCCCATGTTAAATATCTTTAACATCTGCAAACTGTGCTAAAATGACTGCTGTTGCAAAATGGCTGCTGTGAATCGTGCTTTGCATCCAGAATTGCTGTATTTAGATCTTTATAACATTCTGATAGAGGAAGTGTTTAGTGACGTATGACGGATACAGAGTTTATACAAAGATATAGGTTATCGAAAACAGCTTAGTAAGGCAGTTGTTAAAATTCAAGTGAGGTTTAGATATCCCCATGACAGAAACTTGCCTGTTTCTGCCGTGCTGCAGTTCCTGATAATTTTAAGAAGTCTCTTTTCGTGTGATGGTTGGAGACAATGCTAGAATTGTTACCAGAATATCTGCAGCGATTGCATCAATGCAAGGTGGTGGTGGTGATTATTGTTTTAAGAGGAAGTACAACTAGGCAACCATCCTCAATGAGAAAGAGGTATGTAATATTGCCTTCAGTTGAACGACGACAACAACAGGTTATCCAGGACATCTGTGAAATATGCTGTTATGCTGGTACTAGATGCACCAGAATTCAATCATCTGGAGGCAATAGGGGTTCTTTGATGAATTGGCCCATCGCCAATTCGGATACTAGAATTTTTTAAACATATTGAACAAATTTTACTATGTCAAAAACAAACTTAAATTTTCACTCTTTCTGTAGAATAAGCAATTTATCATAGTTTCAAAATATGGCTCAGGGAATGGTATATTAGCCATGATTAAGACATCACACATTACATGGTTAACATACCTGCATCTGCCTATATGAGAGGAAGGCAGCCATATTGTTCTATTACATCACACATAAATAGCAAAATGTCAAAGTAGGTACTGAATGTAAAACAGGGTAAAAGAGGTTCTTAGCAATTAAATCATACATATACTCATCTGAAATAAAGTCATGACTCCAGAAAGTCATGCAGATATACTGATAATCCAACAAATACTCAGAACAGTCCACCTTTTTTCTCTTGAAAAATTAGAACATTACTATTTAGATTTTCACACAGAACACTCTTAGAAATGACTCGATTAAGAATAGTTCTTCTAAATCACGTCACAAAATGAATTACGTTGTAATACAATACTCACAATACACTGGATGTTTGAATTGTAGAAAATATAATTGTTCAATTTTTGCCCACAGTGGAAAATTACATTACTAACACTCTTTTCATTTCATATACACTGTAAATGAATTACACAAAACAAAGTTATGTATGTACACGACAATTCCACAACGTTTCAATTCTAATGCCGTATATAAAGTAATCCTCTGTTTGATCTTCATCGGGGTCATTGAAGACTGCTGACAACTCCATCATTTTAACTGATAATGGAGAAATTTTAGAGCATTGGAAGGAACATTTCTCTGTGCTTTTAAATCCTGTCTCCAATGTTGCTGAGGACTTTCTTCGTAATGCCCCTCAGCAGCCCCAACAACCATGGATGGCAGTTCCACCTACATAGAGAGATTTCACCATAACACTCAATCAACTGAAACCAAGAGAGGCTCCTGGTCCTGATAACATCCCTCTGGAACTGATACAAAATAGAGGTATACACTTGAAGACAAGACTTTTCACACTCATCCTCTTGATTAGGGAAATTCGAGAAGTACCTGACGACTTGAAGAATGCTACCATCATCACCATCTACCAGAAAGGCGATCGTAATGTATCTGGGAACTACCGTGGTATATCGCTTTTGTCAATTGCAGGTAAAATTCTCGCAAGAATTCTATTAAACCGGCTCCGAGTTATCTCAGAGAGGACTTTGCCTGAGTCTCAATGTGGTTTCCGAACCTCCAGACACACAACAGATGTGATTTTCTGTGCTAGACAACTCCAGGAAAAATGCAGAGAGCAGCAGCCTCTGTGTTTAGTTTTCTATGATCTGGAAAAAGCCTTTGATTCAGTACTAAGATCTGCTATGTGGAAAGTCTTGAGACATTTTGGATGTTCTGAAGGTTATGTGGAATTGGTTCAAACTCTTCATGATAGCATGTCTGGACAGGTTCTTCATGGTAACTCAGTATCAGATTCGTTCCCAATCACTCATGGATTGAAACAAGGCTGTGTGCTTGCTCCTACGGTACACTCTTTGCACTGTACATGGCTGCCATGCTGCATGAATCACCTGCAAACAACTTAGGCATGGAGATTAAATTTTGTTTTGGTGGAGGCCTTTTCAATCTGGCAAGACTTCGCTCACAAAGACGTACTCTGGTTACCCGGGTGGCAGAACTGCAGTATGCCGATGGCACCGCATCTGCTCTAACATCTGCAGAACTACAACAGTCAGTCAATTGCTTTAAAACTGCATGTGATCACTTTGGTCTTGCCATTAATGCGAAAAATACGAAGGTACTTGCACAACATGCCCCAGGATAAACTCTTTCTGAGTTCAGTATCTCCATCTTAGACACAACACTGGAACAGGTTGATCACTTTTCATATCTTGGAAGCATCTTGTCTAAACGGTGTACCTCCGAATGAGACATTGATTAAAGAATAAAAGAATTGGGACTGCTCATGCAGCATTCGGACGGTTAATGCACAGAGTCTTCATGAATAACGACCTAAAACTGCATACCAAACTCATGGTGTACAAAGCTGTTGTCATTTCCACACTGCTGTATGGCTGTGAAACTTAGACACACTATCGCTGTGATATCAAAAACCTTAAGCGCTTCCACCAACAGAAAATGAGATTCATCTTGAATATTAAGTGGGAGGATTATGTGACCAACATGGCAGTTCTCGACAAAGCACAGCTAAATAGCATTGAGACAACAATCATCGCTCATCAACTAAGAATGTTCACCGCATGGGTGATACCAGGCTTCCCCGCCAAATTCTTTATGGGGAACTTTGCTCCGGCAGTAGACCTCGTGGAGCCCCAGTTAAGCGTTTTAAGGACCAGCTGAAACACATCATGGAGACAACTGATGTAGATATACAGACATGGGAAAAATGTGCTGTGGACCGCTGACTGTGGCGGAACACTACATCCACCGCTGTCAACTTGTTTGAAAGAGAACGCCGCAGACATCAAGAGGCCAAGCGACAAGCAAGAAACTCCATCAATTACAACCCCTCCCTCCTCCATCCATTCCGTGTGATTTGTGTGGTGCGAGCGTATGTTTTATGCCAGGATTGGTCTGTTTAGTCATCGTAAACACATCCGTAAACTGAGTTGAACTGGTCAATGTATGCAGGAGGAAGTTATATATACTCGGATCGAGTTACAGCCGACGATGTTTGAACTGTCATAAAAATTTGAGAAAATGACATCAATACTTTGGCCTCGTTACCACTTTCTACACACATACATGTATGCGCGGAACGACTGTCGTTTGTCTTATTCGCAATAAATTTCGTGGTTTGGCCTGTATTGATGTTTACGACATAACATTTTGCAAACTTAAGTTTATTCTCCACGTATTTGAAAGTAAAACTATTTATTGATTAGGTGGAGAACAAACTAAAGTTTGTAAAAAGTAAGTTTGTTTGTCTCTCGCGGCCTTGCCAACCTGTTTACTTAGGAACTATGGGAAGTAAAGGAGGTCCGGGGCCATAAGCCCCTGAGTTAGGAGCTGCAAAGCGGCCTTAGGCCTCTAGTTTCCTGTGGAAAAGACCATTGGTCTGGATGGGTTAGGGTAGGGGCTGGACAGACCATTTGTCTGGATAGGTTAGGGTAGGGGCTGGACAAGACCAGTAATATGGAGACAAGCAAAGAGGGTCTGGAGGCGTAAGTCTCCAAGCTAGAAGCCGGTTAGGCCTCTAGCTTCCTGTGGAAAAGACAATAGGGCCTGGACAAGAAAGACCATTGGTCTGGACTGGTTAGGGTAGGGGCTGGACAAGACCATTGTTCTGGATAATTTTGATTAGGGTCTGGACAAGAGCAGTGATGTGGAGACAAGCAAAGGGGGTCTGGAGGCTTAAGCCCCCAGGTTAGAAGCTGCAAAGCGGACTTAGGCCTATAGCTTCTTCTACATTAAGGTAAGTTTCATAAGATTGTTGCTGTTCTGTAATCTACATTGCTTCCCTATTACGTTTCATTTACTTGTGCTTTTAATCTGCTGGGGTTGGTAACGTAATCCAAGTAAAATCATTTACGACAGTGACGTCACATGGCCATTTCTGTTGGCCAGGTGGAATGCAAGTTGCTATAAAATGCCCATAAATATGCCCATATAAAAAGCACTAACACATCATATTGACATAAAATATAAAATATATTGGTCACCTCAGTGAGCAGGCCCAATCCACGATACGATACGATGCAAAAATGTCCGCTTGAAACATCAATGTCTCACTAATCGCTAGTGCTTTATGCTCAAGTAGAGGCAGTGAGCGTGCAACTGAGGACGGGACTCATTCGCTGTGCCATCTGTACAGACTTAATTAAAAATCTGTGCGTGCACACTAAGGCGACTAATTTTTTTGTCTGGTGAGCTTAATATGGAGTTCAGGTGTTAAGGTGGATAAGCTGTGTCTTGTGGTTGCTTGAGTTTAAATTATCTGACAAATTCACCAAAAACCATATCATGCTTACAGGGAGTAACATCAGTGTACGTTGTTTATTTGAAGGCATACCGTATATATATATATATATATATATATTTATTTGGTACATACATTTACATTGGTGTTGTGTTGGTGTTGTTGGAATAGAGTTCACGTATCGAAGCTGTATGAAAAATTACATTTTATTTTTATTATTTAGTATCTCTTCAAATTAAGAAAATTATACCCTACTAATTTTCTCAAAGAAAAGCATTTCTAAATGTTCAACCGTTAATCATTTTCGAAATATAATTCTGAAAATATCACTGCAGGTTTACAATTATTCTACATTTGAAACTTCAGATCATTCAATTCATTGGTGCAGTGGTTATATATCGTAAAGGCCTTGGGTTTGTGAATCATGTCAAAAGCAAACGTGAGCGACAAAGCTAGGTTACAGGGGTATCAGTGCGAGTTTGAAGCAGATTTGTTAACTACAGATGGTACAATATTGTATTGCGGAGCGAGTGAGAAAACAGTTAGTTGTGAGAAGCGTTTTCTAGTGCTTCAACATTTCAATATTAACACGAAAAGTGTCCCTATACAAAAATTGTTCAGTGAAGTTTAAAAAAGTAACATTTTACAGTTCTCCTTACATTTAGGCAAAGTACTCTTAGCGGCAGACATACCATTGTGGAAACTCGCCAATCCCACCCTCCGAAATCGTATTCAGCAATGTGTAAAGTGCCGGACCAATCTACTCCTCATAAAAATTGTCAAGTAATGTAACGATCTTACAATTGAAAATATCAGAGAACAGATCAGAAATCATTTTGTGAGGGTGTCAATTGACAAAACACAAGACAAGAAAGGATGGTTTATTGCGAATATTATAAAGAGCCTCCGTGGTTCAGGCGGCAGCACGTCGGCCTCTCACCGCTGGGTTCCGTGTTTTCCCTGTCATCTTTCATTCCAGCAACACTCTCCAATATCATTTCATTTCATCTGTCATTCATTAATCATTGCCCCAGAGGAGTGCAACAGGCTTCGGCAGCCAGTACAATTCCTGTCCTCGCCGCTAGATGGGGGCTTCATTCATTCCATTCCTGACCCGGTTGAATGGCTGGAAACAGCCTGTGGATTTTCATTTCATTTGCATCTCTCCATAAAAATCAACCAACCACTCCATTTCTCCTTGCAATAGAACAACTTGAAGTTACACATAGCTCAACTGTTTCCAAATTTTTTGTTGACTGCATAAACGCGGTATAGCCAGATGATATTCAGTATGAACATGTGACCGATGCTGTAAGCTACATGATCAATGCTGGCAATGTTCTTTAATTTACTGTATATATCCAAATAAGACACATTTGACTTGTTTTGCCCATGGGTTACTTAAAGGTTGCAGAAACAATTCGTGCAAATTTTCCACTTGTAGATAAGCTGATATCTTCTGTAAAGAAAGTATTTGTTAAGGCACCCTATAGAAAACAAGCACTTAAAGCAGCAACAACACTGAATGTTACACTTTCACCCGAACCAGTTTTAACGCAATGGGGAACGTGGTTATTTGCAGCTCTATATTACACCGAACATTTGGAAACATCCTTCCTCAGTTAAAGTTGGTCAGGATATATTGAAGAATAGAGAAGAAGAAAGCAACCTTTCTTACACATCTGCATATTTCTCTAATCTAATCTTCTCTAATCTTCCTTCCGCTATTCCTGGTTTGGAAACTAAATGTATTACGTTGTGCCAGTCGTTAAAGAACTTCAAAACCACTGTCTCTAAATTAAATTTGGTACCTGGAAGTGTTGGCTATGTAGTGAAGAAAAAGTGCATTGTGTTCTTTCAAAAAACACACGATAAAGTCACAGGTGTGAGAATGAAGAAATCTCAGCGGGGGAACGTTTCGAGCTACCTACAGAATTGCCACCAAAAGCAGATCAAATTGCGGCTTCTGTATACACACACCCCTACATTTCTGTGGGGTGGAAACAAAGTTTTTCCCTGCTATACGGATATCTTAAGAAGCAATAGGAGGCAGCTAATTATGGATAACTTAAAACATTCGGTGGTCAACAACTGCAACAGAAAAGAAGTTTAGAATGTGGAGAACTAAAAATGTGAGTACCGTATTTATTGGGATTATTCATTTTCAAGGAAAATATATCCTAACTTTTCAATATTAAAGAAATTATGACAAGGGCATGTTTATTTAAACATTCTGGATGATCAGGTGTTGCCTTTCAGTCAACATCTGCTTAATGTGTGTGCTATTGATACCCTGATTTTCAAGATGACGACAACTAAGTTCATCGGGCTGGGTGCAAATGTGATTGGTTTTATGAACACTCTCCCACCCTATTACGTCTCTATTGGCCTGCAGAATCACCTGACTTGAACCAAATTGAAAATCTGTGAGACATGTTGGAACAGCAGGTAAAGTGCACCATCTCTGTAATTTGGTGGAATTATGCGATCAAATCCTCAGCGAATGGCTTAACCTGCATGCGATGTATCTGCACAAACTTGTGGACTAACTTCCTAACCGAATCCAGGCGGTTATCAAGTCTAGAGGTTGAGTTACACAGTACTAAATGATGCTTGTAATGATTTCTCCTGGAGTGACTACTTTTTTGTCCGGTGAGCTTATGTTAGAAATGTGTCTAAAGCCCCTCTTAATAGCTTTTCCTTCATTTTCATGAATATCCTTACCTCTTCAATCAGCTGAATGAATCACTTAAGAGTCGTAACCCTACGCAGCCACCTAATGTGACAAATATAAGGTATATCCTGATATTCTGTTTCCGGTGAGGTCAGAAATTCGTGAAACTGTCTACTAGTGAGGTTAGCATTAGAGGTCTGCATTATCTCTGATTTTTACCGGCGAGTACCGCTCGCCTCTCTGACTCTCGGGATTATGCGGCCGAGCGTCCTGTGCAGCCGGTTGCGGGCTACCGATCATCAGCGACTGGCCGAGCGCGCCAAACGCTCGGTCGGTCGCCAGTAACCGGCGGGCTCAGTGCTAGCCAGCCAGCGAGCTGCGCTTCGCCGGACTCGAGATCATAGGCCACTACTTTACATTAATCCTCACCTATTTATTTTACAAATGTCTTTCGTACTATCAGTTCTATAACCTAAATTGTATATGTTACATTTGAAGTGTGTTAATATGTTGCAGACTATTGGATTTTCGTCTTTGAGGTGATAATGTATCTAATAATTGTAACGTTATGAACTGTAATGTCTCCATATAGTATTTTATTCCGTTCGCTAGATAAACGGGGACACAGTAATTGTGGGCTATGTGTAGCCTATCTCCAGACTCGGCCACATATACACTGTACTAGTATGAAATGCAGGATGAAGAAGAAATGCAGGATTGTTTTTAAACAAATACTCATCAATTTTCTTTTTACAAGCGTTAATTTATAAACAAATTATGACCTGTAAATAAAGTTATATGTGAATCATAAATATACAATTCGTTTTTCGTCATTGGTGCTGCCTGATGCACAGGATTCATTTGTGTTCCTGGAGCTACTACTACAGCTGGCGGTTTGCACTTCTTCCTGTGAAGTAAATGAAAGTAGAATCGTACATTCATAGCGTTTGAAGAATGTTTTCTTTCTTGTGATTACGTGGTATGTTCAGAATACTTACGAAATTGTGATGGATCAATAAGAGATCATCTACCTTGTCTGATTCCAAGCACGATCATTTGCTGGACAGCAGGTGACCGGCCTGGCTAAAATTTCTCTTGCTGGCAGCACTAGTGGCAGGAGTGCAGAGAACTTTTCTGACTACTACTGACAGCCTTGGAAATAACTCCGCATGTGTTTTCCACCACTTCAAAATGTGGCATTCGGCACAGCTACAGTCGGATTTGGAGAGCGAAAGGTACCTGTCGAGATCATTAGTAGTATTTTTGTGTCCATCTTCGTCGTCCTCATCCGAACTCCAGTCCACCTTGGACTTTTTCATGGGAAGAACTAGGTCACTGTTTGCTTGAATGGGCTCTAAAAATGAACAAAACATCCGTAATGCATTCATGTCACCTTTAAATATGTATAAAAGTTAGGATACTGGTTACTAAAAGCTATATTTCCAGTGAATTCCTTTATATATCGCAAAAATTACATCAAAACGCATTGTGGAATATTTAGGTTGCGAAACACTTCCCAAATATTGTACATTTTAGACGGCATAATTGCTGATCTAACGAAAGTTGGAAGATTAGACAAACAAACATTCGTTTTGTTGTCATTAATGATTTCCTGGGCCGTACTTAAAGACATGATACTGTACAGGCTTTTGGGCTTATGCCTTATTTGCTTGACACGGCATAAGCCCAAAAGCCTATACAGAAACATTCGTTTACTATCTTTTTTCAGTGATTCGACCTTACCATTTACAGGCACATTTACGAGCACAATCGTCGAACTTCAGCATACGCGACGTGCTTTTCTTCTGCTGTGACTTTCTTCAAATGACGTCGTGATGGCCATAGAACCGTGGCTTTGTAACGGATAGCCTCTGTTGAAATATGCTGCTCTCGTTTTTATTTTCGTCATGCACTGAAAATGATAAACAATATATACATAATTAAATTCCGATAATTCAGCAGGTTTATAAACGATCGTAACTTATAAAAATATTTCTTACTTCGCTGTCACTCTCTTCTGGTTCACAATGATGTAACAGACGCGTGTACCAAGGCAGCACACGTTCCAGCCTTGTTACACTTTCCAAATCCAAACTCGCTTCTTTAAAAGGGGTTAGAAAAGCGATAACTTCTAGTATGCACTCTTCATGGAAAGTTTCTAAGAGTTTCGATTGCCCGCGGGATTCTAATAGATCTCGAATATCGTCCATTAAACTTATGATGGAATTGAGCATTAACAGTATACTGTTCCACCGCGTTACAGCTTCTTGCTTCACAGAGTGCTGCAGACGCCTCGAGTGACCCGATCTCTTCAAATAGCCTACTATAGCTCTTGCTGATAGCAGACACGACAGGATTTCAGGAGCTTCATCTTCTAAAAACGTCTCTTAACATGTGTGACGAAGCGCAGTCATCAGGCAGTGATCAAAGCAAGGCAAACGGTCGTAAAATTCAAGTGTCTTCTTCATATTAGCTCCTTGGTCGGTGACAAAGTAACATTTTGTAAGATCATGTTAATTGCTAACTCAAGCAACCGCTCTTCGATTTCGTGCCGAATGTTCTCTCCTGTCTTAGGTATGTCCGGAAACTCAGTTGTTAGCAAAACAAGCGTTTCTAGCTGCCACTCATCGTTAACATAATGCGATGTCAGAGTCAAAAAAGTTCTCTTCTTGTAGTTATCAGACCACAGATCAGCGTCTAAAGCACACATTTTGTTCTTTGTGGCACATATTAGCTTCGGCACCATTGTCGCCCGTATTTTTTCGGCCTTTTTTTAATATGCCGTGATACAGTGGTAGGGTGCGTAAGAACATCTTCTATTATTGACTTTGCCATAAGTGGCGCCAACATTGATGAGCTCCTGCGAATAATTCTTGAAGCCAATCTTACTACAAGTATTTAACGGTACCGGTAGCAAATCTATTCCACTCATATCGACCAACTTATCAACACCAACTTTCTTTATGCTGCTTGGTACTGCACGTGTTCGGTGGAATTCTGATCCTCAGTTATTTTTTCAGCGCCAAATCATACCTGTTTTGCTTGGCTGGTAAGAAAGTACAGTATCACATGTGGCACACTGCACGAACCCAGAAGAAGCCTGCGTGACAGGATCCACTACAAGTGCAAATGATTTCCAAACTTCACTCTTCGCCACCTTTTCCGACATATCTTTCTTCTTCAGGACTAACGAGCCGCTCCTATTTCTCTCCAGAATACTTATCTTCGTTTCTTGAATGCAGCGTTTACGACTTATACTTGGTTGATCCATAACGCTGTCTACACTGCTCAAAGCCCAGTCACCAACTGGTTTTACACGCGATGTCTAATGCATTCCGCACTGTAGAGCGCGCGGCGGTTTTACTGTCACCGACCGGGATTATGATTACGCTCGAGTGCCCGGCAGTGCTCGAGCGTTCCACTGATCACCGAGAGGTGAAGGACGACCGACCACATGGTGTAGTAGACGGCTACAGCCTTATCGCAGCGTGGGCTTTTCCCAGCCGTCGAGCAGCGGCACGAAGTGGGCAATGCTCGAGCGGTTGTTTTCCTCCAAATGCAGAGCTCTAGTTAGCATGCCTTAAAAAAAATTCATTACATTATTCACGACATTCATAATATGGTCAAATTTGAGTGTCTTGGCACACAGTGCCTTTTGGTGATTAACACAGTGTATGGACAGAAATTCATGTCCTGAAGGTAATTTTGACTTGAAATGTGCCAAGAATTGAGTTTTATTGTCTAACAGTACAGGAGTGCAGTCAGGGGCTACTGACACCTAAGTTTTTATGGTAATTCCACCTTTTGTACAGCTTCCTCAAGACTACACAAAAGTCCTTCTGGTAGTGATACCCTTGTTGGCAGGTAGATTCAGTGGTTCTTCTGAACATGAAGATTTTTGTCCATCATTTGAATAAATATTGCGAGATGTGCTGTGTCAACACCATCAGTACTTTTGTCAAGACATAATGTACCTTACCTGTCTTCAAAATATCCCGGGCTAGTCACGGAAGAGCGCATGGTTACCGTTCGAAAAAATCAAATGGGCAAACTAAATATCTAAATCTCTCCAAGAGCTAAATACCATAAGGTACACGACAGGAATACGGGTACATAAATTACGTAAATAAGAGAAAGAAATCGGGTAAAATGGATTTATTAATCTAAGACATTAATCTTGCTAACACCCCATAAAAAGAGTGCTGCGGCGGTTCCCAGCAACAACATACAAATTTAAACCAAAAATCGTTGTCTGAAGCTCAGTACTGGCTGCTCCCTTTGGGCTGGCGCGGTCCGGTATCTAACCATCTTCCAAACGACTCCCACCCAAAGCCATGTTGCGCAGTAAGTCCACAGTGTCATGTACTGATAGAAATTGGGCATATGAACATATGATGATATGGTTCAATATAGAATAAGCAATTTCTATGCATTCTTTCACAAATGATCCGGTAGTAAAAGGTTTCAACTGCTGTGCAAATACATATGTGATTCCGTAGTTGGCCATCAAAGTTTCTCTCTTATTCAACAAGTCGTCTCCATCCTGTAAAGAAGAAGAAAGCATAAATTCCTTTTTATTACCCCAGTGGTAAGAATACATAATTAATACGTCGTCTAAATGTTTTGTTAGATCTTCAACCATTTTAATTCAATCATCCCCTTCAACAGTCTCATGCAAATGAGCGTGTTCCACTTTGTTGTGGTGTTCTACATTATTCCTCTTTGATGTAACAGACTGCCCACATAGTAAGCAGCTTGCAAAAAAAAAAAAAAAAGTGTATCCCACTGACTCTCTGGAGTCAGATTTGGTGAGGTCCTCTCTCTTTTATTATTTTCTGCCTCCATTTCAAACTTGTGTATCGTCGCAGCAATCGAGAGTGACTGGCAGACCTACGCCCAGCATTGACATTCATGGCCTATGCCATATTCACATCATTGTGGCTGAATAACATATGCTCCTTGCCTGCTTGCTCGTCCACTTACAAAATGTAGTACTGTACATTATACTGTTAAGTTTAGATGTACTAAAATAAAATTATATTCAACTTTTTTAGATTGTCACAGCATATAACAGTGCATTATACAATATTGCAGTTCATGAAAGTATTATCTAATACAGTCACTCAATGTTTTTAATATGACACAACTCACATACTATTATAAATCAAGTTAAATTAAAAAAATTTAAAAGTATATTTAAGCTATTAAAACATTCAACACCAAACCCGTATATACGTTATTGAACACTGTGCCTCGTCTGCCAAACCCGTATATATATATATGTTTTGGTGCAGTGCGTACTTTACCAATCTCATATATGAACAGGATATAGGGTCATGGTTTCAAATTCCGTGGAAATGCTCAAAGAAGTTCTGTACGGCATATATACCATTCCATTTTGCGTGTTTTGAAAGCGATCTGATGTTATTTCAGCTTTGTTGGAGTGGAACATCTTTCCTGCTTTCGTGTAGTCATCATGGCACCTTCCACACATAACACTATCCTCCACCACAATAACACGCAGTTACCTACACATGGCTGATGCTGCCCACCCTCATCGGAGGGTCTGCCTTACAAGGGCTGCACACACCTAGAAGTAGCCACACAAAATTATTATCATGGTGCCTTGAAGTATACATTCATCTATTGTTGACGAAGAAATTGAATGTGTCCTCATAAATAGCGATTCTGGAGAGCTATATTGTGATAATAACGATGGAGAATATATAGGGGCCGATATTGAACTGCAAGAAAGTGTAAGACAAGTGTGATGATGAATCTCATGTGGAATTGTCACACCCTCCTCAGACAAATTCTTTTTTCTCCAAATGTTAATGATTTTGATTATACCAGTTCTTGAATCAACAATTTAATACTATATTTCAGTAATAATATCATTGAGCAGAGTAGCTGTGCATGTTAACATGCTACGGCTATGGAGCCACGCTCTGCATTCGGGAGGAAAGTGGGTTCGAACCCCACTGTCAGCTGCCCTGAGAATTTTATTTTATTAATTATTCCCTTTTTCACTCCCAAGCAAATGCCGGGACAGTTCCTATTCATAAGCAAAGCAAAGTCAAAGTCATGAAGGCCCTTGGAAGTGTGGAAGGTAAAGGCTTCCAGCATTGTTAACCTCGGTACGTGATGGGGTAGAGTGGTTAGCTCTACGCCCGGCCGCCTTTGCCCCCAGGAATTAACCTGGTACTCATTTTTGGTGTAGGCTGAGTGAACCTCAGGCCCCATATGCACCTTCAGAAGTGGAAATGTTGTTTCTTAAATTTTACAACTTCCTGACAGGGATACGAACTCACGTCCTTCCGGGCGTACCGAGCACACCTTTACCGCCTCGGCCAGGCAGCCCCTTCCTATTCATAAGCCATAGCCAGTTCTTTCTACTTCCTTACCCACTTTCATTCACTATCATTCATTTCGTATTCATTATCTTCTCAACTGCGGTTTGCATCAGGACCGGCATTCGGCCGTAAAAATATGCTGTAAAATATCTCACCTCATCCCCAACGCCATATTGGGCTGCAGGGCGAAGGGGACAATATGCATTCCATTAATTGTATTAGTAAAAATTTATCTGTAAAAGTGCTTCTTCCTTTAAAAAGAAAAGCCGGCCCAGAGGGTTCGGCTGGTCATCAAAACTCTGGCAGTGAAAAGGTTAACAGTATAATGTACATTACTGCATTTTACTAAGGCATTGTTAAACGAACAGTCACTTAGTGTTTTTAAGACTATAGAGGGATTATAATTCCCCTTATCAATATGCGACCAGTGTCATTTTAATTTTATGTTATTCAGTCTTGTATTTATGTAGCTGAAGATATCCCATAATGGGATGAAACATGTACTATATTTTTAAATATGTTTTGTTAACTTACGAGGGAAGTGTCTGAACCGGGGAATCATAGATTGGGCTGAAAATTTGCACACACGTTGCATGAGCTCAACTAGACAGAACTGTGCAGGGGGGCGGGCGAATTCCGAAATTATGTTCCCCTCGTACTAGAATGCACAATTAACATTCACATGTTAAATTGGCACACTGGTGGCATATGAATGACTGGCTGTGCCAGTGGTCGCTTTGCTGGAGTACAGTGCTCCCCGTACTCTGGCATTGTCATTTGATGAGAGACAACAGACACGTTAAACGCTTACAATATATTCGTATACGGGAAGTGGCCCGTGTTTTGCGTTATGAATGCCAACATTGGAAAAGTAATTTTTTGTCTGGAGGAAAAGTACAGAAGATGTGTTGAAATGCCTCTCAGAAACAATGTTTTCACATGAAAATATTTACATTGTTCCTATAAAATCTGGAAAAATGGGATCTGCAAAATTGAAAGACTGGTTTTGTAAGGTATTCAAACATCAGGTGCCATCTGACAATGTTGCACTCCTTCTGGACTCCTGTATTTTTTTTATTTTTTAAAATTTTTTAAAAATATAAATCTTTAGAAAGTGAAGAACACATACAACTGATGATGATTCCTCTTGGGGCTACAGCCTCTTGTCAACGATTGGATGTAAATGGATTTAGGATCTGGAGAAACTTTGTACACTGATCTTCGAACACTGTTTGGTATTGAATTTTGGCTCAGAGGAATACAACCTTAAAAATGCAGTCTCTCGCGTATCACCGATTGTTGTCCTCTACTTTTACTTCAGTGTGGCAATACATATGGTACCGAAGTCAATTACATGTAATAAATATCATTTTTGGTCCGTATTGATGATATTTGATTGAAATAATAACATTAAGTTATTTATTAGACCACCTAATCAATACAAAATCGTCTTGGATGATTTACATAAAATTGTTAGCTAATAGTGGTACATGTTACGCCTTCCCTGAAGGCATCATCAGCCATAGTCTTAACCTTAAATTAAAAATAAGCGTCTAAATAACATGAAGTAATGAAATGAATTTTAAAATCTTGAAGAGATTTGAAGTAAAATAACATTAAAAATAACAATGATGGTTTGAAAATACAATGTGATGAGATATAATAGTGGAAGTATTAACAAAATTAACATTAGAAGGCTGCTAAAATAAGTACAATGGATAAAACAACAGATTGTTATACAACAAGTAGTAAGATTGCATAGAAGTAAAGTTGATAGTCTGGTGGTACCACTATTAGCTAACAATTTTATGTAAATCATCCAAGACGATTTTGTATTGATTAGGTGGTCTAATAAATAACTTAATGTTATTATTTCAACCGAAGTCAATCCCGGACCTTTTGAATACCCTGTGCAATATTGTTTCGACAACAGTGTAAAACAAATTCTACTTACACTCATCCATGTTTTACACAATGTGGGTAACGTTAAATCAGTTTATTTTTACTACATTATTACAATAAGCATATGTGGGTTAGCTTGGTCACTTGTGTGACTTATGATTCTGTTTAGTCTGTATTGTGAGGGCCGATGACCTTAGATGTTAGGCCCCTTTAAACAACAATCATCAGTCTGTATTGTAATGATATTTATTTGAGATACCTTACATTATTCAGAAATTAAATAGTACCTGCAATATATTTTAAGGATGCAACACCGAGCTCGATAGCTGCAGTCGCTTAAGTGCGGTCAGTATCCAGTATTCGGGAGATAGTAGGTTCGAACCCCACTGTCGGCAGCCCTGAAAATGGTTTTCCGTGGTTTCCCATTTTCACACCAGGCAAATGCTGGGGCTGTACCTTAATTAAGGCCACGGCCGCTTCCTTCCCACTCCTAGCCCTTTCCTGTCCCATCGTCGCCATAAGACCTATCTGTGTCGGTGCGACTTAAAGCAACTAGCAAAAAAAAAGGATGCAACATAAAATGTCCCATAATACAGTGCAGATAGTGAGCACAAGTACAGTAGTTTGGAATGTTTCTCTTGAGCCACGAACCAGGTGCGAGGCAGACTACACACTTGACCAGTGCATACAGTTCAAAAATTTGATACTCTTACTGCCGTCTAGTGAGGGAAGGAAGGAATTCATTTTGGAACGTTATTGTTTATGGTTCTTCCTAATTGACCTCACCCAACGTGTCTGCAAATTTTCAGCACAATCTGTGATTTGCCGGTTCAGACACTTCTCTTGTTAGTGATCTAATGGATCACAAATTGTATTGGAAAGGTGGATGTAATACATCTCTCAATATGGTGAATCAGTTGTCTGTCACAACCTTTCTTATAAATAGCTGTCTTGCTTAATCTCAGCCAGCTTGTGAAACTACGTTATATTGCAAGTTAGAATTCTGTGCTTAAGTCAGCATATCTCACTATATACACTGACTGACAGAGCAAATGCAACACCAAGAAGGAGTGGTCAGAACTTTATGCCAATTGCAGGGTAGACTGACGTCACTGAGGTATGCTCATGATGTGAAATGCGCCGCTGTGCTGCGCACGTAGCGAACGATAAATGGGACACGGCGTTGGCGAATGGCCCACTTCGTACCGTGATTTCTCAGCCGACAGTCATTGTAGAACGTGTTGTCGTGTGCCACAGGACACGTGTATAGCTAAGAATGCCAGGCCGCCGTCAACGGAGGCATTTCCAGCAGACAGACGACTTTACGAGGGGTATGGTGATCGGGCTGAGAAGGGCAGGTTGGTCGCTTCGTCAAATCGCAGCCGATACCCATAAGGATGTGTCCACGGTGCAGCGCCTGTGGCGAAGATGGTTGGCGCAGGGACATGTGGCACGTGCGAGGGGTCCAGGCGCAGCCCGAGTGACGTCAGCACGCGAGGATCGGCGCATCCGCCGCCAAGCGGTGGCAGCCCCGCACGCCACGTCAACCGCCATTCTTCAGCATGTGCAAGACACCCTGGCTGTTCCAATATCGACCAGAACAATTTCCCGTCAATTGGTTGAAGGAGGCCTGCACTCCCGGCGTCCGCTCAGAAGACTACCATTGACTCCACAGCATAGACGTGCACGCCTGGCATGGTGCCGGGCTAGAGCGACTTGGATGAGAGAATGGCGGAATGTCGTGTTCTACGATGAGTCACGCTTCTGTTCTGTCAGTGATAGTCACCGCAGAGGAGTGTGGCGTCGGCGTGGAGAAAGGTCAAATCCGGCAGTAACTGTGGAGCGCCCTACCGCTAGACAACGCGGCATCATGGTTTGGGGCGCTATTGCGTATGATTCCACGTCACCTCTAGTGCGTATTCAAGGCACGTTAAATGCCCACCGCTACGTGCAGCATGTGCTGCGGCCGGTGGCACTCCCGTACCTTCAGGGGCTGCCCAATGCTCTGTTTCAGCAGGATAATGCCCGCCCACACACTGCTCGCATCTCCCAACAGGCTCTACGAGGTGTACAGATGCTTCCGTGGCCAGCGTACTCTCCGGATCTCTCACCAATCGAACACGTGTGGGATCTCATTGGGCGCCGTTTGCAAACTCTGCCCCAGCCTCGTACGGACGACCAACTGTGGCAAATGGTTGACAGAGAATGGAGAACCATCCCTCAGGACACCATCCGCACTCTTATTGACTCTGTACCTCGACGTGTTTCTGCGTGCATCGCCGCTCGCGGTGGTCCTACATCCTGCTGAGTCGATGCCGTGCGCATTGTGTAACCTGCATATCGGTTTGAAATAAACATCAATTATTCGTCCGTGCCGTCTCTGTTTTTTCCCCAACTTTCATCCCTTTCGAACCACTCCTTCTTGGTGTTGCATTTGCTCTGTCAGTCAGTGTATTTGCCCTTACTAAATCTACTGCATTAACGTGTTGACTACGAGGAAGTAGCCAGGGCAGTTAAACCTCCAGCCCAGCCATTTTTAGAAGTCCTTGCCTACCAGTCCTGCCTTCTGCATTTCCCCTCTTTTAAAGGATTTTTGTAGGTCCTTAAGGTCCTTCGGTATTCCCCGGGTACTTGATTGTTCCACAAACGATAGTATTCTGTTCACGTAGGGTTTTTGCAAGAGCAACACTGTTGTAATAATTATCCATGTAAACAGAATACCCTAGGCCTAAATATGGACTGAAAAGTTCGGGGACAGTACTATTTAAGGCCATTCCACTTGCGTCATAAATAAGCAATTTGCAAATATACCCAGTTTTTGATTCAAACACCATCCTAACCATAATACCATACTTAGTTATTTTAGATGGATTGTAAACTCGGAAATGGAACCGGCCTCTCCAAGTAAGCACGCTCTCATCTAAAGCGATCTTTTGGTTGGGACTGTAAACCACTGAAAACTGATCCGAAAGTTTTTGTAATAATGGCCTGATTTTTATAGAGCCTGTCTGCACTGTTTACATAGTTACTGCTGTTGCTAAAATATAAAAACATCATGATACTTTCAAATCTGTTCCTGGACATTGTCTTGGAAAATACAGGTGTTTAAAACACCTTCGGTCCAGTACATTTTTAGATCTGGCTTCTGTATAATTCCGGTAACTAACATCAAATCGATAAACTGTTTCATTTTGATCGTTGACACAGGTTTCCAAGTTTGATAGATTGAATATTTAGTGAATGGACACGGTGCGCTACTGATAACCTGCTTTGCATGTAAATTAGTGTGCTCACGAACATACACAATAAAACTGTCACTGATAAATATACTTAGAAAAGAGATCATATCTTTGCTGTTTGGTACCTCTACATTTAGGCCTACATTTCCTCGGGTAACTGGGGAGAACAGCTCGGAGAGGTGTCAGATAGAAGAACACTGTCTGATATTTCAAGATTATCGCACGCTATTGTTTCGTTCTCATTACTTTCACTTTTACTATCTAAATCTGGGATGAGTTCATCACCAGAATCATCATTATAAATCATTTCAACAGCCTCTTCAATGGATATAAACTTACTGCTCGCCATACTGTGTCTTGCTAGTGGCACTAACACAACAACACTAGAGGCAAGAGTGCGGGCTTGGAATGTGCCGGGAAAGAAAAATGTCTTTGCTGGGTGATTCTAGGCATTAATTACTGCTTTGACATATTATGTTAACGAAGGTCAGAACGTTCATCTAACTACCATCTATGAAAGAACGAAGGAACTACGATCTGTAGCGCGGTTTTTAAATTGAAATTTTTGCGCAAGTTCTTATCCGCCCAAGGCGGATACGTGAGAATACATTGGCGAAAAGTTATCCGCCTGAAGGCTCCTACGGGAGTCAATGTGTTAATATAAATAATTCAGATATTCTACAGTTCATTGTTAATGAAAATGAAATGGTGCGAGTGATAAATACGAGGGGTTTACTATATTGTTTTACACTTCATTTTTTGTATGCCCGAGTATGGTTAACATTTCACTTTTGAAGGTGGTGACGTGTAACTAGTGTCTTGTTCCACCGTTTGTTAGCAGCACACGCACAGAGGCCAACAAATACACTCGTCATAGCCATTTTATAACAACATTGTCAGCATAGGAGCAGACAACATGGAAAGCAACCATCAGGGACAGCGCTATACGACTTGTTTCCTATGGAAGGCGTGACCACTGCAGAAATTCATCTGCGCTTGGTGGCAGTCCGTGGAGAACCTGCGCCATCACGGAAAACAGTTTACAACTGGGTGGAAGGTTGGGAAACACGGCGCACATCGGTGGACAAGGGAACCGGTTCTGGAAGGAATGTGACAGTGTCATTACCAGCCAACATTGCCCGGGTTGAACAGGCCATCCAAGGAAACAAATGCATCCAATGTACGGAAATGGAGGTAGTCATTCAAGTTCGCTGAAGCACCCTGCAGCGGATCGTGCACTGCCACTTACAGTTGGGAAAGGTGTCATCCAAATGGGTGCCTAGACTCTTGTCTGCAGACGAAAAGCAGAGGTGTGTGGACGTGTGCAGAGAACTTTTGCAACTCCATGATCAAGATCCAGCCGACTTCATGGTTAGGCTTGTGACTGGTGATGAGACATGGCTCCATTACCATGAGCCACAAACGAAACAATCCATGCAGTGGAAGCATAGGGGCAGTCCACTGCCAAAGAAATGTCGAACAGTGCCATCAGTTGGCAAGCAAATGGCGACAGTGTTCTGGGTCCCAAAGAGCATCATCCTCATTGACTGCCTGAAAGTTGGGGCCATGATTAACAGAGCAGCATATGTGGCAAACCTTAAGCGCTTACATCGTGCAATTCAAACTAAGCGGCCAGGAAAATGGGCTAAACGTGTGCTTCTGCAACATGACAATGCCCTGCCCAACACTAGACTAGACCCCACCACTGCCATCAATCAAATGGGATTCATGGTGCTGCCACGCCCACCATACTCTCCCGACTTGGGACCAAGTGATTATCACCTGTTTGGGAACATGAAGAAACCTCTGTGTGGTCGCTGTTTTGCGGATTTTGCATAACTGGGCACAGCTGTCAAGGCATGGGTACGCAGTACTCTGTAAGAATGGTTTCAGGAAGGTCTGGAGAGACTGACACATCGATAGCAAAAGTTCATACAGTTACAAGGAGATTATGTTGAGAAGGTGGACGTAACAACTGATGAGTAATGTACATCATTTAGGTAGAAAAAAAGTTTAAAACAGTATAGTACGCCCATGCTAGGATAGGAGGATGTCACTGATTACTCAACATTCCAGCGCCCAGGGCTAGAACACACCTGTGACTGCTAACCATAACTCGCCCTTGTTATCAGCTGTCACTCGCACATGTACAGTAATCACTTTCAACAATGTTCTTGCGTGTGAATTGTTGCGCGAAGTGTTTGTTAGTGACGTGATGGGAGAGAAAATCAGCAGTTGCTACGCATAATTTAAATTGTCTGTAATAGAATTTGCCGAAAATAACGGCAGTCCTGCTGCATCTCGTGAATTTTCTGTAACATCATTACACGTGCGTTACTGGTGGAAGCATAAAGAAGAATTACAATGTACCAAGAAAACAACTTTATCATTTCGGGGACCAAAAACCGGGAAGCATCCAGAAATTGAATGGGAAGTTGTTCCCTACCAAAATCAAGTGAGAAATGATGGCTTTTCAATTTTCCTTGAGATGCTCCAGTTAAAGTCTGTAGAAATAGTAAAAACCATGGAAATTCCTGATTTTAAAGGAACAATCTTTCTCTTCGAAGGAGGACATTTGTTTCAGCGACTTCCGAAAGACCCCAGTGAAACAATCGTGCAGTGTCATAGATTTGTAATTACGAAGCAGCACAAGTAGAGTTACCTGCTATCGCAAGTCGGAAGTGCAGATAAAACTCCCAATTTTCTTTGATATGCCCGAGGAACGCTACATTTATCGAAAAGGGAGCATCCAGCGCGGTCATGAGGACTACCGGGGCAGAGAAGCTGCACTGCACAGTTATGCTGGCTGTTACTGCAGACGGGCATGTCCTTCCTATGTAATTTTCAAGCAAAAACAATTCCTAAAGGGAAATTTTCTTTTGGTGTGCACATTTGTGTCCAGGAGAAGGGCTGGTTGATGGTGGATATCATGAAGGATTGGTTGTGTGTTGTGTGGGGAAGATGACCTGGCCATCTCTTAAACCAAAAGTCTCTCCTGGTTTTGGACAGTTTCTGCGGCCATCTTGTTGATGATGTTCACCAAGAGATGGTCAGCCAGAAGGCAGATGCTGGTGGCTTGGCGGCAGCCTCTTGATTTAAGCGTCAACAAACCATTCGAAGACAACATACAGCGGGTATGTTCTGAATGGATTGGCGGCAAGTTCTCATACTCTTGACGCCTATCGGGAAGATCAAGAGGCCTTCGCTAGAATTCATACGTGATACGGGACTGATTTTACAAAACATTATTGTGAAAAGTTTAAAGAAAACTGGCATTTCCAACGAAATAGATGGAACTGAAGATGACTGCATCTGGGAGATGGAAGAGAATGGGAGTGATTTATTGCAGATGATTTCAGAAGAAAGCGACAATGAAAGACATGGTAAATCTATTTCTTTGAAATGAAATACATATTAGCATAGGCAATTTTACAGATTTTACCGTAATACAGTATTCTAATTTATTTCAGGTATCAGGCTCCTATCTTCAGCGAATTCTTGCGTGCCATTAAAAGGCGAGGTTTTCAGTATAATTATTGCTAGGCAACATATTATTGCCTTAGAATTTTTATTAAAATTAATTGTGTTATACATAATTTTCGATTTTTTTGTACTGTTTTAGGCTTAAATAAATTTTGTAACTTCAGTAAGGTGATTGTTTGATTTTTTAAATTTTTATTTTAGATTCACATAATTTTTCCTCTGTGTTTTTGAGGTCGAAAAAAGTTAAAGTGGGGAGGGGGGGGGGGGAGATTACATGAGTAAATATGGTATGAATTTTAATTTAATGGAGATAATTGATAATGAGGAGTGATTGTAACTAAGTGGAACAGTTATATGGGATCCAGAAAGAGCAAAAGCATGCCCTCCCCTTTTCACATTCTTCCAACATGAGCCCATATCAGATCAAGAGGTCAAAACATGAGTGCTAAGAGAACACAACAGTATTATTTTGATCATACTCAATAGCAAGGTAAAGATTAAAATAAAATTAAGAGGTTAGAGATGAACTGTGAGAATGACTTCCAAGCATGAAAAACAATAGCTTAATATTTATAGATTTTTTCTTGGTATTAAAGTGAAATAAAGTAAAAGTACATTACTCTAGCAAACATTTGAAAATGAGTAGGTTGGTCTTCCAAGCAGAACTGCTCTTCATCTGTGAATCTGTAGGTGACTGTACAGCCCAATATGGGAGGCACCCGATATGCCGCAGAGATGGCAGATGGTCCCAGGTGGAGTAGCCACTCTTCTCCTATTTTGCTTTTTTTTTTTATTTTAAATTTTCTACATTGCCTCATATCGTTCGTTATTCACCCACAGTTTTCTTCAAAAGGTAGTGGGCCACAATGAACTAATGATCTCCAGGATGAATGGTTGAGGGCTGAGGTCCCCTAGTTGTTAACATCAATGTGGTACATCTTCATGTTTGTCTTAATTACATCCTTAAATTGTTTCCTCTGACCTCCCAGTTACTGTTTACCTACTCTTAACTTAGAGTAAAGCACTTCCTTGGGAATGTGATTGTTAGGCATGCGTATTACATATCCTTCCTATCGTGGGTGACGTCTTAAAACTGTGCCTTCTATACTGGTGGCCTGTGCCTCGTCAATTACACTGATATTTGTGCATCTGCCTCACCAGGTTATATGCAGAATTTTCCTTAAGCATTGCTGGTGGTGGTGTTCCACCTTTTTAATGTATCATCTGTAGCATGTCCAGGATTCAAATTCGTATAGTAGGCTGCGAACTACAACTGAATCGTATACGAGGATCTTTGTTGCAACCTTGACATCACGATTGTCAAATACTCGAGATCTGAGTTTGACAAAGGATGCTCCAGCATGGTTGATTCTAAATTGGATTTCCGAATGTATATTTGCGCTTGATAAGAGGATGCTGCCAAGGTAAGGAAGCCTCAGTCCGTTGATGGAGACATTGATCTGTCTATGTCCTTCTCCAGGGGCTGGGTGATCTGTGTCTTGCTGGTATTCAATTAGAGACCAAACTTTCTATATGTAGTTGAAAAGGTATTCAAGACACTAGATTGAAGAAAATGTACAAGTCCTTGCCCTTAGACAGCTCAAATTAAACAGTTTCTAAACCTTTCTATAAGTTATCTGTATCTGGAGGAACAACGTCCTTGACTAACTGCATGACAGCGGCTATATATAATGAGAACAAATTGAGGGCAATCACGCAGCCTTGCTTAACACCCCGGTATTGATTTGAAATTGTTCTTCAACAGAGTTGCTACCGATAACAGCTTCAAGGTGGACTTTTTTTTTTTTTTTTTTTTTTTTTTTTTGTTGGAAATCCATACGGTACTAAAATCTTCCTCAAAGCATCATGGCTTACAGAGTCAAATGCCT
Source organism: Anabrus simplex (assembly GCF_040414725.1). Taxonomy (NCBI): domain Eukaryota; kingdom Metazoa; phylum Arthropoda; class Insecta; order Orthoptera; family Tettigoniidae; genus Anabrus; species Anabrus simplex. Next base: position 106,778,954 of record NC_090267.1, on the reverse strand, counting down.
TAGTGAAATCAATTAAGGCAATATAAAGAGGTCTATTCTGTTCCCTGCATTTTTCCTGAAGCTGACAAGCTGTGCATATCATAACTGTGGTTCTTCTCAGAGCCACACTGTTTCTCTGGTAGTATTTTCTCTACTAAGGGTAGTATATAATTTGCCAAAATTTGAGCAATAAGCTTTCCCTAGGAAGACAGTAAAGGTACTCCTTGATAGTTATTACAGTCTATTCAATCACCTTGTTTAAATATTGGAACTATAAGACTCTCTGCAATCAGGAAGCATTCCCTCAGTGTTCCAAATGTTAATAGACAGCTCAAGTATCTTATGAGTTCCTCACCACTTTCTACGAGAGCTTCCACATTTATACCATCAGGACTGGTGGCCTTGTGTTGCCTTGCTTGATTAACAGCATGCTTGATCTATTAGATCATACACCTGTTGTTATTATTATATTCTTATAAAAATAATCACCATGGAAATAATTCTTGACCAGATACGTTTTCTTTCAGTATTGTATCTCCTTACCTGTCATAGAACTTTATTAACACCTGTGGTAGAACTTTATTAACTCAGATATATTTATTTCATGCCTGGTTTCATCAATGCAGGTTAAACTTTAACCTGATGTTACAGAGTTTTAACTCTGAGTTTGACTGTTACCTCTGTTTCATCAAGAGAGATTAGTTTCAGTTTGGGATTAAGGTTGGGGTTAAGTTAACACCTCCTTTCATCTTGGTTAAACTGTTGAACTTGCAGCAAAATCAAAATGGCTGCTATAAATCATGCATTTGATGCAGAGTTGCCTTATTTATGTATGTAAAATGGTATTCCTAACAGAAATAGGCCTATATGGGGGAACAATTTTCAAAATGTATTTGAGGAACAATTTCTAAAGAGGTATAGTTTCTCAAAAACTGTCATCAGTAAAAATCTTGGGAGGTTGGAATACACAACAGACAGAAAACTGCCCCCCCCCCACCCTCTCTCTCTCTCTCTCTCTCTCTCTCCTATGCTGTAGGCAATGATAGCATTAAAATTTTACGCCACAGGATCTTTTCATATAACGGTCAGCAGAATGGTCTCTAAAAGATTGCACCCATGGAAAAAACCAATCCCTTGGAGGCAGTAGTAAAACTTATATTTAGACGTTGCTTTCATGGCCCATAATTGTTCACATGAAACGAGGCTTTTGCCATGTCAATAAAACAAGGTGAAATCCTTTACGTTTTGCAGAGAACTTTGCTCCACATCTTCAGAAGAAAATCTTGCCTGTTCATGAAGAAGACTTCTGTAATGACGAAGGGTTGAATTTAAGAATGCATTACTATTGGTCTTAAGTAAGTCATACCCTCGTTCGACACCAGATGGCTTGCTATGCACTAGCCTTCTGAGTGGAAGGTGACAACACTATCTTAGCTCCAAGTAAGATGTTCTGCAAAACGTAAACAATTTCATCTTGTGTTCTTGATACGGTAAAAGCCCACAAGGCTATCATCATGTCAAGTAGTAAAACTGTCCATGTTGCTTGCCAGTTTTCACTGTCATGTGAGCAGTGCTATTATATTGTAATGCATTTTTCCCATGTGTCGTCCTATTCTTTTATTCTCATGCCATTGGTCTCTTTACATTCTATAATGCTTTCATAATGATTAACTCAAAAAGTAATGATTTTTCTTAACACGTTGAGTGCCGAGCCGATTGTAGCACACTATTCCACTGGTGCCAGGCATGTTTTTGAATTGCATTCCGCTGGTGCCAAAGCAATTGTACGCGTTGTAGACTGTTTATATAATCTTGGGATGTATTTATATGATGTACTAAGTAAATTTTATCTCACCATACCATGGTCATGCGTGACGCCATATGGTGTCACATCAATTTTTAGGAAAGATAAAATATAGCGTGACGCCATATGGTGTCACAGAATTTTTTGACATGGAATGTTCAATACGAATTTCCAATACGGGATATTTATTTCCTAATTCAAATTAACACAATATTTATGAAAACCTAGTAAAATGCAAAACAAGTACTTATATTGCATTACATATTGTTGTGAACAGTTTTCTGATAACTCTAAACAATGAGAATATGTGTCTCGGCATGCCCGAGTTCTTGTTACTCATTGTAATTTTTCAAACCTTATAGGCATCGTTGTTCAAACATCGTCCTTTGTACACTTGTTTCATGTGCTGTTTTCATATTTACGTTTTGCACATCTGATCGGGAAGTTAAGGGAAACGCGCTAACTGTACGCTACCTGGCTGCTGGCGCAGCTCGACGCAGCCCGGTTGGTTCACGTCCGATGCTTCGCTCCTCCCTACCTCTCCGCCACACCCCGATACTCCCGTGGTACTTCTAATTTTATGACTATTTATTTGCTCAATTTTGGCGTTTAAACTTGCGCTGGGTACATGCAGTTTTCACCTTGGCATTCTACTGCCTCCCACGAATATTCCTACCAAATTTCAACCGAATCCGAGTGTAACACATGTATGTGTTCCCTCGTAAGATTATTACCAATATCTTCCATTTCTTTATATTTTTGCACAACTATATAAACTGAGTATGTAAACGAGGAATAAACAAAGCCTGGCGCGCTTTCACCTGTGACAAAGACCACTGGCCAGTCAGTGGCTTCGGAAGAATACTGTGGCGCCACATGGTGGCATACAGTAAAAATACATAGCTGGAATAGACCCTGAAGTTCGCCCTTCACGTAGTACCAATTTTACGCGCATGGATGTCACAGCTGATTATCTACGGCGCATCGCCAGAAACTCAACTGTGCCGCCATATGGCGTCACGCCAACTCTGATTTCAAGAACGGTGTGCCGCCATATGGCGTCACACCATCTCAAATTTGTAGACCACCGTGACGCCATATGGCGTCACGGTGGTCCCCAACGTGTTAAGTAATAAAGTGTGCCACTTCGTAACTTCTTCGAGTTTTCCAATTGCTGCTGTCAGCTCTATGATGAAAGACTAATTCTGGCTAGCACAGAATTGTGGAAGAACACGAAATAGCATGTTAAAAAAAAAAGGAGAAAAACTACACGAAAAGTGTGATTGGTACTGTAGCGGTTTCTGGGGAGATTTAATGTAGTGTTAATTATTCCTCTTAAGGAAATAGCTAGGTTAAACTCGTGGCTCGTAAGAACGAGTTAAAATATCTATCTTCATGGTTCATGGTGTGGGTTATTGTAGTCACGTCCTAGTTTGTGAACCATGGGCGATGGCTGAGTGGCCTAGTAAGTGGTCCTGTGAGTCGGGATACCAATTGCTATGGAATGGGAGTGGGCAACTCGGACATATTCTGAGTCATAGCCCTACTTGTGCTCAGGCGGCTAGGACTATACAATTCACCGCTGGTCCATAACCCGTTAGAGGAATGATCCTCACTTGGACTAGGTGCAAGTAGGGTAGCATCCTGCTTCATGAATTTACTGAGCTCAGAACATTTTAAGCAAGTCTCGGACCTATGGGAGTAACGGAGTCCCACTCCCATTTGATAGGCGAAGGACTCCTTGGAAACAACTTGGCGAACAAAATGGAATTCGATGAGGAGCTATCAATATTAATGGGGCTTATGGAAGAAAGAAAGTAGAACTGGCTGAGTCAGCAAAGAGGATGCATCTGGATGTGCTAGGAGTAAGCGATATTCGGGTAATGGGAGATACCGAGGAAGAGAGAGGAGATTATAAAGTGTACTTGGCGGGTGTTAGAAAGGGAAGAGCAGAGTCTGGCGTAGGGCTCTTTATCAGGAATACCATTGCACGCAACACAGTTTCTGTTAGGCACATAAATGAGCGAATGATGTGGGTAGATTTGTCAGTTGGAGGAATCAGGACTAGAATTGTCTCCGTGTATTCACCATGTGAGGGTGCAGATGAGGATGAAGTTGACAAGTTTTATGAAGCATTGAGTGTCATCGTAGTCAGGGTCAACAGCAAGGATAGAATAGTGCTAATGGGCGATTTCAATGCGAGAGTTGGGAATAGAACTGAAGGATATGAAAGGGTGATTGGTAAATGTGGGGAAGATATGGAAACTAATGGGAATGGGAAGCGTTTGCTGGACTTCTGTGCTAGTGTGGGTTTAGCAGTTACGAATACATTCTTCAAGCATAAGGCTGTTCACCGCTACACATGGGAGGCTAGGGGTACCAGAACCATAATAGACTATAGCTTAACCGACTTCGAATTCAGGAAATCTGTTAGGAATATATGAGTTTTCCGAGAATTTTTCGATGACACAGACCACTATTTGATCTGTAGTGAACTAAGTATCTCTAGGCCTAGGGTAGAGAAAGTGAAATCTGTCTGCAAACGAATAAGGGTAGAAATTCTCCAGGACAAGGAAATTAGAAGTACATGGATATGATTAGCGAGAAGTTTTGAACAGTAGACAGTAAGCAGGTTCAGGATATAGAAAGACAATGGGTGGCGTACATGGATGCTGTAGTAGAAACAGCAAGGGAATGCCTAGGAACAACTGTGTGTAAAGATGGGAAAAGTCGAACATCTTGGTGTAATCATGAAGTGAGAGCAGCTTGTAAATGTAAAAAGAGAAGGTTTATCAGAAATAGCTCCAAGCAAGGGCTGAGGCAGACAGGGAATTGTACATAGATGACTGAAACAGAGAGAAACAAATAGTTGTTGAATCCAAAAAGAAGTCGTGGGAAGATTTTGGTAATAACCTGGATAGGCTAGGTCAAGCAGCAGGTAAACGTTTCTGGACTGTAATGAAGAATCTTAGGAAGGGAGGAAGAAAGGAAATGAACAGTGTTTTGAGTAATTCAGGTGAACTCATAATAGATCCCAGGGGATCACTGGAGAGGTGTAGGGAATATTTTGAACAGCTTCTCAATGTAAAAGGAAATCATCCTGGTGGTGTTGCGAACAGCCAAGCTCATGGGGAGCTGGAAAATGATGATGGTGAAATTACGCTTGAGGAAGTGGAAAGGATGGTAAATAAACTCCATTGTCATAAAGCAGCAGGAATAGATGTAATTAGACCTGAAATGGTGAAGTATAGTGGGAAGGCAGGGATGAAATTGCTTCATAGAGTGGGAAGATTAGCATGGAGTGTTGGTAAGGTACCTTCAGATTGGACAAAAGCAGTAATTGCACCTATCTATAAGCAAGGGAACAGGAAGGATTGCTAACAACTATCGAGGTATCTCATTGATTAGTATACCAGGCAAAGTATCACTGGCATCTTCGAAGGTAGGGTGCGATCAGTCGTTGAGACGAAGTTGGATGAAAACCAGTGTGGTTTCAGACCACAGAGAGGCTGCCAGGATCAGATTTTCAGTATGTGCCAGGTAATTGAAAAATGCTTCAAGAGGAATAGGCAGTTGTGTTTATGTTTCGTAGATCTAGAGAAAGCATATGACAGGGTACCGAGGGAAAAGATGTTCGCCATACTGGGGGACTATGGAATTAAAGGTAAATTATTAAAATCAATCAAAAGCATTTATGTTGACTGTACCGGGCGGTACACCTCCACGCCGCTAATTCAAAAGGTGCGCCAGTTGAAACTCCTCTGCTGGAGGAAATCTGAACTTTATTGACGGTATTAATTTTCTACTTTCTCAGAAGATGTCACTACCTGTAAATTTTGGAGTTTTAGAACTGTGTCATTTTGGATGTGTTTTTGTTTTGCTTGAAGTAAGAAGTGTGAACTTTCTCTTCTAGAGGACACTACTGAAGAACTACAATAGTGCACCCTAGTGCGAAGAAAAGAACTGTTCTTTGGAGAAAATTTAATTTCAAAAGTTTGTTCCTTGCTAAATTTCTTTCAGTCATGGTTTAAGTTGGCAATATTAACCCTTTCTTTCCCCTTGTTTTAAATCTAGCCAATCCCGAATTTATTAACTTAATTTTCCACCAGTAATGTGTTTCTTCTTCATCTTGTGTAGGGGTTTCTCTTTATTCTCCAATAAAGTGATTGTGGGCGGGTGTTCTCATTCCCCTAACGCCTAGAACCTTCCGCGAGAGTATATAAACTGCTGATTTTAGGGTCTCTGGGCCACTTCTGTTCCATCTTTCAGTGTGTAAAGTACATAGCAGGGGGCGGGAAGCGCCTCTTTCTTCGGCAGCGGTCAACAACAAGGTAATGGCCAATTAATAACTTCTTTCTTTGCTAGCTCAGCAGTTTAACTCTCGGGGCGGGTCCGAAGCTTTTTCCATTATGTAACCTTCCTTAAAATGTAAAGAAACTTGTATCTATTTCATCTTTTAAACTGCATATCGGGATAGAGAGTGCTTTACCCTCTCGAGCTCCCAATCATATTGTTTTGAGGCGAACTTATCTTTCTCAACCTATTCTTCGTTAATATAATGTAAATTGTTCTTTTCTGAAGTCACCTCTGTAGTATGGGATTAGCCCTTGCATTAATGGCCTAGTGCCAAGTAGGTTTTAAATAAAGTGTATTAGGAGTGCGGAGAGCCTCCTTTCAAGTTGGTATTTTAGAGGCCATATAATTAACCTTTTCTCACTTAATAGGCCTCAGTAGATTGGGTATTTTACCCCTGTGTTTATGTCCGTTGAGGACAGCTTGAAGGTCGAGTTTGGTGTGGCCTGGGAGAGGCTTAAAGTTGAGAGCGAGTGGCTCTTTTTTTTTGAAAACTGAGTGTTGTATGCCTCGAGGAGGCTTTACTGTGTAATTTGGAGCAAGTGCTCCAGGGTTTGATTGGGGTCTTCTGCCCCGTTGGTGAAATTTGTATATCGTAAAGTTGGGCTAGTTGCTCAAGAATTGTGTTTTCAGGGCTCGAAGCCCAATCCTGTAAATACTGTAATTGTACTTTGTTGCCTTGCTACTCCGTACCTGCCATTCTTGTTATTTCTAAATTTTGGAAAGAAAATATAACCTTGTTAAATTTTACATTAACTTTAATTCCGTAGTTGGAGACCTATTCACACCCGCACCTTCTTTCACCTCTACCTACCACGGAAATCTCCGTAACATTGACAATTGGGCTTCAGTAAGAATTGATGGTAGAATGAGTTCTTGGTTCAGGTTACTTACAGGGGTTAGACAAGGCTGTAATCTTTCACCTTTGCTGTTCTTTAGTTTACAAGGATCATGTGGTGAAAGGTATAAAATGGCAGGGAGGGATTCAGTTAGGTGGAAATGTAGTAAGCAGTCTGGCCTATGCTGACGGCTTGGTCTTAATGGCAGATTGTGTCGGAAGCCTGCAGTCTAATATCTTGGAACTTGAATATAGCTGTAATGAGTATGGTATGAAAATTAGCCTCTCGAAGACTAAATTGATGTCAGTAGGTAAGAAATTCAACAGAATTGAATGTCATATTGGTGATACAAAACTAGAACAGGTCGATAATTTCAAATATTTAGGTCGTGTGTTCTCCCAGGATTGTAGTTTATACGTCGCACCGACACGTATAGGTCTTATGGCGACGAGATGGTAATATAGTAAGTGAGATTGAATCAAAGTGTAGTAAAGCTAATGCAGTGAGCTCGCAGTTGCGATCGACAGTATTCTGTAAGAAAGAAGTCAGCTCCCAGACGAAACTATCGTTACATTGGTCTGTTTTCAGACCAACTTTGCTTTACGGGAGCGAAAGCTGGGTGGACTCAGGATATCTTATTCATAAGTTAGAAGTAACAGACATGAAAGTAGCGAGAATGATTGCTACTACAAACCGGTGGGTACAATGGCAAGAGGGTACTCGGAATGAGGAGATAAAGGCTAATTTAGGAATGAACTCGATGGATGAATCTGTACGCATAAACCGGTTTCAGTGGTGGGGTCATGTGAGGTGAATGCAGGAGGATAGGTTACCTAGGAGAATAATGGACTCTGCTATGGAGGGTAAGAGAAGTAGAGGTAGACCAAGACGACGATGGTTAGACTCAGTTTCTAACGATTTAATGATATAAGGTATAGAACTTAATGAGGCCACAACACTAGTTGAAATCGAGGATTGTGGCAACGTTTTGTAAATTCAGAGAGGCTTGCAGACTGAACGCTGAAAGGCATAACAGTTTATAATGAAAATGTATGTATGTAACAAATGCATGGTTAGAATATATTTAATCCTCATTGATTAATCCTGGCCTAACTGCATCAGGGAGCATATTTTGTCCTGTACTTTATGCATTCTTTTCTTTTTTAAACAGAAAAGTTCATACGATTATGAACATAGTGAGTTGCTGCTTTACCAGAATATGGTTATACAAGAATCTGGTGCTCTCGAGGATGCTCTCAATCATCTAGAACGATTCCATGACCAGATCTGTGACAAACTTTCTGTTATGGAAACATGGGGTGAGTAATCTTTTTCTTCAGACAGTTCTTTTGATGTGATCATTTATTATTTATAATTAATCCTAGCCAGAGCCAATCTCCACTTCATTTTAATCCTTATTTGTAGTATGAATGAAGTTTTCTTATCCAAATGCCATCTGGCTCAAACATCTCAATTTTTGGTTTGAAGGAGAAATATACCTGGTAACATTTTATGTAAATTTTGCTTCAAGTTATGCAATATCTATATCTGAAATATTGGATGTTAAATGCTACGGAGCTGTCTGATTTCCATTTAACACATTTCATTTAGTTTATTTTGATGTTCCATGGACTCATAGAGTATGGTATGAAAATTGATCTCAAAAAGAGAAAAATCCTGGTAAGTGAACACCTACTGGTACTGCATGTTACCATAATAGAGAAGAAACTCCTGTAAATATAGCTATGACTAACAGGCATCTAATAAAAAAAAATCCTGCTTCTTGTATATCAGTGCACCAAGGCGACACTCCAGAGATAAAAAATATATTTTTAACTAATGCATGGATTTTCACGAAACTTTGTGGGAATGACACCTATATAAAAGTAGAGATATCACGAACATTTCTTTCATATACAATTAATAATTTTTCCAAAATAATTTTTTGTTTCTGAAATTTTTAAATCCCTTTTTTCATTAAGTTGAATTAACATGTTTATGTAAATTCGTAATTAGGTAGATAATACTTCTTTTAAAAGCACTACTTATCGATTCTTCTGTACATAATTTATATAAGGAGATATATCGTACTAAAGTTTGTGTAATTTTTTCATTTTTACTTAAAAATCCCTACTACTTGAAAAAATTTTGCAATAAAAAATTCCATAGGCATGTTTCTTGATATAGCTGTGATACATATACCATACAAATTTTGTTACATTTTGCAGAATATTATGGGAGAAAAATGGGATTTAAATGTAAAATTACAGTTGGCAAACAAAGCATTATTACAGTGATAAATTGTTTGAATTCAGCAAAATAACTTCGTGACAAGGAAAAAGAAACTCAATCCTTTTAATTTCAGTCATAAAAAAATTTCACCAAAATGACCAAAATATCGATTTTTATCTCCGGAGTGTCGCCCCCTTTTTCAAAAATTGCTATTTGTTCGGGGCGTCGACCTATGAAGATCTTTTGCCCCTACTTAAACCATATGTGAGGAACCTGCGTGTATTATGTAATTGGCGGAAGTGTAAAGTGTTGATTGTGAGGAAAGGAACGTTAAGGACGACACGAACACCCAGTCCCCAGGCCAGGTATATTAATTATTTGCAATTAAAAACCCCTGACCCGGCCGGGAATCGAACCCGGGGCTGCTGGGTGACAGGCGGACACGTTGCCGCCTACAACGCAGGGCCGGACAAATGTCGCCTTAAGCAACTAGAAGTTTTGAGATGTAATAGTATGGATATGCTAAACTGAGTTAGCGAAGAACGTTAGCTAATAAGTTAGATACAGAGGAGATAGACTTCACTGGGGACAGTTTTCGACATGGCGGTTTGATGATTGATGTGAAGTACTTGGGAGATCCCTCACAGAAGGCCAGAAATGTACTCATTCACTGATACATGCTTGAAAAACTATGAAAAGGCTGGAAGGGCAGCATGAAATATATCACTTGGAAGAGACTCAATATACATAATGATGATATCTAGACACGTATAAAAATATGTTCTGCTGCTAATCATGACAGTTCTACAGTTCTTTAAAAATCACCCATTCTCCAGGATATTAGGGAACCCTGAGTACTGCAATCCTTGCCACCAATAACTGGATTGATGATGCACCCGGTGTTGACGAAATGCGATTTGTATTCTTGTCTAAAGGGTACGGGGATTGAATGCTTGCATAGGAGACTGACATATCAGAGTGCTTAAATGACAGAAATGTATGTCAGTGTATACAGGGTTATTCACCTAAGATGTTACACAGAAATAACGTCTAAACCATTAAAGATATTGGTAATTTGTTTTCATATTCATAAATGATACCCAGGGGCTGTAAAATAATGTGCTACTTATTCTCGGTCTGGCTCCATGGCTAAATGGTTAGCGCGCTGGCCTTTGATCACAGGGGTCCCGGGTTTGATTCTCAGCGGTTTCGGGAATTTTAACCATAATTGGTTAATTTCTCTGGCACGGGGATTGGTTGTATGTGTCATCTTCATCATCATTTCATCAACATCACGACGCGCAGGTCGCCTAAGGTCGTCAGATCGAAAGACCTACATCTGGCAAGCTGAACTTGTCCTCGAACACTCCCGCACTAAAAGCCATATGCCATTTCATGGCGTGATTAATAACGGAGATATTGATACTGACTCCATATTTTTAAATGGAATGGCATGAATACATACAGCTGGTCTAAAAGTTCAGCTGCCTTCAATTTCAAATATGTAAGTGTTTTCAAAATCAGACAGTTATTTTCTGAGATATCAATAAAAACCTCATTTGGGCTTTTGCATGCTGCAACAGACAGTGTGCGGTCGGCGAAGGATGTACTGGCATGCAAGCTGTTTCCTGGCATTCATTCCAGCCACAAAATGGATACCAGACATGTACTGGAAATTATCGTACACATAATGTGATGTACCGAAACATACCCAGGGTTTGCAACAGTATTGTATGAGTAGTGAACACACAATGGGGATATAATGGGGAGATAAAGTTTTTTTGTTTTGTTTTGAAATCCATGTGTAACAGGTTCTGCTCAGTTTGAAGTCTTTCCGCATGGATTGGAATGGGAAGGATTTGGAAAGGACGTCTTCCATGGCCTATCTCAGAGGCACCAATCTGGCATTTACCTGGTATTGAACATAGGACAGAGCAATAAATCAGTGTAAAAATGGTAAGGCTGCCGGCCTAGATGAAATATGTGTTGAGCAAATTAAGCAATTTGGACCTGTTGCTAAACAATGGTTACTAGAACTGTACAACAACTACTGTATAAACACCTGCAAGTTACCACGTGTGTGTAGGAAAGCCAGAGTAATCGCAATTCTCAAACCACGAAAAGACCCAAATGTTCCGAAAAATTACAGACCTATCTCACTGTTGTGTTATCTGTACACGATCCTAGAACGGATGATCCTTGTAAGACTTACAGTGATAATTGAACCACTTCTTATCCCAGAGCAAGCAGGATTCCGAAAAGGGAAAATTTATACTTCACAGGTCCTCCATCTGACACAGTATATCGAAGATTTATACGAAAATCATAAAATCACAGGGGTGGTTTTTATCGACTTACTTGTTGCATATGATACAGTTAATCATCGCATACTGTTGCACAAATTATACAACACGACGAAAGATTACAGGATGACTCAAGTCATTTGCAATCTTCTCCAAAATCGTAGGTTCTTCATCAAACTTCAGGTTCAGAATAGTCGATGGAGGAAACAAAAGAATGGTTTGCCACAAGGCAGTGTTCTCGCCCCTATGCTCTTCAATATCTATACGAATGACCAACCTTTTCCAGTTGGCATCAGAAGCTTCATATATGTGGATGATCGAGCTATTGCTACTCAAGCAAACTGCTTTGAGGTTGTAGAAGAAAAGTTATCAAAGGCTCTTTCTGAACTATCCTACTACTACAGAGGAAACTTGAAGCCTAACCCATCTAAAGCTCAGGTATGTGCCTTTCATCAGAATAGACAGGCATCAAGGAAATTGCAGGTAGTATGGGAAGATACTCAACTAGATCACTGCCCAGCACCTAAATATCTAGGTGTAACATTGGATCGTGCTCTCACCTACAAACAACACTGCATGAACATCAAGCAGAAAGTGTCAACTAGAAACAACATCCTTCGCAAGTTGTCTGGAACCAATTGGGGTACACATCCAAAGACGGTGAGAACTACAGCCTTGGCTCTGTGTTACTCCGCTGCAGAGTACGCTTTCCCTGTTTGGTACAGATCCAGTCGTGCTAAAGAAGTTGACTTTTCTGTAAATGGAACGTGTCGACTTATTGCTGGCTGTTTGAGACCAACTCCTCGAGATAGAATCTACTGTTTGGCTGGAATCGCCCCACCAGATATTAGAAGAGAAGTTGCAGCCATGAGTGAGAACTAAAGCACTTGCCTCATGTGCACACCCATTGTATGGATATGAACCTGCCCACCGAAGATTGAGGTCTAGGAGGAGTTTCCTGAATACAACCGAAGATCTACACGAATCTGCTCAATCCACAAGGTTGAGATTATGGAGAACTAGAAATCCTCACCTTGCTGGTTGGATGATACCAATTCAACATCTCCCTCCAGGACACGAGGAACATTGGTCTACTTGAAAATCGTTGAACAGGCTTTGCACTGGGGTTGGTAGATCAAGAATCAGTATGGTAAAGTGGGGCTTTCCTGGCACATCCAGGCAATGTGATTGTGGTGAAGACCAAACCACAGCCCCATTTCATGAACTGTAGTAAGTGTCCTTTAAGTTGCACAATGGAGGACTTGTTGGCTGCGACACCTAATGCTGTCGATTTGGCCAAATTCTGGGTAGACATTGTTTGATATGTATGTCATTATGTACCATTATGCTTCTGATACAAATAAATAAATAAATAAATAAATAAATAAATAAATAAACAAACAAACCATGAAAATCACTTTCAGGTTGGGCGAGTCAGGACTCGAACCTGCGCTCACCCGAATACACGCTACTACAGTCGCGCTTGAGCTGTGCAGAGATTAATGCATGTAAAATAAATAAATAATAGTGTTACTGCCATCTCACCACTATCAGCTCCGAACATCCCACATAAGAAGTCGAGCTGTTTGTCTCCTAATGTCTAACCTATCCCAACCCAAATAATCCAGCATTGGTAGCAACACTGCTCCTTTGCCTGAAATAACCCAGCACAAAACGAGTGCGCTTTGTACTCTCCACATGCGCGCACGCACGCGCGTGAGAGAGAGAGAGAGACCACGCTGTCAAAGCCCTGGAAATGAAATAACAACAAACTGTCACTTTTCTTCATATCCCGTCGAGTTTCTTTTTCACATATAGCGGCTAGCATTTGTAGCATTTGTATAAAAATTGAGAGTTTTCCACCTAATCAATACTTTATTATATAAAGTGTCTAAAATATTTCAATCACATTAAAACACAGAACCGGTTTTGACCTGTTAGTTAGGTCATCGTCAGCTGCTGATGAACCTGCTTATTCAATAACGATTGTACAGTGTAAAACATTACTTAGACTAAACATGAATGCCACATATTCCAATAAAATATAATGCTATAGTGTTAAACATAAAACAGGGTACAGTTCTTGAAGTCTGAAAGGGCTTTGACATCCTTGTGTCACATGAATGCCACGCATTCCATTAAAATATTATGCTATATAGTTAAAATCAGAGTAGTTCTTAAAGTCTAAAGAGTCTGACATCCTTGTGTCAAGTTTAAATATCTTGTGCTGTAATGCCAACATTACATCCAACGGTTGTACAGGTAAATTCAAAAATGCATTGTTGGGCCACAAATATGCGGAAGAACATTGTTCAGTAGTATATGGGGTCCTGTTCTTGCTTTATAGGTACTTATGCTCATCCTCAGTCCATTATTCTGCTGATAAACAAGCGTGTTTTTACTAAGACTTGTTGTAGAGATATAAGTTGCTGTATATGAAGTATTGATATCAATAAAAGTAAGTGTGAGTGCTCCCCTCTTCATACTTGTGTTCCACTCGGGTAAAGTCAAATGATTTATGACAGAAGAAAAAGAAAGGTAGAAATTAGATTAACTAATAGAGAGTGCCAATTGCATGTGTTGTGAACTATAATGTGTGCGTTACTTACGTGCGAACTTGATGTGTCATTGAATATGGTTGGGAGCGTGCTGCACACTGTTCCGTGTACGTCATGTGGCTGTTGTAGCATTAAGATGGAGGGGTAGTGGGGAGGTGGAAGCAGCTTATGGTGGGGGTAGGGTAGAGTGAGGAGTTTCTTGTGGGGGTTTGTTTGTTTGTTTGTGTGTGTGTGTGGATTTATATTTGCTCATTCTTTTTAGATATGTATCTTTTAGAATAGGAATGGCTGTGTTAAAAAGAATGTTTTATCTGTGATTTTGTTTAGGTTGAAGTTAGAATTAGCACACTGGTCCATACTGATGTAGAAATCTTCCATTATATTGAGCAATGGGCCTGTGGATTTTATATTTAAAATTTCCATGTCATTCTGAATATTAGTGAATTTATGCTTATAATCCTCAACATGGTGATGTATGGATGAAAAATGATTGTTTTATGGCATTGATATGTTCGTTGTAGCGAATAGAAAAACTTCTACCGGCTGGCTTCACGATCGTTGCATTTTATGCGATATACTCCTGAGTGACTGTATTTATTGTTTTCATTAACGGATTTAGTATTATTTAAAATGGAAGCATTATTACTTGTAGTTTTGTAAGCTATTTTAAATTATGTCTTTTGAGAACATTTGTTATGGGGTGTATGTGGGTGTTGTTAAAAGTAAAAAGTGCGTAGTCTTTCTTAGGTTTGCTGTTTCTACTTAGTTTGGATTTCATTTTATGTTTTATTTTGTGAATGGTTTTATTTATCATGTTCTATTGTATCCATTTTGCTTCGCTATTTCGTGAATTGGGTTTAGTTCTTTCTTTAGTTCTTCCTGAGATAGGGGTATATTAAAAGCTCTGTATATCATACTGTAGTATGCCACTTTTTTGTGTGCGTTAGGCTGAGTGGAATCTAACCTCCCTCCTAGTCAGTCCTCAATGGCCTTCGAGGACGTCACTCAGTTAGCTTTAACACTTGAGGTGGAGTATTCGACGCAGGATGGGTAAGAAGGTGAGTCGCCAGATGGGCACTCGGTTTACATTTCAATTGAATTTTTTTCATTAGTGTACTCACATTTTTTTCTTTTTTAGGCCCCTGTTGTCAACACACAATCAAGTTCAACTTGTGTCATCAACATAACTCCACCTTCTTCTTCTAATCAAGGAAGCTATTTTAATGTGGCATTATCATCACACTATTTTATGTACAATATGTTCATAATTTTATTTGTATAGCCACTCATGTTGTTTTATATTTGTGCTTTTCTACGAATATAACAACATTTTAATCTGTGTTTTATCTGGACTTAATGGTTCATATCATGTTCATGCTGCACCATTTTAAGATACAAGATCGTCAAGGCGCTAACACGCCGCGTCTCAAGGTTTAAAGACTTTTCAATAACCAGTTTTAACGTGTCCTCACCTTATTTTCAATGTATGTGTGACTGAAGATGTCACATAAGAGGGCGAAACATGTATCAGAATATAGTCTAATGTAGTCTTTTCAATGAAGACAATTACAGTATTGTAAAGGCGGAATTATAAATTCAAATTTTCACAAGTTGAGATTATGGACATGCGAATTTCTGCCGTGCTGTTCTTATGCGAGTACTGGACGACGGGAACTTCCTGCAGAGACTTCTCTTCATTGATGAAGCAACCTTTAGCAACCATGGACATATCAGTCTACGGAATATGCACTGTTGGTCCTGTGGATCATATAGTAGGGCCATATTTTCTTGACGGTACTTTAACGGGGAACAGATATGCCGAATTTCTATCAGAAGTGTTACCTTTTCTCCTGGAAAACGTACCCCTTAACTTGCTGCAGGATATGTGGTTCCAGCACGACAGGTGTCCTGCCCACTATTCGCTTGTGGCCTGCTAAGTCTGAAACGAGTTATTCCCCAGTCGATGGATTGGACATGGAGGCGCCATCTGGTGGCCAGCACGGTCATCTGATTTGACACGGCTGGACTATTTCCTATGGGGTATACTCAAGGACATAGTCTACGCGCAAGCTCCAACAGCACCAGAGGATCTCAGGCGATGTATCATCGCAGCATGTGCTACAGTATTCAGGTAAACTCTTCGGTCTGTGACATCATCTGTCGCTACATGACTGCAAATGTGCATTGCCGTTGATGGTCAAAATTTCGAGCACGTGATTGAATAGAAACATTGTGTATGCCGATCACTGAGACACACATTTTCAAACATCACCTACCTCGTATCTTCATTATTGTTATTGTGATAATTCAGTCTCCAGTCAACTAACGATTGGCCACAAGTAGCATTGCCGCATAAAGTACCAAACTCATTGCCAACACGGTCTCTAAATGCAAAATGTCAGCATTATAACAATTACACTGATGAGGCGTTATGTTCCTGTGCCCACGTCCTTAGGATCGTTTCCAATTAAGTCTACCTCGGACATTATTCATTTGCTTTTCTAGAAGGAGCTCTTTGAATGTCCTGTGTTATGTTTAATTTTTCCACCTAATCAATACTTTTGATTAGGTGGAAAACTCATCCTTCATACTTGTGTGCTTAAATTATCAATACGGACATTGAAGCTGATAGATTATAGTATTATGTTTATTTTTCAATTCATACAGTAGTATGTACTGTACACTCGAACCAGTGACAATTATACATAGTCTTACCATAAATACTGTCCCAAACATTTAAGTCATCCGGGAGATAGTAGGTTCGAATCCCACTATCGGCAGCCCTGAAGAGGGTTTTCCATGGTTTCCCATTTTCACACCAGGCAAATGCTGGGGCTGTACCTTAATTAAGGCCACGGCCGCTTCCTTCCAACTCCTAGGCCTTTCCTATCCCATCGTCGCCATGACCTATCTGTGTCGGTGCGACGTAAAGCCCCTAGCAAAAAAAAAAAAAAAAAAAACATTTAAGTAAATTGACACAAAATGGTTAGAGATATTTTAATATCCTAATAACAAGTGTTACATAGATGCATTATGAACCATATCTACAAATAATTATTTGCACGCACACAGGCCTTCAGTCTTTGTGGCCACTCATCAGTGGCATTACGCAACACATCAACTGGAAATTTTGCAACTGCCTTCCGAAGAGCCTGCTTTAAGCTTTCAATATTGGAATGTCTTTTCTTGCAAGCCATCTCCTGAAGCTTGGACCACAATTTGTAGTCCAAAGGATTTAAATCTGGACTTGCAGATGGCCAATCTGAAGTGGAAATGAAATCAGGAACATTTGCCCCCAACCATTGCTGGGTTGCCTGTGCCTTGTGCGCTGGGGCCGAGTCCTGCTGAAAGCTCCAGTTCCGTCCATGGAAGAGGGTGTTGTTGAGATTCTTGACCAGTCCCTCAAGCACTGTCTACTGGTACACTTTAGCTGAAGTTTTGACTCCCTTTTCACGGAAATGGAGCTCCATTGTGTCCTCGAAGCTCACACCCCACCACACCATAACTGATGGGGGATGATGACCCCTCTAGATCCTTGGAGCCTTTCCACCACCTTGTCTAAAGGAATGGGCATATACCCTGTCGTTTTGGGCGTTGAAAGTCTCCTCAAGACTGAAAATCTTTTCAGCCGTAAACAGGATTCGACGATGACCATTAGCCGTGTAATGCTTAAGTGAGCGCTTTGATTTTAGGAGCCTCTGGCTCTTCATTTCATTTGTCAGGAGATGTCCTTTGCGTCGTTTGTAAGCATGGAGTCCCAGGTCAATGCTTAACGTGCGAGACATAGACATTTTTTATATCTGTAATTCACGATCCATCACTGACTGTCTCCTTACCGGATTTCGTCGGACACAAGCTGCCACTGCTTTGATGAGTTCTGGCGTTCGTACTGTGCATGGTCTTCCTTGCCGCGGTCGATCTCTCACAGTTCCAACCTCAACAAATCGATTTATAGTGCGGTAAACAAATTTCTTACTAATTTTCAGCTTCTGGAGGGTTTTTGAAAATCTCCCCTAGTGATTACCCTACCTTGTGTAATGCTATCACGGCCACTCGATTTTCATACTCCCCCCATTCCATCTTGAAAACTTCAGACAGACAACTGTACATTTTTGCAGCTCAACCAACAATGACTCACGCCTCACGATACCGGTTTTGTAGCCGCTCCCTCGTTTGGGCGGAAGTACAGCCACCCTCAAAATTTGGGACAGTATTTATGGTAAGACTGGGTAGATTTCATTATGTTCCTTTGAAGTCAAAGCAATTTTTTTATTCCTTTTAAAAACATCAACCCTCCCTATCCTGTCATGTGTTCGCCTGTCATACACACTTGGCAAACCCATCACATGTGTACAATATGCTTACATGCCTGGTATCCATTCTGTGGCTGGAATCACACCCAGGAAACTATTTGCGCGTCAATATTGAAACAGGAACGCCCGTACTTCAATTGTTCGGAGACAAATGCTGGGGCTGTACCTTAACCCATTAGTGCCTGAATTAATTTTTTTCTGAGATTTGCTTACTTATTGTGTTTTGCCACATGTTTGAGACCAAAATAAACTAATAAAACAAGTTTCAGAATTTTGGAATCGCTAGGTCATAAGATATTTGACGTTGCCATATGGTAACGCTAGGCGCTTGCACTACCTATTTTTAAACAATGAGTTTTGAAAGTCGAATTTAGGTTGCAAAGTGGTTTTTTTTTTTTTTTTTCGTTTTCGTGCAATAACAATGTTGAAATATCTTAGCATTATTTATTGTAAGGATATGGAATATCAGTTTTTATTCACATCACGGTAAGAAAAATAGAATTATTGAACAAAGGAGAAAATATTGTTTACAGTATATAGACACATATGTACAGTTCATTGCCTGTCAAAATAAAACACTCACTGGAACAATAGAATAAAATAAAAAATACGAAGAAGAAGAAGAAGAAGAAGATGATGATGATGATGAAGAATCAAAGAACTTCAGATGCCGTTACAAACTATTAGTCTATACTTTCGGAGGCATATAAAAGCCCACCCTCAATACTTGCGCATTAGCCACAGAGATAGAGAATGACAATCTTTCACTGTCTTCATATCATCCTGCGTGTCCCAATAAGAACGCTTGGAGGGCAACCTATTATATCCAGAAATGAAAAGTATGGCGACAAAGCAACGAATTTCATCAGAAGTTATTTGTGGGTCCGTACAATTTAAAAACACCCCATACATTTTAGACTCTCGAACTAAATGTTCGATCAGCTGGTTATCTGTAAACAATTCAAAAATGTCAACAACAGTCATGGATTTTCACTTGCTATAACTAGGCTCCGGAAATGTCAACAGTCGCCCAATATTAAAATCAGCCCCATCAGTCTATCTTGGTTTTTTATTTGATTTATTATTTCTTCTATCAGTTATCCGCTCTTTCGCAGCATCGGGTATTGAAACAGATCTTGCATCAGTAGACAAAAAAGGCACTCCGTCCTCTGGTAACACACCTTCACCATCGTAACTAATCCCGATTCTTTCATTATTTACAAGCTTCATTTCAGCACTGACACATAACTTTCGAGAGAGAGATTATCAACAAGCCCACCATCATCTTCATCAGCAGGAGCCCTCATCTGTAAGTACATTTACATAGGGCAGTTCCACAAAAATATCACCATCGAGATCTTCAGTCAGTAGCATATCCAGTGCTTCTAAAAGGGAAAATCCCTTCCTGAAATGAAGATGTATGAATCAGTATAAAGTATCATGATCTGACAGCTGCAGCTATTTTACTGAGTATAAGTGCCTAGCGTTGCCATATGGCAACGCTAATGATTCAACAAGTACTACTACGGCATTGTGCGCCCGTACTGTTTCAAATGCTTACAACATATATAATGAAGTGTGCACAACACTACTGTAAATATAATCCAATGAAAGAACTTCATTTATACATTTTATATCCTTTTTACGTGAAGCCGGCAGCCATTTCGCATGAATCTTAAAATAACCAAGAGTCCACCAGTCTTTGTGTCACAACAATAGATTTTAAAATGAAATAAACATGATTACTAGATTCTACAAACCCTTCTCTAACTGTCGGATGACGCCACAATCTTCCAGATTATTTCTTGTTGCCTACAGCATTAAAAGAAAAAGGTGCGAAAATCGTTGCCATATGGCAACGATAGGCGCTAATGGGTTAATTAAGGCCACGGCCGCTTCCTTCCCACTCCCAGCCCTTCCCTGTCCCATCGTCGCCATAAGACCTATCTGTGTCGGCGCGACGTAAAGCAACTGGCAAAAAAAGAAAAAGAAAAAAAAAATTGTTCGGAGAGCATGGATGACGTCCGATCATGCAAACCTGCTCAGAGCCTTCATTGTTCATTGAGCGCGGCTAGTAATAGCATTGTCTCACGGCATTTTGAGGCGAGTCCTACATACAATCACTTTATCATTTTGCTGATTAGAACCACAACACATTCAACACTGGATCGTTAACCGCGTTTTAATATAATTACAGGTTCCGCATTGAACCAGGAAACATTGGTTTCACAAACATCACAAGAAACTACTATAATGTTTCCACCTCATAGGCCTAAGACATAGAAGATTTTATGCAGAAAATTCCATATGACCAACCTTCATGTTTTTCGAGATGGTTCAGCAGTATACAAGTTGTAGTGAAACGGAACACAATATTTTATCTATCGCTCAACAACTTTAAGGACTCCACAACTGCTTGTTCATAAGAATATCATTTAACCAATGAACTTTTATTATACGACTGACTTGCAAGTATTTTACTTGTCATAATAGTTTTTAATGAGTTAAGGTTTTAATTATAGATTTAACTGGATTTCTTGCTAAACATTTTAAGACATGTCATGAATTTTAAGGTTGCCTATTTTCCGAAAAAGCTGAAGATGACGCCGAAACTAGTCCTGTGAAATTTAATATGTTGTAATTGAATAACAGCATTAAAATTGTATTGAATAGGTGGAAATATCAAGTTTATTTATTGTAAGTCCTGTTACGTCGTAATTTTTCAGAGACAAGGTCATCACTGAGGCGCAATTTTTGACAGTTTTATGAGGGGATTTGACATAGTCTTCGTATGAAGTGAAGGTTGGCACAGTTTATGCTAGGAAATATTAACACTTTTCATGTGGAGCGATAGACACAGTCTTTGAGAGAGAAAAAAAAGTAGGCACTGTTCTTTATAAAATAACGTAACACTATTCATAAAAGAACTGCTCAGTCGCTAGGACACAATTTTACGAGGTAGCTTAACTCGGTAGAGGAAACAACTACAGCGCAGTTTCAAACGTACAGTCTCTTTAAATTCACAGTCCACAAACGAAATACAAATGCACAGCTCTACAGACTGATAGAAACGAAATTAAGCTTTCGTTCACGCACAAAGTCCAAGTCCACGGAGAAGGCTTTCAACACTAACACTTTCGAACGCAAGTACCCATCCGGACAGAGTGATGAACCGTATAGCGATGTGCTTGCTTGCATACACACACTGAGTGACACGCACTCACCGCATACTGCACACTGCTTTACTCAAGGCTAGAGACTGCCTTTTATTGCCGAAGTGCCTTGGTAACGCGAGCTTGCATGTTGTCTCCCACAATACCTGCGCGTTCGGCGCTCGTTTTGAATGCATACAGCCAGGTGTTAGTGAGTTCCTCTCAAGAAATGTATGAACGTGAATGCTCGCAGGGCATTCCCGTTTCATCCTGTCCTCTCCTGACTGCACGCTGTCTGATACGGGGTGCAAAACCGCGCATGCTGTTCTTATTGATATACATATACATTCATACATTTGTAAACCTGTGACTTCTAACAAGCCGGATGTGGGTACAGTGAGAACTTCAGCAATGAAACAACAATTTTTGAATATTAAAACCATTAACTAATAATAAAAATGATGATAATAATAATAATAATAATAATAATTGTTACGGAGTTTTCCGTGGTAGTTAGAGGTGAAAGAAGGTGCTGGAGTGAACAGGTCTCAAAATACGAAATGAAAGTTAAGATAAAATTTACCAAGGTTATGTTTTCTTTCCAAGATCAAGAAATAACAAGAGTAACAGGAACACAGTTGAGAATCAACAAGTTAAGAAGGTACAATTACAGTTTTTACAGAATTTGGGCTTCGAGCCCCAGACTCACAATTCTTGGGCAATAAGTTCAAGTTTACCCAAATATACACGATTCAACAAAAGGGGGAGAAAACCCCTATCGTGCCCGGGAGCACTTACTCCCAATTACACGGTAAAGCCTCCTCGAGGCACACAGAAACAATTTTTTTGGAAGAGCAACCCGCTCTCAAAGTTCCAGCCTATCAAAGGCTACACCAAACTCCACGTTCAAGCTTTTTCTCCAAGGACATACACACAGGGGTAAAAAAAAATACCCAACCTACTGAGGCCTATTCAGTGAAGAAACAGAAATATTACATGGCCTCCACAATACCAACTTGAGAGGAGGCAAAACTGCACTCCAAATACACCTTATTAAAACCTACTTGGCACTAGGCCGCTAATGCAAGGGCTAATCCCATACTAAAGAGGTGACTTATATAAGAAAACGATTTACATTACATTAGAAGGGAAGAAACGGTTGTGAAAATAAGTTCACCTCAAAGCAATATGAGTGGGAGCTCGAGAGGGTTAAGCACTCTCTATCCCAATATGTAGTTACAGAGGCAGAATTTAAATCAAAAGTCTTTTACATTTTGGAGGAAAGTTACATGGTAAAGATTTCGAACCCGCCCCGAGGGTTAAACTGCTGAGCTGGCAAGAAAATAAGTTATAAAACGGCCATTACCTGGTGGTTGAACTGCTGCCTGAAGAAAGAGGCGCTTCCCGCCCCCTGCTACATAATTTACACAATGATAGGTGTTACTGAAGTGGCGCGGAGACCCGAAAATCAGCAGTTTATATACCCTCGTGGAAAGTTCGAGGCGTTTCGTGAATGATAACACCCGCCCACAAGCATTTTATTGGATAATGGCAAAAACTACTACACCAGATGAAGAAGAAACACCTTATTGGTGGAAAATTAATTACAGAAATTCCTTATTGGTCAAATTCAAAACTGGCAGAAAGAAAGGGTTAACATTGCCAACTTAAACAATGGCAGAAAGAAATTTAATAAAGAACAAACTTATAAGTACTAAATTTCTTCAAAAAAAAAAAAAAAAAAAAAAAAAAAAAAAAAAAAAAAAAAAAAAAAAAAAAAAAAAGAGGTTCCTTCACTTCGCACTAGGGTGCACAATTGTAGTTCTTAAGTAGTGTCCTCTAGAAGAGAATGTTCACACTTCTTGCTACAGATAAAACAAAAATGAATCGAAACTGACATAGTTCAGAACACTTCAAAATTTATAGTAATGACATCTTCTGAGAAATCGTTGAATTAATATGGAAGTTAAAGTTCAGGCTTCCTCCAGTAGAGGAGTTTTAACTGGCGCAAAGTTTGAATTAGCGTCGTGGAGGTGTACCACCCGCTACAATTATAATAATAATAATAATAATAATAATAATAATAATAATAATAATAATAATAATAGTAATAATAATAATAATAATAATTATATAGTGATTATGATGAAGATGATGAAAACAATATGGTAATTTTATTACAAAACGCAGCTTATGAGTATGAGTAGAACTTAATAATAAGCACAGTCAACAAAGAATGAGTTGAAATAATAATCCTGAAACTAGACTACATGTGTATGTCAACAGTTCGACCACCTCTTTAGCCGGTCCTGTGTATGCATGCATTATACAGTTCTACGAGGAAAAAAACATTTGTTTTTCGTCTGTGGAGTTATTTTCAGAAAATTGTATATGTGTGTATTCTAAAATTCTTTATTTAGTTTGCTATTTATGTTTCATAAAAAATAATATTGCCCTGTTTGTATGTTTACTTGAAATACTAGACTCTTGATTTGTGCTATGTATTGCATACAAAATTAAAACTCACAGTTGATAAGTGTCCTGTTCTTTTCTATCACTTTTGGTAAGAAATTTTGAACATATTATATAATCAGAAGAGATCAAAACACCAATGTGATACATTTATTAGGGAAAGTACTTAGGAAAACAGTTGGGCTAACCCATCATCTAACTAGATGTGAAATAGACAGTGTGCTTTTTGGGCTAGTTGAACAGTGTTACCTTATATTGGGTGGCGGATGGTTCTGACTAAAAGTTTTGAATAATATTATGGGTATGCCATGGCTGTTGTCAACGGAGATCACTGAAAATCCACTCGCGGGTGTATTTCGTTGAATACCAGTCACATGTTACAACGTTTACCGTCAGGCTCTTATCGACTTCACAGGAATACGTGTCTTATAACTATCTGAGATTATCCTAATTCTTAATCTATAAATAAGAACATCAAGAATTTATTTTTGTTTGGAAGGATATTCTGATTTAATTAAACCTTCTTTTAATGAAACATAATAATAATTGAAAATAACAACATGATTGGATGAGGGAATTGAATATGACAATCAACACAGTTGAAAAAAATATCTGTATGCTTTCATTGGTTATTATGTTCTTTGCACACAAGACACTATAATATTGTACAATTAAAGAAACATGTTGGTGATCAATTTAACGTTAACTTAATATCTCAAACAGTTCATCAAATCCAACATGACAATCTGCTGAAGGCTTAAAATATCTGATTATTAATTTAATTATTTACATTATTCGTTTCCATCCGCCAACAAGAATAAGATAGGAAAACATTTATATCTGTCATTTGTTGGCTAAAATCTTGTCATCCAGTATTCTATTAATATATCGTTAAAAAAAATTGCACAAATTAGCGAAAACCTAAATAACAACTTGAGTGTTCGTCAATAACCTACATTGAACTTCGTGAAATCTAATAACGATATGATCGTGGACATCAGAAACTCTTAGCTCATCTCCAATAAATAATGACCCAAATTGCAGAACAGTTACAGCATACTCATAGAATCCTAAAAGTGCTCCACCTAAATAAATATCTAGCTACACATCATCATCAGTGATAATCATGATTTGGAGTTATCATGGTCCCACAGCATCTGGAATAGTCCGTAGATTTTCCTGTAAATATTTGAAATTCTAATACTGACTACAAGACATGCGTAATACCTCAACAACTACTGAATTGGAAGTACTAAGTTATGCATTACATCATACGACACTAATATTATTTCCAGTTATACAATATTTTGCATGTCTCATTGGTATTACTTGGTGTTGAAGATCTTCCAACCGCAATTATCTATTAAATGCATGAAATTCCTTTCATTACCGTATCACGGGTTAATATTCTGATGACCATTCACACATTCAATTTGCCAGTATCCTTCGGGAAATATTATTATGAAAATACAACTGTCAACCTTTAAGTGCTTGTCCATTTATCAATATGAATCAATATATTTGCATGATAACACCTGTTTTATTTCCCCCAACATTAACCTCATTGGGATTCTTGAAGACAACATTACATTGCTTGTAATGCTTATTTCCCAACGAACTATTATACCATAATCGTCGCACATATTATCATTTCATTTTATCGACGACCCTATCATTCAATACTTCCTATCATTTCGCATATAAATCATGTTTACTCTTAATCCTTCACTCGAAACATACAAGCACATTATTCCTGAAGAAGACTGTCTCATTCCCAGATACGTGTGAAATTCACCATTATGTCATCGCGGTCCAATTCAAATATTTCTCTTTTGAAGATTTACATGCATAACATAAGCATTATTTTATAGGAAGATTTCCAATCTCGACACACATCAATTGCTTTATGATTGCTCCGATGAGAATTATCTATGCAATAACTGGCATGTTAAAGAAATTCAGTTATGAAAACGGTACCTCACGAAACATAATTGACGAATCCTTAGTAAAATCCCTGTATAAAACTTTATAGTTGCATGCTCAAAATCAGCTGAATAGTGCATTTAAAACTATGACTCCAATTACGCCATTATTCAGATGATTAACAACACTCTACAGATGTCATAAAATACTTAGCGACGATCATATCATATAACTCAAGTTGTATCATATGAACACTCCACATTCTAATAACGTGAAAGAAAATCTACACTACTGTAATGCATCTACGTAATAGAATAAAGGAAAGGACAATCTTTTGAGTACTTATCGCGTTGACGGATTCTTGCAGATACGGCTCCATCATTTCGGCGGTTGTAACATCATAGCATAGCGTATCGAAGAGGAAGTGCGACATCTTGTCCGTTCGCCCGTAAGAGAGCTCAAGAGGTTGATGGGACACCCGCTTGGTGGCGATTGTGATGTCAACAGAGACCCTTGGCCATTAGCCCGCGTTATATTCGCATTCATTTGTAGTAATTTTTATTGCTCATTATTGTCAGTGTCAGAGATGTTTCGACAGTTTGCATTATCAGTGTATTCATGACTGAGTGGTGCGAGAAGTGTTATGTTTTAAATACCTCGGTCTTTTTCACTATTGTGCAATAAGACAACGTATATCATTGCGGGAGGAAACTACCACATCATGCCCTCGTGTTTTGTACCCGGCTGTAGATCTGTATATGACCGATTGTCTTCAGGTAGGCATTTCTTTAGGCCCCCTAAAGAGAGTGGTGTTTTACTGAAATGGGAGAAGGCTATTCATGGAAAAGACCGAAAATTAACTCATAACTGTTTAGTGTGTGACATTCAATTTTGCGATGACTTTCTAGTAAAAGTAGACTCCTTTATGGTGAATGGTGAAAGTGTAGAGATACCATGACAGCGCTGGAAATTAAAACCAGAAGCATTTCCTCACATATTTTCTAATCTACCCAAGTATATTTCTAAGGCAGTTAAGAAACCAACTCCCCCATGAATAGGCAATCCACATGAAGGGATTTTTGTAATAAAAGCCCTGAACAGATTGTAAATATCAGTGATAGTGATCAACGTGTATGCTCAGTAGTTGAAGATAGCTCTAGTGTCGCAGATGCTAGGAAAACAATTGCGCTGTTGAAGAGAGGATTGAAGAATCAGAAACGTAATTTCATTTGAATGCAGGATCAACTCAATGTTGCTAAAGCTAAGGTACATTTGCTTGAAAAAGACATTTCTGATATAAAATCAAAGAAAAATCAACAAAGAAAAAACAATTAATTTCTCTCAGAAAAAAGTAGAAAATTATAGTCAATACAATGTTAAATAAATGTCAAGCGAAAAGTAAAAAATGAATGAGATATAGTGATGAATTTCTTCTTGATGCACTTCTTTTAAAAATAAAGTCTCCCAGGGGTTATCCACACTGTTTAAATCATGACTTGCTGCCTTTGCCTTCTGAATCCCACTTGAGAAATTTGGTGAAGGGCCTAAAATGTTCATACGGCATAAATGAGCATGCTACTGCTGGCATAGCAGATTTTTTAATGGAAAGGAGGAACTGAACACTTAGGGATATTGTTATTTGATGAGGTAAAGTTACGAGAAGAAATTCGCTTTAACTCGGAATCGTTGTAAGTGAATGGTTTTATTGATTTGGGGAAATTTACTGAAGATATAAGCAAGGGTCAGTTGGCAAATCATACTCTAGTTTTTATGTTTGTTCCTTTTCTATATAACTGGATACAACCCATAGCAATATATGCTAGCTGGAACGCCACCCCTGGGCCCTGTTTCATAAAACATCTTTCACTAATATTATTAGTAAGAAACCAATAATATTAACTAATAATATTAGTATTATGTTTCATAAAATGATTAGTTAATAATATTAGTTATTAGTTTATGAGTCAAAATTATTAGTAGATGTTCCTAATAATATTAGTAAATTGTTTCATAGTCAGCATGACTAATAAAAGTTACTCATATTATTAGGATTATTTCCATGAGTGTATTTTGACTCATAATTCATATTATTAGTGAAACCAAAGTGAGCGGTATTTTAATATTTTGGCATAAAATCATGACGATCACTGATATGGTCAACTGTGATTCCAATAGTGATAAGGAACGAGTGTAGGTATTCACCGTTCAATGTTACATCAAAAACAGCCTGCACTGACATGTAACAAACATATGAATACCGGTACAATGTGAGATTTAGGTTACATTACATAACTTTTGAGTATTTGCTTGATAGGATTGGTAGGTAATAGAACATTCCACTGCAAGGAATGAAGGACACTCCAAGTATATTTTAAAATCTTGGCTTATATCACCAGTAAACCAAGATGATGCTGGTGATGATTATTGTTTTAAGAGGAAGTAGGCTACAACTAGGCAACCATCATCTATAATAACGCTAATCAGATAGAAAAATGGAAAGGTTCCGACATTTTGAAAATGAAGGTATCGGCTAAAGAAAGAGAAGGGCCATGAAGGGCGTGATAATGAAAGACTCTCTCGGCCTCGCAACCTAATACTGTCAGGGTCGGAAAAGAACAAGAGTTGAACAAGCAAGGTCAGAAGGGTAGATGAAAATGAGCCTGGCAGAAGTAAGTTGAAGCAATGGCAGGACTCATCTCAGTGCCCCATGTTCACCAACACACACTCCCAATTGAGAGCCCTGGGATCCCTTTTAGTCGCCTCTTACGACAAGCAGGGGATACCGTGGCTGTTATTCTACTGCCCCCACCAACAGGGGTGGTAAACAAAGATTTTGCTAGTCCTTCTCAACAGAGATTTTTAAGAGCACATGAAATAAAAAGTAAAAGGAACAAGGAGAGTTACACTATGAAAAAGGCTGCAAATAGTTGACACTTTATCTGAATCACTTTCCGCAAAGAAATTTTCTTCTCTCACATTATTTTCACTTCCTTTATCCATTTTCATATGTATTGAAGTCACAACGAAAATCTCAAGTGAGCCTTTGAACATGTGGATTAATAGTCGGTTGTAGTCAAGCATTAGTCTACTGCTAGGAACAAACCCAAACCAAGAACGTATGCAACAGACCGATTCTAACCTCCATTTGTATCAGCTGACTAATGAACTAATATTATTAGTGAAGATATTTTATTAGTCATGTGTAAACCTTTATGAAACAGAATTTGGTTAACTAATAATTATTTTTATGAGTTCTAATATTATTAGCTAATATTATTAGTTAGTTTTATGAAACAGGGCCCTGGTGATATAATTACAAACATTCTCATTCAAGTTGTCATACAATTAGAGCAAGTAGTTGTCCGAATCATTGTTTTCAAATCGGATGGTAGCCAGTCAAATAAAAAGTTGTTGAAATGCTTAAGAATATCTGGTAACAAAGAATCGGAAGTGTTATATTTCCAATCCAGCTGACTCCAACAGAAAATTACGGGCATTTTCAGACGTGCCACATATACTTAAATGTGTAAGAAATCATTTCCATGACAAAGGACAGTTTAATTATAATTATAATTGTTGATTATTCATTCTACAGGAAAGTTTACGAATGTGACTCGTCTCCTGAATTTTCCGGATTGAAAGTTTGTTACAAACTGACCTCTGCCCACTTGGATCCTAATTCATTTCAGCAAATGAATGTAAGAATGGCATTTCAACTATTCAGTAGATCAGTCGCTAATGGTTTAGCATTCTGTTGGGGTATTAAAACACAGGGTTTAGAAGACTGTAAACAAACTGAAATTTTCACAAGCGATTTAAACTGTCTGATTGACGCATTAAATTCGGCTATTCCCATTCAAGCACTGTATAAAGCATCACAGGCACATAAAATTTTTAATGAAATGGCAGAATGTCCTCAGAGATATTCAATCTTCATTCGCTTCACAAACGACACTGGAGTCTTTAAAGAGTTACCGTGGAAAGTACCTTAGAAGTGTCTGAATATTTGTGGGAACACAATTATAGCTATGTTTTGACAGGAGAATTTAATCAAAATCCCCTAGAACGTAATTTCGGTATCCTGCGATCACTAAGTTGTGATGATCATCCGTCCACTATTGACTTTTGACTTTCTACATTTACATACGTTGCAGTCTATTTATGTACCGACTTAACTTGCCTTATCGTCTGACGGAAACTGTGAGTACAGAGCTGAATCCCCATTGACGTCTCTTGTTAATCAAATGCGTATTCTTGCAAGAAAAATTGAAAGTAAAAATCGTGTAAGAAGACACAAGCTTTAGATGAAATCTAAGCCATTCAAATACCAGACTGGGAAGACAGTTTACCTTAGTTAAGTGGGCGGAATTGTAGCAAAGAGTACTTAGTGTATCATTTAGCCGGAAACATTAGGGTGGAATATTTCAAAAGTGATTCGATGTGATTTATGTCGTCCTTTCCTTTTCGGCAAACCGACTGATAATGTGCCTGCTTCCCTAACACTAATTAAAGATTACGGCTCAATGCAAAGCAGCACATATCTCACGTATGCGTCAGAAAGTGTGTATAATGTGTTGTTGTGAGTGGACAATGTTGTTGCGGAAAAGCTATCGTGTATGGATAGTTTATGGGGTGATACTTTCTTCGAGTCCTTGGATAAATGAGATGTTATTCAAGTGAAGTCATCGCAGTTGGGGTGCTGTGAAGACCATGTGCTGTGTTTGCTACCAAAACTCGTATTTCGCTACTTCAAATGTTGATTCTTCTTCCGCACAAAGGAGATAAGAAGGGAGCTGGTTACTTCGAAGGCAGCAAAATCATCCAGGAATTATTCCAGAGTGTCCAGCAGATGAAATCATTTTCAAACGTAAGCTGCATGCTTGAGTTTCTTAGTAGATTTTGAAGTAGTAGTCCCGATAATGCCTCTGTTATCCTCGCGCTCAGTCATCGTGGATGGCAGTGCCATCTGTGCAGCAGTCCACGGTAACTCGTGAAGATGTCGCACTTCCTCTTTGATATGCTATGATCATGGTTTAAATCGTCTCATATTTCCAGTCCTGCCAGGATTCCAACCTGGCTTAGACCTGCATGTTCATGCTGGTTGATGGCTCATAATAACAATCCTTCATATAGATAGGCATCATGATACCTGAAACTTGTACAACAGTATTAGTATGATATTACACACTAAAAATAAATATATTAGCATTTCTTTGTGACATTCGCCTTATTATCTTTACATCAAACGCTATGAAATGAAATCCACAGCCTGCTTGCAGTCATTCGAGCGGGTCAGGAATGGAATGAATGGAGCCCCATCTAGCGTCGAGGATAGGAATTGTGCTGCCTGCCGAAGCCTGTCACACTCCTCTGGGGCAGTGATTAATGAATGACAGATGAAATGAAATGATATTAGAGAGTGTTGCTGGAATGTAATTGACAGGGAAAACTGGAGTACGTGGAGAAAAACCTGTCCCAGCTCCGCTTTGTCCAGCACAAATCTCACATGGAGTCACTGGGATTTGAACCACGGAACTCAGCGGTGAGAGGTTGGCGACATTAAACGCTATATCCCGTAATTTTATAGTTCACTTTTCGTATTATTATACGACATCTTTTCAGATTCCTGCAGTCGCTTAAGTGCGGCCAGTATCCAGTATTCGGGACATAGTGGGTTTGAACCCCACTGTTGGCAGCCCTGAAAATGGTTTTCCGTGGTTTCCCGTTTTCACACCAGGCAAATGCTGGGGCTGTACCTTAATTAAAGGCCACGGCCACTTCCTTCCCACTCCTAGCCCTTTCCTATCCTATCGTTGCCGTAAGACCTATCTGTTGATATAGATGTTGATTCCCATAGGGAATCTGAAATATTTGTCCTGAATGAGCAAATTTATAATACCAATATAAATGGTCCGTTATTGGACATTATAAATTTTCCAGCTAGCTCATTCTTGGTTGCCAGCGTTTCGCCCTCGTGTGCTAGGGTGGGCTCATCAGTTGGTACCTAGCACACCTACCAATACGCTGGCTAGTGCATACCGTGGAGGCCACTGCGTAGGCTAACTGGAGCCACCGGCAGTGCCAATGCTTGGCCATCAATTTTTAGTGATGAGACAAAGTCTCTTAGTGCATTGGCACTGCCGGTGGCTCCAGTTAGCCTACGCAGTGGCCTCCACGGTATGCACTAGCCAGCGTATTGGTAGGTGTGCTAGGTACCAACTGATGAGCCCACCCTAGCACACGAGGGCGAAACGCTGGCAACCAAGAATGAGCTAGCTGGAAAATTTATAATGTCCAATAACGGACCATTTATATTGGTATTAGACCTATCTGTGTCGGTGCGACGTAAAACATCTTGTAAAACCTTGTTGTGTATGTTTGTCTTATGCGATGTTCAATCTCCTTCTTTTTAATTACATTGTTCTTCTAAAACAAAACCCTATTCTATTATATTAATAATATGTTGGCTCGCGTTTTTATAATTCATAATAAATCATTGGCATATAACTTAATTTCCATATGTTTTTGACATTTGAGGAATTGTGTCCTTAGCATAAGACACTCTCGTAATTGGGAGTTCAGATAAAGGAACGCGCTTAACAATCCGTGTCTTCTTCAACTATTCACCAATCGATTGCTTTATAACCGACTTCTCGATTACTTGAAAATATCTGTAAGAACTATATAATGCATAACCAGCGCAGATGAAATCGAACTTGGCACATATCATTCAATCCATTCCATGGCTTCCGTCGTATATATATCGTTATTGGAACTAAATATCACACATAGAGAATTATTTTATTCTTCCGTCGAAATATAACATTTTCATTTAACAGTATTGAATGTTTGGGAACGGCACTTCATTCAGCTTTACAACAAGAACAACTTAGAACAACCATATGAAACCGAAGAGACATACACCATAGAATCTGAACCAATAACTGAGGATGAAGTAAGACAAGCCATCCTAGAATCTAAAAAATGAAAAGCAGCAGGACCAGACGATGTGTTCAACAAAAACCTCATAGAAACTCTGGGACGATATTGTTTAACAAATGCCTCACATCAGGAAAAATACCAGAGGATTGGAGGAAGTCTAACATCATCTTGTTATACAAGGGCAAAGGCGACATAAAGGACCTCAACACATACAGAGGAATTGCACTTGAGAACGACATCTTCAAGATATTCTCCAAAATCCTGACGAACAGACTCTACTCACTAACAGACACCTTAATGCCGGAAACAGGAAGGGAAGAGGAACCCTTCACACAGTTGCTAACCTCCTAGAAGATATACATGATGCACTAAAACACCCTTCGAGGAATTCTACACAGTCTTCGTAGATTTCACAAAAGCCTTTGACCTGCTGAACAGACAAATACTCATGAAGAAACTTGAAAGTATGACAGGAAAGGATAACCCAACAACAGCTGCTATCAAAACCCTGCTCACCAGTGGCGTAACCCAACAACAGCTGCTATCAAAACCCTGCTCACCAGTGGCGTATGCTGGTATCAAGACGTGGGCTACCACTAGACTTAGGCTACCCCTTTTCGATAGTTGGTTTAGGGAACATCAAGCCTTAAGCATTTTGAGCTGCAGCCAACAGCCAACGGAGCTGCCCGCTGTGTTGTCAAGGCTGCTTCACAAGCTACTGCCCTGGCCTCTGCTACCTCCAATACTCAACAGCTGATCAATCGAGTTGGTACCCTAAGGTTTAGCAAATTGAAATCCAGCTTTGAGGCTAAATGGATAGAATGCTTACCTTTGGTCCGACGGCCCCGGTTCAATTTTCAGAATCAACCCCCCCCCCCCCATACTGTTAATTCCCCTGGCTTGGGAACTGGGTGTTTATGACGTCTTCGCCATTCATTTTATCCTTGTTAGGTCACCACCAAGCCTATGTAGATGCCATGCACCATTATTATTATTGACATCATCATAATCGTTAAATAACAATGTTGAATTTTACAGCAGTCGTACCCATTGTTAAATGGTTAATTATCTTCCTCAGAAGATCAGTGGTGGTGTCCGACCCATGGTCACGGGTTCGATTCCAACCAACAAAAGAGAACATTAAACCTGAAAGATTGTGTTTCATTTTAGCAGATCTACCAATAAAAAGAAAACTATATTACTCCTATAACAGCAGCCCTGCAGTGTCTTCCTACAAGGATGTAGAAGTAAACGGGAGTGAAACACCAGCACTCCGTTATCTATATATTTAAGACAGAAGGATGAGGTGAGGAAGTATATACGATGAGTAACGCATGGTGATGTTTAGCTGTGGCGATCTGACGGACCGAAGCATAACACAGCTATCCTCCGCCGGTCCCCGCGCCTGTTGGCAGCAAGCCGCGTGAGGCGAGTTGATGAGAAGGGGCGAGAGTCTGGGCTGCTATATCAGTCTCCGAAGCCTTGTTCTCAGAAATACGTGCGACGTGTTTTCTCATTGCTTTCAAGGTTTGCATATGGAACAATGTGTCAGATGCTTACAATATAATGTGCTTTAGATTTCCATCGCTCGCATTTGAAGTTTGGGCTTCACTGATAGCCTTGGTAGCCCTCAGTATACGCCACTGCTGCTCACCTACAACAAAATCATAATCAAAGATGGCGTGACGACCTCAGAAAACATACAGTAGTACAGACCAACGGTGTTTTACAAGGAGACCCTATTCAACATTGTCATGTCAGACGTTACAGACATCCTACAAAAGGACTCCGTGAAAATGTACCCCTGCGCAGATGACATCGTATTAGGCTCGCACAACAGGGAGGTCCTGCAAGACACTGTAGACCGGCTCCAGGAATGGGTCGCAAACAACCAACTCCATCTGAATACCAACAAGACAGTGCAAATGATCTTCAGGAGGGGAGGAAGAACCTCTGCACAAGAGAAAATATACTACGGAGCGGAAGAGTTGAAGATCGTAAACTCCTTCAAGTACCTAGGCATCACCCTACAGCCATTGAGATCATCCTACAAAATTCACATGCGGGAGAGGGCTGCCGCCGCCATAAAAGCCATTTACTACATTAAAAATCTGACAAGACTAGCATTATTAAATTGAAATAACAAACAACGTAGTTCAACCTATTCAATACAAATAAATAAGAAATGTAGTGTTACATTTCTATTTAATTATAAGCGGAAGTGATACCGGTTTCGACCCCAATATGGGTCATCATCAGCCAAATAAAATGCAAAAACAATGCATAGGTAAATAAGAGCTTAAAGAATGAGTCTTTCACAAAAACAGTTGAAGGGGCAAAATAAGATAATGGGGATTGGCACTGTGCGATTTTAAATCGTAAAATCTAGAAGAAGTAGGTCAGTCACTTATATGAAGTAAGGCGCGATCTTCTGAATAGTAGCACAACACACACAAAGTTCGGCACTCTCTCAAAATGTTTACGAGAAGAGGTGAACAGTCAAGTGAGCCAGCATGCATATATTATCAGGCGCGAAATCACAACATAATTTAATAAGTATGAAGTCCCAAAATTGTGTAGAAGTCGGAAGACGAGTCACTTGATTGAAGTGAATTGCTAGCTCCTGAGGTTCAACGCAACACACTCAGTGTCAGGCACTGTGCTTTCAAATGCCGACAGAACTCTGTGAATAGCTTGAT
Organism: Anabrus simplex; assembly: GCF_040414725.1. Classification (NCBI taxonomy): domain Eukaryota; kingdom Metazoa; phylum Arthropoda; class Insecta; order Orthoptera; family Tettigoniidae; genus Anabrus; species Anabrus simplex. The sequence continues at coordinate 106,743,385 of NC_090267.1, read as the reverse complement.
GATCTAGTCCAGGTATGGCGAACCTTTTCCAACTAGTGTGCCGTTTTAAGTCTGGTTTATTTTTCTCAACTGTATACTGTGCCAATTGTTATTTTTCTTTGGAATGTCTACAACCACCCCCTCCAACCCCCAAACCACCCCGACTTCCATCCCTAATTCCAAATTATGTTTCATAATATGTTATTACAAACACACCGTAAAATAATACATTTAATTGCATGTCCCGTGGTAGTATTTTGCCAATACCGCAAAAATACATTTTTTAATATGTAAATTTTAGGAATGCCTTAATGTTTTTAAAAATATAATAAGCGCCCATTGTAACACACTTCGTCATTGAGTATTATTGAGTACAAAATCAAAAATACCAGTATCGCCGAATGACTAAGTGAAATTTCGTTCTCAACTTAAGTGTGAAATTTGTTGCTGAATCTTAGTAGCCATGTCATTTATGTTAGGTTCTTAATTTCCTGTCTTCGATAAAGCACAAGAAGCACTTACGTCCGAAATAAGACGGTTTCTAACAGTTGACTTCACAACGTTCGTTGCATAAAATAGCTGTTCGCATGCGTATGATGACAAAAAAAAAGTAACTAAAGCTGTAGCAAGTTTCTTCATGGACGATTATATTTGTGGGAGGCTGTTCCGGTGTTCCGCTGTTCAAATATTAAGTTCTCTGGCTTCTGGAAAGAACATTCACCATCAACGGCACACTGGATTTTCACCAATACTTCACCAAGTTGTAGGAATATGTTCACTGATGTACTGTCTTCTTGAAATTCATTCAACTCCATTTCTAAACTGTCAATACCTAACCACTCAAAAATTGACCTTAATATCACTCATTTGTGCAATATAAGGTTTTGAAATAAAGGGCGATAGTTTCTCCAAATCTCGAAGTTGGGGTTACACACTGCGAATAATTACGCGATGCTGGCAACCACGCACAAGTCAAACTTTGCTAATTGACTTATGTGGTTGAGCGAATGGTTCGTCGGACGCATCTGATATTTATCTCAGTTGACTTCCGGACCTATCAGTGATGAAATGTTGCCATAATGCACGTCTGAATGGAACTAGAACTTAGATTTTCGGTATTTATTTCTTAAACCTCAAACACTATAACTATACCATGCATAAGATATGTATAGTCTATAGTACAAGACGTACAGGAAAACGTTAATATGTGGATGTGGTGTGCACCGAAAGACACGCGTGGCATAGGTTTGCCATCCCTGATCTAGTCTGTAGTTGTTTCGGTTGTGAAAATGTGTGTGTGTATATATATAAATAATACAATTTAATATAACTGAAGTATGTAAGTAGGATCTTGTAGATTCTTTAGAACAGTTGACATAAAAAACAATTGTGAAGAGAAAATGGTAAAAAGCACAATACCGGAAACAAATGAAAAACTTATATGCACAGTGCGCTACTTCTTGAAGATAGGAATTCAGGTCGTAATTGAGGTAGTCCAAGGCAGCGCAAGGCATGAGTTTAAATTTGAATGTAAAGACCCAAAATGCAGGTGGCACTATAGTATATACAGTTCAATGCGGAAAGTAGGGTGGGTTTCAATCCCACTGTCGGCAGCACTGAAGATGTTTTTCCGTGTTTTCCCATTTTCACACCAGGCAAATGGTGGGGTTGTACCTTAATTAAGGCCACAACCGCTTTCTTCAAACTCCTAGGCCTTTCCTCTCCCACCGTCGCCATAAGATCATAAAGCCACTAGCAGAAAAAAGAAAAAAAAATACGCCAATAATGCAAACAGCGTAAACCTCTTAACAGTGATAATGGAGAGCAATATAAATGCAAATAACTTGACACAAACATAACACACACTAATGACAAGTCTCATCTGCTGCCGGTAAATGGCGATTGTGCTGCCACTGGTGAAAGGACGACCACTCTCGTCAGTCCGTTTAGGGTGAAAGGCGAAGAGCACAAATGTTTTCTTCTACATGCTATAGTTTAATATAGGAACATTCAGGGACAGAAAAAATTGTCACTACAATGGGGCTGTTGCTATATGCCGTACTCGCTATAGCAGACTTCTACTGTATACACAACAATCGTCAAATAAATTTATCCTCCACAATAAAAATCAGCAGTATGTCTACAAGACAATATGAAACGCCCAACAATAATAAATTACAGTCAAACCTTCATAATAAAAATATGAAATATACAAAGGAATCGTCAAATAAAATTGAAATTTCTCAATGAAAATCAGCGGATATCATACAGACTATTTGGAGGATGATGACTTGCTCAAAAGGACCACACATATTTATGCGTTCAAAAAAGTTACATATTTTATATTGTTTGCAGTTTTTTTGTATTTTTTGAATTGAATTTTCAAGTTCATAAAGTAATTAAATGTTGCATCACCACCATGTGAAATTGAAAAGAACTTACTCAGTGTTTCCACAGCCAAAAAACAATCTGCCGAAGAAACATTGTCGTGTACTTCACCCTGTTTGGAACTAGTATTGTGATCTTCCTGCATATTGTTCTCAATAATGTTCCCAGTGTATGCTGTTCAGCAGCGGCGATGATTTAATCAACCATGAAGAGAGAGAGTGTGGGTGGGTGGGTGGGTGGGTTGGTTGGGGTGGTCGGAGGTGTTCCCACTCCTTATTGTGTATAAAGTAAGAAAGTAAGAAATAAACATGATACAGTATGCAACAAAAAAATATTCTAAGAACAGCAGTAGAATGGTTGATTTTCAGGTACCTTAAAAACTGTGGTCATTAAGAAGAGTGGAAATTTAACAGCAGATTGTAGATAAGAAAGAAAAGGGCAAATAGAAGAATGAGATGAGACAACCAGACAATAGAGAGAACTTTCAACAGTACATGGTTTATGTATCATATGCCAGTTGAAAGTATATTTGAAAAAACTCATCATATATATAGTGTGCATCAATCCTTATTGGCAAAACTTCACGAATGGTTTCCTCATATAGGGAGAAGAAAAAAAAAAAGGGGGTATGACTGCATGGGTCTGGAAATGTATAATTGCAGAGTTATTAGACCTTTGCTTGGCCACTAAGCTGTCTTGAAACTTCCTGGACTTGTACTTATTGGCACACGTGAAGTCTGACGTGTATATTACTGCTGCCAGTGATGAACCAGCTCTCCTTGCATGCATTGTGGCAGCCTGTCAGACAGTACGCATGACATAAAACATTTTATATTATGTTAAGCGCTCAGTGCGAAGAAAAACAGAGGCCTGTATGCAAGAAGAGGAGGTCATTTTGAACATTTCATCTGATATGTAAACAGTGTGTTGCAGCAGGCATTACAAATCTATTCAGTGCAACAGTGAAGCATTGTTGAGTGTGTCATATTGCGCAAACATTACTAAAGGTTGGATAACTCTGAAATTATGCATTTCTGGACCCATGTTGTCATACACCTCCCTGTTCTCTCTTGTATTTTTTTTTTTTTTTTCCTCCCTGTATGTGGAATCTACTCCGGAAGTCTTGCTGTTGAGTTTTGATACACCATGTATACAGTATTCAATTTAATAAAACATTTTAGAATTCTGTGAAGAGAAGAATTCTTATAGGCTTCTGTGTGGCATCTCTTAATGAAAAATAAATTCTTGAACCTGTGCAGTCTTTGAGGTACATAAAATGTTATACTTCCAAGTAACTGTTCATCATTCATTTTACTGTTCAGTATTTTTAATGAAAAAACATCATACCTTTTAACGTCTTTATTTCAAGAGTAGGGCTCAAATCTTCGGTACATGTGTAACAATTTTCATTACATATACTTAAGAACTGATTTTGTACTTTATCAGTTAACTTGATATGTGTAGCCTACCTGGTGGTCATGATCATTAAGGCATCAATTCTATATTGTCCGTTCTAAGCTGTTGGTCACCTTAGAGGATCGGATTATTTACTGACACCTGACACTTGGCATTCACGTGCTGGTTGTATGGTGTACTAATTACCATTGTGGGGTAAGCAAGTAAACAGTTTCTCATATATGTTAGATATATTATGTAATATATATGGACCCAGGCTGAGTGGTTCAGACGGTTGAGGCGCTGGTCTTCTGACCCCAACTTGGCGGGTTCGTTCCTGGTTCAGTCCGGTGGTATTTGTGTCGATGCGATGTAAAACAACTAGCAAAAAAAAATGAAAGTGCTAAGGTCTCCTTAATATCATTACAAGAAGTACAGCGTGAAATATGTGCATGAGAATATCATTTTCTGATAAACTATCATTTGTAATTAACGTTTGGAACAGCAGCAAACATAGAAATGACAACACCCTTCATTCTGCTTGTGTAGAGTTGCTCCATTGATACATGGTTTTGTTGTCACCTTGGTCATTGATTTGAACACTAATTGAAAATATACTGTTGACTTTTTTCAAACACACACTATAATCACGATGAGTTTCCTCTAGACTGTGAAACCATTTCATAAAATAATAATAACTGTTGTCATCTGATAATGAGCGTACAGCAGTCTGTCAAGACTTGCTGTTGTACTGACAACTGTTGTAATCTGCATAAATTGCTGAAGGTATAAATGTGAAATTTTGTCAGTGGTTTCATTTTGTAATCTAGACTCGCTGAGAAGGGATTTCTCAAAATTTAACACCCAAAGAGGTAATAGAGGGGTTGAAAGTTCATATGGAGAAACATTATTAACGTGTGTATTGACTTAAGTCTCCAAAGTGTAAATAATTGTTGTTCTTTTGGTACGAAAGAGTGATTGGTAAATGTGGGGAAGATATGGAAGCCAATGGGAATGGGAAGCGTTTGCTGGACTTCTATGCTAGTATGGGTTTAGCAGTTACGAATATACTTGTTAAATATCATATACTTCAAAACATGGCAGTCGACTCTGAAAATCACAGTATTCATCCTCCTGAAACCAGGCACAAAAATAATATTTTGCTTGAAGATTGCTCTGCTATGTCCTAGATGTTAAGAAATATTTTTAAAATATCTTAAGACCAAACATTCATTCCTCCATTACTGTTCAGTATGAAGTCAACATTTCACATGGGTTTCGCTTCTATGTCATGGATGTTAAATAAGGTAGGGTTTTGAAACATTTCAATTCTGTGGGGTTAAAATGAGTGTTAGATCCAAAAATAAGTAATAATTCCTCCAAAACCGTTTGACATATGAACCAAGGGTATATTTACAGGCTCAACAACAGCAGACTCTAAAAAATAAAAGCTGTGCAATGTAACTTTCAGTTTAAAACCACAGCAGAACACGGATATCCTCCTAGTAACAAATGGAGTTACAGTAGGAGTAAAGCTACCTTGAGGCAGCTTGTGCTCTCACATATATTGCCCTCACTTCCTCTTCATTCCAGTCTTCCTTTTTCATCCCAAACTCTTCTAAAATCCTCTGAGGAAGTGACTATACCCAGCTATATTTCACCATGTCATTTCTTAATGTATGCAGGTTAAGGGTGTCTCATACAAACTTCTGACATACTTGGAATTTTAGTGTTCCAGGATAGAATTGTATTTCCAGCACTTTCACAATATTGACTAATAATATACAAAATTGAGCATTTCCCAGTTTCTGCATGTAACTAAAGAAATAATTAATGTTAAATGATCATTATATATACATCATAAGCGGTTGCAAAAAATTTCTTGGGCAGATATGGTAGATGTGTTATCACACAATTGCTGGTTAGAGTATGATTCCAATGATTACATACATACGAGGACGGTTTGAAAAGTTCTCGGAATCACCGCTACATGTCAGTGATAGAGCAACGAGGTTCCCGCGCAATAATCACACATCCTTTTTGAGTGAACACGTGGCACGTCAGTGCTCTAGCTGCAGGAGTGTGGTAGTGACGACTATTTCTTGTTGTCCCTACGTAGTGATTTGTGACAATGGAAAAAATTGAGATTTGAGCAGTGATTAAATACTTCGTAAAGAAAGGTATGAAAGCAAAGGAAATTCATGCCGACTTTCAGAACACACTGGGGGACTCTGCCCCTTCATTTTCAACTGTTGCCAAGTGGACCAGCGAGTTAAAATTTGGTCGGGAGAGCTTGGATGATGATACGCATAGTGGACGGCCAAAAAGTGTTACGACCCCAGAATTTATCGCAAAAGTTCATAAAATGGTCATGGAGGATCGTCGACTGAAAGTGCGGGAGATTGCTGAAGCTGTAGGGATGTCTTCTGAACGGGTATATATATTTTAACCGAAGAATTGGGTATGAAAAAATTATCCGCAGGATGGGTGCCGCAGCTTTTGACATTGGACAATAAACGCACCAGATTGGAAATGTCTGAACAAAGTCTGGCCCTTTTTCAGTGCAGCCAACAAGAATTTTTGCGCCGGTTTGTGACTACAGATGAAACTTGGGTCCACTACTATACCCCAGAGACAAAACAGCAGTCAAGGCAGTGGAAACATACTGATTCACCACCACCAAAGAAAGCAAAGGCAGTGCGTTCGGCCGGAAAGGTCATGGCCTCAGTTTTCTGGGATGCAAAAGGCATTCTGCTGATTGATTATCTTCCTACTGGCCAAACAATTACGGGGCAATATTATGCAAACCTCCTAGACCAATTACAGGAAAAGATACGCAAAACAAGCCCTGGTTTGGAAAGGAAAAAGGTCATCTTTCATCAGGACAACGCTCCGCTGCACGCAAGTGTTATTGCCATGGCAAAACTTAATGAACTGGGGTACGAATTGTTGCCACATCCACCTTATTCACCTGATTTGGCACCATTAGACTTTCATCTATTCCCCAAACTGAAAATTTTCCTCGGTGGACGGAGATTTTCTACAAGGGAAGAACTGACAGCCGAATGGAGAGGTATTTTGCAGACCTGGAGGAATCTCATTTTTGAGATGGGATCAAGGCATTGGAACATCGCTGGACCAAATGCATTAATCTACAGAGAGACTATATGTTGAAGAATAAAAGCAGTTTCACTGATGTAAGATACTTAATTCTAGTACATTCTGAGAACTTTTCAAACCACCTACATACATACATACATACATACATACATACATACATACATACATCATTATAGACCGTTATGCCTTTCAGCGTTCAGTCTGCAAACCTCTGTGAATTTATTAAACATCGCCACAATCCTCCGTTTACAACTAGTGCTGTGGCCTCATTTAGTTCTATACTTCTTATCTTTAAATTGTAGGAAACTGAGTCTAACCGTCCTACCTCTCTAATAATAATAATAATAATAATAATAATAATAATAATAATAATAATAATAATCGTATGGCCTCAGC